>NC_081439.1:84170135-84484831 GCF_949786415.1 Peromyscus eremicus | reverse complement strand
TGGCTCAGTGAGTAAAAAACCTGTTGACCTGAGTTCAATCCCCACATTTATCACATGATGGCAGAAGATAGTATAGTGAGCTTATTGCTACAGAGATATATAACATGGCAAAACAGAAAGCCAGAAAGTTGGGAGTGTCTAGCCTTGTCATTTTGTAACTATTTGAGGTTGTATGAGAGCTACATTATCTTTTCCAAGTATCTCCACTATGACTTACATTCCTGCTACTAGTACTCACTTTATAAAGGCTCCACTGTATTAGTATGGTCACATTGAAGACTGGACCTCCAATACACAAACACATGGAGGAGAGGGAACATGAAAAACATAATGCAGATACTCAACTGGAATTGAGGCTGAGATCTTAGGAATCTTGAGGACCAGGACTATAGCAAAAAAAGAGAATACTAGAGGTGGGACAGGTGGGTGTCTAAGATATAAAGCAGGCCGGGCAATGGTGGCGCACGCCTTTAATCCAGCACTCGGGAGGCAGAGGCAAGTGCATCTCTGTGAGTTCAAGGCCAGCCTGGTCTACAAAGCAAGTTCCAGGAAAGGCACCAAAGCTACACAAAGAAACCCTATCTCGAAAAAAACAAAACAAAACAAACAAACAAACAAAAAACCCATAAGATATAAAGCAGAATATTGAGAGACTTCTGACACTTATGGCTGGTTTCTTCACCCAAACTGAGTGGAAAATTTTACAAGTGAGTATGGGCACGAGACGTGTGTGTGTGTGTGTGTGTGTGTGTGTGTGTGTGTGTGTGTGTGTGTCTGTGTGTCCTGTGTGTGTGGCACCCTTTCCATGTACTTGGAATCACTTAGTCTTATCTTTAGGCATCTTATGTGATCTATAGTGTAATCTGAAAACTTGGACTTGGGTACCTTTTGAATGACAATTTCTCTGCAATAGAGAAAAAAAGAGAAGAATAAGTGGCTGACCTCTCCCAACAATTCCACAAGAAACACATGAATATAAGGAAAACTGTTATTATCTATGCATTTGGCTTTTGAATATGTATACAATGTGTTTGAGGATGTGATATAAAATGTAAGGATGAGATGGTGGAGTAGGTTAATGCATGTGTCCGGATGGGGAGTGTATATATAGATAAGTACATATATTCATTTGCATCTGAGTGTGTGTTACTGACGCATGTGTGATGTTTTTAACCTCTGGTATTATCAGTGCATTAATGAGAGAGGTGGGGTGTGTAGGGTGAAAAGGGCCAAGGAAAAACACCTGAGCCTGACTTAACCTCAGGATCAGGGCTTAAAATCCCACCAATCCTTGAGCTTGCCCCAGAATCAGGCCACAAAATCCCACCAATCCAAGCCACACTGGAAAGCCCCAAGAAACTCTATATATGCTCTGTACTCTGTTCAGTTTGCTGCTGCTTCTCGTGCTAGAGTCAGCCACCTTCCTGGATTCTTCCCTCCCAATAAATCTCTTGAGTGAGGTTTGTTGTGCCACGGGACATTTTCCCGGGAGCAGAGCCCAGCTGTAATAACTTTTGCCAGAGCCAGAGAAGAACTGTAACACTTTCGCTGGGGAAACTTTACCCTAGCAGAACAAAGTCATTATACTCCCAGGGGCCTGAGCAGAGCTGTGACAACCTCTCTGGGGAAACCCTTCGCTGCCAGAGCAGTTGTTGCACTTGTATTGGGGGAACCTTTCCCTGGAGCAGGGCTTTAAGCTGCTACCTTCCATGCTTACAGTGACTTCATGGTGTTCCTTGGCTCCTGAATGCCCGGATCCCCTTTCCATCCGAGCTGCAATGCCCACAGGGTGAGAGTAAGTAATGAACTATAATACGTTTTTGCAGTGAGTGTATAGAGTAAATTCATAGTCTTGTCTGAGATCAGAGCTTTGGTGCATACTCTTGTGTCTAAGTTCAGGAGCCTTGAACAAAGAACCCTTGAATGTATTCTCCTGAGCTCAGAGGCAGTTCTCTTAATACTTCGAGTAGTTTGTTAATCTGTCAATCACCCCTTCAACTTTCCTCCTAACCCTCTGTCCATTCAGTGTGGACCAACCTGCCACTGTCTACTATGGAGAAATTGCTCCAGAACCTCTCCAAAGCCTACAAGTATTACCAGGACAGCTTTTTGGACAGCTTTTTGATGGTTAAACTTGGTTGACAATTTGATATGGCATCAACTAACAGATAAACTGTTGTGTACAAGTGTGAGGGATTTTCTTTTTTCTTTTTCTTTGCTTTTGTTTTTTGAGACAGGGTTTCTCTGTGTAGGCTTTGCGCCTTTTCTCTGGAACTCATTTGGTAACCCAGGCTGGCCCTCGAACTCACAGAGATCCGCCTGGCTCTGCCTCCCGAGTGCTGGGATTAAAGGCATGCGCCACCACTGCCCGGCCTAATTTTCTTGATCTGCTATTTGAAATGAGAAGACCCTCCTAAATTTGGCAGCACCTTCCTGTGAAGCCCCAGATAAAAGGAAGTCTGAGAAAGAAAAAGCTTTTTCTTCTTCTCTGCCTGCTTGCCTTCCTGATATGCTGGGGAGTTCATCTACCTTGTTGGTATCTTTGCTGTGGCTGCTGCTGCTGCCGCGCTGCTGCCGCTCTAACTCACTGACATTAGAACCTAGCTTCTTTCAGCCTTCAAATGTGGACTGAAGACCATCATCTTTCCAGGAACCCCCCAGTGCCTTTCACCCCAGACTGGAACTGCTGAGGCATCTAGCCTGTGGACTGATCAGCTTCCTGATTCTCAGCCTGAAATGGTTGTACTACCTAGGCAGCATCATATAAGCCAATCTAATAAATTCTGTTTTAATATAGTCATTATTTTAGTTCTATGCCTCTAGAGAACCCCTGATAAATACAAGGTCCTCTGCTCAGAGATGACTTGCCAGAAGACAGGGCACTTGGATTTACTTTACCCACAGGCATGATTATCCAAACCTTGCATTGGCTCCCAGAAAGACTAGAGAGATTAGGAGGATCTGACAGCTAGTCCTTGTAGCTTCCAGGTGAGGCCCCAAGTAGTAAACCTGCTGTGGGTCCAGTTACACAGTGTAAGCTCTGGAGTGTTACAGCTCTGGAGGGAAAGGTACCCTGACTCATCAGGAAGCCAGGTTAATGCTACAAGAGGACAGCTTAGCCCTGCAGGCAGAGGTATCCTGACATGTCAGGAAGTCAGGCGATACCTGAAGCTGGGTGCGGTGGGGGATGGTCTCCCAGCAGGAATATAGCAATCCTGCTCTTCTCATGGAAGAGAGCTTTTACAGCTGAGCTTTGCTCTGGCCCCCACTTAAGGGGGCTGACCAGCAGCGCTCCACTTCTCTCCTGCCTAGGATGCTGCTTCTTCAGCATCACTCTGCTAAAGAGGAACCCCCCCCACCCCACGGCAGAAATGTAGCAATCTTCTGGGGCTCCAAAAGTTGTTACTTTTTTCTGCTCTGGCTTGCTCAGCCCACCCTAAGGAATGTCTCAGCAAGGTTTTTTTCTACTTAGTCCCCTAAGGACTGCTCCGCAAGGTTCTTCTGTTCTGCACCCGGGGAGTGAAGATCTTCACCCAATGCTCTTTTGAGAATGAGATTTTATTTGGGAAGGAGGAGTCCAGGAGAGTAGTTTGTCTCTGCGAGCGTAGGAAAGGACAGCTAACAACTGAACAGGCAGAGGGGTTTATATAGGGGCTTCTTAAGAGCGGAGTTTCTCCAGGGAAAAGAGTTTCTGCTCAGGGATTGGTTAGTTTTCGTGCTCAGGGATTGGTTAATTTTGTTGGTCAGGAGCAGAGATGGCTCTGTTTCAGGGCCAAATTGTGTTTCTTTCACTGGTCCTTTTCAGTCTTTGACTTTAGGGCCAGGGCACATTTCTTCCACTGGCTCTGATTCTAGGGACAAAGTGTGTTTCTTTGGGCAGTGGTTTCAGAGTCAGGGCATGTTTCTTAGGTTCTGGGATCAGGGATAAAGTATTTCTTTCACTGAGTCAGGTCTCAGATCCAGGGTGTGTTTCCTTCACTGGCTCTGGTTTCAGGGCCAGAGTGGGTTTCTTTGGCAGGCCCCTTTTCCCTACACAGAGGACCATGCAAATAATGGTAGCTATTGCTCTTCCCCCAACTCCTGTATTAGAAAAACAGTCCTGTACTCACTGAAGACCAATGGATTTCTGTTTTGAAGGCAATCGGCTTTGGGGATCCCTTTCAGAGCCTGCAGTGTGATTGTGCTGGTAATGAATGCCAGGTCCCCAGCTGCTCAGAAGGCAGGAGTAGAGGCTTCTCTGGACTCCAAGATAAACTGGACATGGAAATGGATTTGAACCAGGTGAGCTGTCCACTGTGGAAGCAGACATCATAATGGGCCAATAATTAAATTATTTATATACAAATCAACTTCTACTACGTACACCTATATGTGCTTAGGTAGCACAGATAGGATGAGAGCATTTCTGCCTGATGACTAGTAGCTTGAAGAGCTACTTCCCTTCCTAGGCAGCTGACTCATGTCCTGCTGCAGAAGTTTCAGGAACTATTGATGGATGTACCGGGGAAGAATTCAGTCCAGGGGAAATGGAAAGGAGAGAAAGGAAGCAAGGTGTGAAATTGTATATCTTGGCTTCCATATGGGTCAGACAAGTGGAGGGATCCTCAGTGCTCTCTGGTCTATGTTTAGCCAGGGACAATGTTTGATGTCCCTCTCATCGACTCCCTTCACAGACTCCAGAAGAATAATTCCACCTTGATTCCAGAGGCCACTGAATCCAGAAATGAGGGCCCCCAACTATGACCCTAAGACAAAACTCAGTGCTCATGCTTAGCGACAGCACTTTGGAAGGCAAATGTCAGTCCTAGGGTGACTGTAGATCAGAGAATTTTAATGCATATAACCTGAAGACACAAGTCTATGAATTGTAATTGCACATGATGAAAGTGCATAAACAGAATATTCAATGGGAGGTGGTGGAGGTGCACAGCTGCGTGCCTGCTTTTTCCTTGGTCCACCTTCCACCCATGCATTTCCACCCCAACATTCATTCTGCGCACATGGCCAACTACTCCTGCATACCTAGAATAGCTTGGCTTGGCCACTGCATCATTTATTCTCCTGTCTGCCTTCCAAGGAGTGAAGACTTTACCTGCTCCCACCCTCAATAGCAGGGAAAAGCTCACATTTACTGTCCATAGACGACTAAGAGCATAGGCTCTTAGTTGGGACAGTATAGAAAAGTGAAGTCCGCTCCCTGATGACCTGAAGCCAACAATACAGGACACCTGTTTACTGTCCAGGTCTATGCTGAACACCATCCTTGTGTACCAACTTCTGGCAGTCTTTGCTGGGGGAAATCTGTGTGCAAAATTCCACGATAAGGCTTAAGCAGGCAGGCTTTTACAAACTTATTTTACCACTGAAAACGTTTCTAGTTCTAGTTCACATTGTCCTCACTGTCTCCTGGTTTCATCCTATTCCTTTCGATAAAGTCAATGAACTCAGTGCCTGAATGTAAGAAAGTTTGGATTCCAAGCAGGAACACAGCTCATGGGGTGGAGCCATCTGATCTCCTTTTGAAAAAAGCAGTGGAATTGTAATCTTATGACAGTCTGAGGAAGGGCTATGTGATGGTTTGAAAGAAAATGGTCCCCAAAGGGAGTGGCACTATCAGGAGGTGTGGCTTTGTTGGAGTAGGTGTGGCCTTGTTGGAGGAAGTGTGCCACTGTGGGTGTGGGCTTTGAGGTCTCCTATATACTCAAGATACTGCCCAGTGTGTTAGACTACTTCCTGTTGCCTGCAAGATGTAGGAATCTCAGCTCCTTCTCCAGCACTATGTAAAGTTCTGAACTATAAGCAAATCACTTCAATTAAATGTTTTCCTTCATAAGAGTTGCTATGGCGGGGCTGGAGAAATGGCTTAGAGGTTAAGAGCACTGACTGCTCTTCCAGAGGTCCTGAGTTCAATTCCCAGCAACCACATGGTGGCTCACAACCATCTGTAATAAGGTCTGGTGCCCTCTTCTGGTCATACATGCTGTATACATAATAAATAAATCTTTAAAAAAAAAAAAAAGAGTTGCTATGGCATTGGTGTCTCTTCACAGCCATAGAAACCCTAACTACGAAAGGCTATGTCACAGTGGTGCCTCTCAGACGGGGAGAGCAAGTTCTGCCTCTAGATACGCAGGTCTAGCTCCAGAGCTGCGGCTTGTGCACACACCAGAAGCAATGATAACTCAGCACCTCTGAGATGCAGATCAGATTCTGTGGGGGGGCAAAGTTCAGAATCCATGTTGGGAAGCTCCTCAGGCGGGAAAGAGGAAAGGCTCATGTTGAAAATGTCCTGATAGACAAAGAAATTCCGGATATTAGGGAGTTCCCTTCCATATATTTTATGAATAATTCTGCTGGAAAAGTATACTCAGGACATATTTACAATACACACATGTATGTGCACCCCACATACAAACACATTTATTTAGTAAAACATGTGTATATACATTCGGGGACACACACACACTGTGGTAGGAGGAATCCTAAGATGTTCTTCAAAACTCCAGCCCCTGGTGTATATATGCTGAATGATCACCCACTCTAAAGTGTGAGAGAGACCTGTAAGTAGGATAGTAAATCATTCCCATGAATATATGATGATTTTTTTTGGCAAAGGTGAAAGGATTTTTTCAGAGGTAATATACTGATTTTGAGTTAATCAAAATGGAAATCTGAGCTGAAAAAAAAAATAGCTTACCAGTTAAAAATATACTTTGTGTTCATTTGGGAACTCCAGATGACCACCTCAGCTTTTTGATTTCTGTTGTATGCCTTGTAAGGCTTGTATTTGAAGATATTTCCTTACATATCTGCTGCTTTTCTCTATCTCCATCTGGACTTCCAGTCATTCCTAACCTTGGACACAGCACTGTGCCTCAGGAATAATACCCATGGATATCGTGGACCTCAAGGGGCTCCTCTGTCTCTGGCTGCTAGTTAGACTTGGCCACTGAGTTGGTCAGACTGCGCATGACATTGGTATGGCAGAAGGAAGAGTTTCAACCCTGGAAGAAATGGCTGAGGTGCCTATTTAACATATCAAAGCAGACCTGGCTGCCAGGTTCTTCCAGCATCCCTCAGTCCCTACCTGTTACACCTTCTGGCTGGCATACCTTGCCCCCTACCCTAAACTCTCCAGCCCAGGGGGCTGGGCTGCTCTTCCCTATATAATCCAAACATTTTGGTTAACTGCTTTCTTTATGCCTTTGGGCCTCCTGGCTGCTGCATCTGGTCCCCCTCCCTTCCCTTTCCTTCCCCACCAATCCCCTCACATGGCACAGCTCAGTCTGGTCATGTCCCTTTTGGACCCTCCTAGATGGCTCCGCCTCTGGCTATGCTCTCCCACATATCTACAATAAACCTTCCCCTCCACCATATCTTGGAGCAGTCACATTTCTTTTGTTTCCCTTCCTTTCTGTTTCTTTTTTTTTCATTCATAGTTATCAAACATATGTTGTTACTTTCTAAATTTTCAAGAAGCTGGGTGTTGAATAGTTAGCAAAGACATAAGTAGCTAGAAATATATCTTAAATCAGCTTTTGTTAATCTGAGTAGATCTTTATAACCTTCAATTTTTATCGTAATTCAGAAATCCATAGCAATCCAAAATATTTTAGAGACCTGTTGTTTCCTTAGTCTAGAAAGGAGATACAGTGATAAGAGAGGGATCAGGAGGGCTGAGAAGTTTTATAATTGTTGCTTTATACCATGTGGTCATCTTAAGATGGTGAAGTAACATGGCATGTACCCTTTAACCTTAGTAAAGATGGCTGCCAGCCATATAGTTGGTGTTTAAAATATCTGCTTTTTAAAGGAGAGTTGAATCCAAGTTTTATATACAGTATATTCTAAACTACATACATAGGTACTTTCAATATGCTGTAGCAAATTAAAAGTACCTATGTATAGGTTTTAACTATAAGCCTTTTGTTATGTTTTAAACCAAATAGTTTTTTACAAATTTTACAGATTCTTTAACCACACCCAATGAGTTTATAAATCCTGAGATAAGAGTTTACAACACAATCTTAAAAGATTTTTTTGAGAGCAGAGGGTAAAGAAATCATAGAGATAAAAGATGTAGAAGTGGAAAATTGTAGAACCTTAGAGATAAGAGACTAGGATCATTTACTTGTGTGATGGCAGAAGCTTTTACGGTCTGTGAGAATTTGGAAATCAAGCGTGCCAGTGTTTGGCCATTGACCTATACGAAGGCCAAGCTGCAGTAATAAAACTGAGTCCATGGAGGAAGAGTGAGTTGCAAAGCATAATACCTCACAGGGGAGGGATGTTGCATAAGCTCCAAGAGGGAACTGATAGGAAAGCAAGCTGTGGGGCTGCAGGCTGGAGCTGAACAGGAGAGTACAGGGGGAACGGGAACTGGTAAAGAGACCCCATGCAGGTAAAGCAGGCCAGAACTTAGAGTATCTGAGGTGGATAAAGTGTCATAGTGACAAGAATTTCCATCCCTTGTCCTTATGATTGGAGCCCAGTGGTGGCAAGAGTAGCTTCCTGACACACTAATGCGGCTTTTGTAGTGACAGTAAACAAAGCAGGCAGCTTGGGGTGACACTTACCCAGTAGAGAAAGAGAAGGATAGTCCAGGGCCCAGAGAGATTCGAGAAAGCAGGTAGAAAGCAAATAGAGGGAGCAGAGGAATCAGACTCTAGAATCAGGAACCAAATTCTGTGAGTGCAGAAGCCAACAGGAACAAATGATCCTTACATACCTCAGGAGAGTCAGATCAGCCCCTTGCTTCGGGAGGCTGAGTTCCCAGAAGGGAGAGCATTTATGCCATTCCCAGGTTTTCGGCACCAATGAATGAAGAAAGAAATAAAAAGGAAGGGAAACGTGCAAGGAACATGACTGCTCCTAGGTACGGTGGAGGAGAAAGTTTATTGTAGATATGTGGGAGAGCACACCAGAGGCGGGGACACTTGGGAAAGTCCAAGGTGGACATGACCTTGAGCCATGTAGGAAGAGGGGAGAGAGGGGGACCAGGTACAGCAGCCAGGAGGCCCAAAGGTACAAAGAGAGCAGTTAACCAAAAGTCTGGATTGTATAAGGAAGAGTGGCCGAGCGACAGCTGGAGGGTTCAGGCTAGGGCGTGGGGTATGCCAGCCAGGACAGCCCTGTAGTTGATAGGGATTGAGAGAGAACCTGAAGGCCAGGTCTGCTTTGATATGTTAAATAGGCACCTCAGCCATTTGTTCCAGGATTGGAATCTAACAGCAGGAATCCATGAAAGTCAGAAGAGGACACCAGACCCCCTGGAATTGGAGTTTCAGGCAGTTGTGAGCCACCATATAGGTACTGGGAATTGAGCCCAGGTCCTCTGCAAGAACAATAAATGATCTTAGTCTCCAAGCCATCTCTCCAGTCCCTCTCTGCCCTTCTTGATGTTCTTCCAGAAGCTCCATGGGGAAGGCAAGGAAGAACTCGCATATGACTATTAATGCTCATTCTGAGAGCCTAAGTTCCCTTGACTGCAATCAAGCTAGAGAGTGGGTAAAATCTGACTTAGTGAGGAACTGGGGAGGGAGTGAGAAGGGGGGGTCGCTCTAGTTTGGGAATCAGCTTGGGTTCTTGATCCAGCCTGGATATTTTTGAATATGTGGCAGAAGTCATTTCACCTCTCTGGTCCCCAGTTTCCACCTCTCTGTTCTTCAATTTCCATCCCTGTGTTCCCCAATTTCTTCATCCTTGATGCGAGGACAGACACCCCCCTCACAAAGGCCATCTGAACATTAATGTGCAGGGTAGAGTATGGTCTTTGACTGGAAGCTGCATGCAGGATGGTTGTGGGTTCTCAGTGCCACATCTGGAGATAGAGAAAAGAGAATGCTTGGGGCGCAATACATCCTTGTCTATCCTCATGGGTTCCAGGTGGTGGGCAGGCTCAGTGACGTACATGAAGGCCCAGGAGTAGGACAGCTTCACCACTAGCAAAGTAGCTCAAGTAGTGATATACCTGCTCTGGGTGGCCTCAGGCATCTTTTAGTAGGGGCCTTAATCCAGAGATACAGGACAACAGTCTTAATGTTCCTTTGTTTCTCCAATGGAAAATTATAGGACAAAAATGACCAGATTCTATTCTAAAGATCAAGAAGATGCCAATTAATTCAATTTAGCAGCAAATAGACCTGAATGGGCAGATCTCTGTGAATACCAGGATGGGGAAGGTCATAGGAGTTCCCAGGAGCCATGTAAGATTGTGGTTGGTTAAGGATATCAATAGGGGCTACTCTAGCTGGAACTAGTGTTAGCCTCCCGACCTGGGGGCAGCAGAGGGAGTAGTGGATCCTCTGCAATGATAACCAGATCCCCATCACTTGGCAACAGTGCAGGCTGTTTGAAGTAGAGCCAATGTGCTCCTGTCTGATGCATCTGCCATTGTTTATCTAATGAACAGGCTTTCGAAGGTGTCTTGAAGGGTGAAAACGTTTTTCTCTGAAAGAAAGGCAAAAGCGTGAAAGGAAGGACAGTGAGGAGGCATTTCTAATTTGTAGAACAGTCTGTACATCTTGATTGCCATAGAAACTTGATATCATTATGGTGACCAAGGAGAGTAGAGCAACATTTTTTTTTCTGGTGTTTTTAGATCAGTTTTGATATTTGACTATTTCATAACTGTATGTAACTCTCGCCACACCTTTTCTCATCTCCCTCCCATTCCTATCAACCCCTCTTCCTCTCTACCAGTCTGATTCACAGCTATTGGTTTTGTTTTGTGACTGATTTAGTTTAAGCAGGGCCATCTATGTGACTATTGGATTAGAACTATCCATTGGAGCCTTGTGGGATCACACAACTAAAGTAATGACTGTCCATCCTCCTGAATCTATCATCAGTAAACAGTTTACCAGTGAGGAGTAGGGTTCTTCTTCCATCCATTCCTGACTGTTGATGGGCCCATGCTGGTATAGACCCCAGTGCAGTACTGAAGAGCAGTGTGACCTAGTGAAATGGTCAAATTGGAAATGCCTCCCCACAACCCTCCCTCTCATGCTTATTATTGTTTTATTGTTTGCTGGGACTGAACTTGGCTTCTTGCATGTTAGACCAGCAGTCTGTCACTGAGCTGCAACCCTGGTCCTCTTTCTACTTTTTCAATTTTGACACAAGATTTCACTAAACTGCCCATTCTGGCCTTAAATTCAATCTGCAGTCTTGAACTTGTGATTCTCCTGCCTCAACCTCTTGTATATGCTGGGACTTCAACTTGCCACACATAATTTAAATCAATTAAAATTTAATTCTACACAATTATCTTTTACTGTTTGTGCTGTATACTGTTTTCTTTGTTGAAATTGAGATTCAGGATGGTTCAGAAAGTAAAAGTGCTTGAAGTTTAAGCCTGACAAACTGAGTTTGATTCTCATAACCCAATCATAGGTGGAAGAAATCAACACTACAGTCACTACAGTGTTCTCTGATCTCCACATGCATACCTTGACACACACACACACACACACACACACACACACACACACACACACACAATAATAAAGTTTTAAAAAATTAAAAACTGACATTCAACTGAATATCTGTATCTTCATTTGCTAACTGTGGCAACTCTCAGGAATCTCTAAATTTAACAACTGTAAGGAGTCTTCCAATGAATAGACTCATGAAAACCAAGCAGATCAGATTGTTAATAAAGGTAAAAGCTGACAATGTCTGGCTGTGATGGTTAAATTTACACCAACTTGACTGAGACAACTGTCAGTAGTAACGGATGGTAAAACATTTCTGAGTACTTTATGTTTCTGTAAGAGATTAAAATTGGAGTCAATAGACTGAGTGTGATCCATCTTCAACAGTGTGAGCAGGCTGCACTCAACCTATGGAGAACCCACATAGCACAACACAGCAAAAGAGTATATTGGTGCTTTCTTGTAAAGCTTCAACATTTGTCTTCTCCTTCTCTGAGTTTTTGGAACTTCAGGTTCTGGCCCTTCAAATTCTGGAAACTTGCACCAGCAACTACCTCTTGGGTCCTTCAGTTTAGGGCAGAGAGTTACAACATAGGCTCAACTCCCGTGGTATTTAAACCTTCAGACTCAGTCTGACCTGCAGCACTGGCCTTCATAAGGATCCAGCAGCAGGTTGCATGTCATATGACTTCTTGAGCTTCCATGGTCACATGAGCCCCTTCCATAATACTTCTGTTTTAAACCTCTATACATTTGTTTTGTTTTGTTTCTGTTTCTCTGGAAAACCCTAATGCACTGGTATGGTAGAGTGAAGGGACAATGGGCAATTATGCATTGTTGGTATTGTTAAATAAGTTAATTTAGGAGGTAGCATTAAGTTAAAATGACTCTTGCCCCTTGTGTTTCTACATAAGCAAAACAAAGGCCAATCCAATGTCAATACTAAAATGAGCATTGGCCTTAATCAACATGAAGCCATAAAACTAACCTCTAATTTGCTTTAACCAATCAAATATATATTATTTCACATCCTTTTGTGAGAAATTCATAAAATGTACCCCTCATTACTGCTTCACTTGACTCCAAAGCCCCTGTAGTTTCGAACTATTGTATTCATGAATTTCTGTCTACACAAACTGTTAAAAATTTAATGTGCCCGACTATGTCTTTGAACACTGCCTAGTGGACACATCTGCTTTCTCTGGATATTATTTCATTTAATAACATGAAAGGCTATTGACCTAGAAGTCCTACTTCCAATAATAAGATAATATCAGTTAAGAGTTTAGAAAAGGATTGTAAGGTGATACTCATCTGCAACCAAGCTGAGTATCTCTGGCCACATAGTTCTCCATCTCCAGGGAGGAAAGGTAGCTAGTACCTATGGAGCAGATTTTTAAGAGGAGCCCAGCTTCAAGTTCTTTTCATGAGTGTCCAATTGAATGTATGACAAATCCTGCTAGTGAGATAGCACTATCCTCTCTTCATACATGTGTATGACTGCACAGCATGTTATCCTAATCACAGAAATGGATGGATGGCAAAAGTTCAGTTTCCAGCTGCCAGCCATGTCCTGGGAGAGAAGCTGCCAGTTGTGGCAACTTGAGTTCCTGGTGGCAGGTCCCACATATATGCATCTTCAGCTTACTAAAAGTGTATATACAAGCTTGATATATTAACTAAAGATAAATTGTAATTATATCCCATAGCAATGAGTATGACTAGCACTGACATCCTTAATTTAATTTTTGTTTTTGTTTTGTTTTGTTTGAGAAAGGGTCTCTCTATATAGCTCTAACTGTCCTGAAACTATGTCCATCACTATGTCCAACAGGCTAGTGTTGAACTCACAGAGATCCAATGTCTCTGACTGTCAAATGCTGGGATTAAAGGTGTGTACCACTAAACCCAGCTACTTCTTTGATTTTAAACACCATTCTCCAACAAAAGGTATCACAAATTTTTGGTGAAATGGCTGATTCTAGGAATTGGATAGAAAATACACAAGGTAAGACTAAGCATCTTTTGTTGCAGCTGTTTGAGGGATGGTCTTGCTATGTAGCCAAGGCTAGCCTGACAGTATAATTCTCTGAGATTAGAGGTATGTATCACTATGCCTGGCTAGAGCATCTAGTAGTATAGGAACATAGAAACTACATTGCACAATACAAGCATATGAGACCAATAGAAAAGACCACTGAAAGAGCTCCAAATGACCAAAGAAGAAATCATTAGAGAAACAAAAATATGTGAAGTAGTATTGCATGGAAATATTGGGATACGTGAATAAATGAAGAAGAGGCAAATATCATCTGCAGAAGAATTACAAATAATTTTAAAACTCTTTCATTAAGATAGAGCATAATTCTCCTTTCTGAAAGTATAGGAGTGCAAGAATGACTATTTTGTAGGGGAAAGCTTTGAAAGGGAGAAATTTTTTAAAAAGCAACATCTCCATAGAGAAACCTCACACAACCTACATCATTCTGTGAGAAAAGTTATTTAACATGAATAGTGATAAGTGAAATGAACTATATGTAACCTTTATATGATGTGAGGAGAATGGCAGTTTCTCTCTGTGGTATGTCCTCATGAATCACATTCATTGTCCATATAAACACAGACATATACACACAAAAAAAAACACTAGAAAGCAAACAAAATATGAGGCAATTAATACTTGACAAGTATTTCTAAAAAATATTGAGGACAGCAAACACAAACAAAAAAGTGTGAGAAACTCAAACAACCAAGAAAACCAACTTATGGAGAGATAATGACAAAATATAATATAGCAATGTGGAAGAAATAGAGAAGGGATGTCCTGAAGGATATGAATGAAATATGTACTTTGGGAAGTAGTGATGTATTCATTATGACAAATGAATCATCATAATGATGGGCTCCTATACCAGAGAAAGGACACTGAAGACTGTGAATATGGCACATTGCTCAGTATCTAATAAAGCATTAGTATTGGTCAGGTTTGGCAAATGAACCATCCTAATAAAGGGCTTTAGAAACAGTAGATACCTGCTATGGAGTACATGGAAACTCCATGTCATTTTTGTAATAATTCTGGAAACATACACAAGTGTTCCCAAAAAAAAAGCGTATTTTGCCAGGCAGTGGTGGCACACACCTTTAATCCCAGCACGCGGGAGGCAGATTTCGAGGCCAGCCTGGTCTACAGAGTGAGATCCAGGACAGGCACCAAAACTACACAGAGAATCACTGTCTCAAAATAACAAAAAAAAAGGCCTGTTTTAAAACACGTGCAAGTATAGAAACTAACACTATACAGATAGAGGTGGTGGTGACAGGTCTGCGGAAATGGAAACAGAGGGCTTGATATGAGTTTCTGCGGAAGCAGTTCCTGAGAAAAGGCATGTGAGTACTCAGATCAGCGGGGAGAACAGCACAGCACCTGTGCATTCATGGTGTTTCCTGCACCATTCTCCTCTAAGATTCCGGGAGGGGCCGTGTGGAAATAGACAAAACCATAAAGAGTCGCCATGAATCTCATGGATTATCAAGACCCAAATGATAACTGGGTCCTACCAACGAGGGGAAGATAATTTTATTGGAGTCAGATTGGGAGTCTCTACCCTGTGGTTGGGCTAAAGGATTCCTTTCTCATGAAGAGCCTCCAGATCACCCCAGTGTCCCCAGAGGAGGGAGGAACTGTGACAAGAGGCATAGGACCAGGGAGACATGGCATGGACTCGCAGTTATCCGGACTTACTCCCGGGCAAAGTGGAGACCTCTCTTAGCCCAGCCACAAGTGTCTGACCAAGTTCGAGAGTTCTGAGTGCAGGAGAGGGGGAAAGGAGCAAACCATGGCCGTTCATATTCTCACTGCTTCCTACACTCCTCTCCACACCCTTGCATGGTCAGATTTATCCCCATTTCACAGGTGGTAAGGCTCTGCCTTACAGCACTAAAGGAGAGATTGATTCTTCCACCATGGAGCTCCAGGAGTAATACAAACATTGCCTCCTATTTTACATCCAGAAAACAAAAAACGCAAGGACTGCACTCCCCACATGCACAGTGTTCTGACTGCTTAGGGCTAGTTCCCAACTCCTGTATCTTATGCCCAGAAGGAGCAGCCATCTTAGGAGACAATAAACTATTGACAAAACGAAAAAGAACCACACAAGTAATTTTCAGACTTGTTTGCTCGCTGTACATTACTATCTGTTGCAGTTTGACAGAAGTAGGCTGATGCCACATAGAGGGTTCTGAGGCTCATGTCCTTGAATTTGACAACACACTCTGAGTATTACTCTTTCCACGCAGTGAGGGGAAACCGACTACACTGGAATCTGAACATGGCAGGCAGAAGGCTCAAACAGGCTGCAGCTACCAGGAGGAAAGCCTCAATCGAAGCAGCAGCATAAGTTAGAGCACTCTGCCCAGCAGATGCTGCCCTGGAACTAAACATAAGGGATGTCTTCAATGTCCCTTCGCGGGGCCCTGCAGCCACCCCTGAATTCCCTCGGGCCCCTTGGGTAGAAGGGGTCCTGCAAACTTCTTTGCATCCAAAAGATCCGCCCCATCTTCTGCTTGTTCTTTCTCTCCTCCTCCTTTACCCTTGCCATGTCGTCAAATTCTCTAATCATGTCCTCATTGCTGAAGTGCATATCGTGGATGGCCTCTTTATACTCCTTGAGGCAATGGGCCAGCCCCTTGTTGGTTTTTCTTTTGGCTTTTCTGGGCAGGAGGTCCTCAGCTGGGCGCTTGCCTGCAGAACTTCCTTTACTTTCTGGCTTTGCCTGGCTCTCTGGTCTTCCTTCCTGTTTTGCTTTTCTCTCAGGCTCTGGCTGCTCCTGGCGCTTTGGCAGCATCCCCTCATCTCCTGCCTTTGCCTGGCTTTCTGACATTTCTTTGTCTCCCAGAGAAAAGGCTACTTCTGTCTGTCCGTCCTCCTGTGGCGCTTTACCCTTTTCCATCTGTCCTTGCATCAAAGGCATTCCTTCCTTCTCCCTCGAGACTTCTTCCATGTCCAGATTTTTATTTTCCTGTCCTGGGGGTTTAGGAGGGGGTGGGGTGGGGAAAGAGGAAATAGAGAGGACACCGAGACTGAGGAGCAGCACGGAAGGCACATGCATCTGGTCTTTGCATCTTGCCCTTGAGAATGGTTCTCTAACCAAGCCTGTCTGCCCTCCAAGTGTGCCTTCTGCCTGCACCCCACCCGCACAGGTGAGGGAAGGACACACCTGCAGGAGCTGCCACCTTCTCTGTGCCCCTCCACTGTAGCAAACACTGTGGAATAGGGCGGGGGTGCGCAGTGGAGCCCCGATTCTGCCTGTTTCCCTGTCCAGGCAGCTGCTGTACACTGACCTGCAGGGGTTCAGAACAGATCGCCCCTGCTTTCCAGGGGTCCCGGCAAGCAGGCATCAGCAGGCTCCAATATGCTGACAGGGCACAGGGCAGGGTCTGTGCACTCAGTGAAAAGCTGTGACCAGGAAACTGTCCTGGATTCAGGACTTGTCCTCCTCCATCCCTCCCTGCTCCCCAGCAGCCATTTCTTTTCAAGCCTTGAGCTCAAAAGGAGGACACTCTTCTAACTACTTTGGGGTCTGTGTCTCCCTGCCCTGGCTGGAACTCAAGAGCCCACCTTGGCGCTGAACAGCGTTTGGGTCAGGCATGGCAGAAGGTTGTTTTTCTTTCTTTCTTTCTCTCTTTCTTTCTCTCTTTCTTTCTTTCTTTCTTTCTTTCTTTCTTCCTTCCTTCCTTCCTTCCTTCCTTTCTTCCTTCCTTCCTTTCTCTCTTTCTCTCTTTCTCTCTTTCTTTCTTTCTTTCCACGCTCTCTCTTAGAGGGCTCCTCCTAGCCCCGGTCCAGAACTGAGACTCCAAAGAGGGGCAGAGAAGGGGCAGCGAAGGCAGCTAAGATATTGGGTGGGGTGTAGCAGGCAGGCTGGGATACTTGGGGGATGTCTGCCTCCTCTGCCCTCTGCCCAGCGGCTGCAAGCTCCCCAGTAGCCTCCATTTCCCATTGCCTCTTCCGTCTACACCCAAGCCCTCCTCCCTTGTCCCAAACTCCACCTCCAATCTTTCCCTCCTAGCGCCCAGCTGGCCTCACCCCGCAGCATTCGCCTCTAGGAGCAAAGCCTCACACTGACCTGAGAGAAGCAAGAACAGTAACCAGGAGCCCAGGGACTTGAGAGATGGCTCTGGGACAGAGCCCTGGGGAGCGAGGGCGGGGCACTCCAGCTGGCAAGTCATGTGACAGCATCCCAGCACCAGCCTTCCCTGCTCTTGCATACTAGCAAGAGTCAGTGTGTCAGTCACACAGCACCTCCTTGAATCTGGTGTCCCTCACCTCTTGGGTGTGTCTGTTTCTCTGGTGGGAAAGTTGCTTTTACAAAGAATTTTATTCAATACCAGTTTTTTTTTCTTCATTTGTACTGGGCATTGTGATGCAAGAACCTTGACAATGTGGCTTTCAATTCTATTACAAGATCAGAATCACAGAGGCAAGTCCTGTAACTGAATTGAATGTGTGGACAGTAGGATATTTCGCTTTTGAGAATAAAGTAGAAATTTGTCTCACCATATGACAATTCCTAATTTTATTGTCTGACTTTTGTGCATTTTCTAATGGAAAAGGAAAAGTACTTATATTTGAGCTAAGTGAAAGAATGATTCATTTAAACGGGAAATGGAGTATGCAAGAGGCAATGATGTGACCCTGGATGAAAACAACCGTCATCAGCCATCCTTCCAGCACACAGCTTGAGTAACCAAAGCACACCTCTGCACCAATCTTCCAGACTGAAAGACTAATCACCTTCCCATTAAATATATCTAATCTGCCCTCTATCTATGATGTTCCATGCCCAGCATCCAGCTGCCTGGTCCCCTGCTCCATCTTCTCAAAAAATTCCTGAGGCCTTAGGAGCTTTAAAAAGATCTCCATCACAAAGCTCTCTCACTTGCATCTCTGACAAACAAATGATGTTGTGTGACTCCATTGCTTTAACAAGTTGTAAACAAGGAGTCCCTGTTGTTATGTGGGATGCCCCTCTCCCTGGCTTCACCTGGCCTTGGGGAGGTTCCTTTACAGTAGTCTTGAAACCTCATTAATAGACTATGTTGCCTCTCTTCCAAAAGACAGAAATGGCCTTCTGAATGGAGACAGGCCACTCTCTCCCTGGTAAGAGTTAATCCAGGTGGGTCATCCAACCTGGAGTCCAAAAATGGGGATCCTTCCTCCAAAGCCATACTAAAAAGCAAAAGGGGCCATACTGATCCCTTCATGAGGTAATGTGCCTCCCCTTCCATAAGCCCTGCTCCTCTGGCAGTCTCCCACAGAGGTGCAATCTTGCAGTCTCTAGAATCCGCCCACTTTCCTCTCTTTTCTAGGTGTGCTTTCACTAACCCTCTTTCCTTCCCTGACACTGTGAGCTTCACTCTTTCTCTAAAGCTCCCTCCCTACCGTGTGGCTGCTTATGAACCCTGTGTGTCAGCCATGCAGACTTAATTCAGATGGGACAGCTTTCCTCTTTTTCTGCTCTTCTCTTTCCTCAGGGCAGCTGAGGAGATTTTCAATTTACCTACCTTGAAGCTTTTCAGGTTTTTCTTTCTCTGTTTTCCTCCTTAGGTTTATTTATTTTATTCTCTGTGTGTGTGAGTTTTCCCTGCATAAATGTCTGTGTACCACTTGGGTGCCTGGTAGGCAAAGAGGTCAGAAATGGCATCAGATCCCCTGGAATTGGAGTTGTGCATGGTTTGAGACTCCTGGTGGATGCTGGGAACCAAACCTGGGTCTTCTGCAGGAACAAGTGCTCTACAGACATTAGGGTTTCTCTTTTAAACTCTAATGTCATTATTCACCAGAGGCTAGAGAGATCTCTCTGTAGTTAAGAGCCCTTGTTCTTGTTGAAGACCCTTGGTCAGTTCTCAGAACCCGTATGGAAGATCATAATCATCTGTAACTTCAGTTTCTGGAGATCTAACACACTCTTCAGACCTATTCCAGTACCAGACACCCAAAGGCTATACATGTATGTATTCAGGCAAAATACCGCTACACATAAAACAACATAAATAAATCTAAACTTTTATTGTCATCAAATATCCATTGAGTCTTTTTAAAAATTGCATTATTAAAGAGACCAAATACCTCAAGAAGATTTGTGGATTTTTCTGGACTCAATATGTCGATTTTATAATTGTTTTTGTTTTTAATATCTTTATGAGATACATAAACGTATAGAAAGAAAGAGCATATTAGGGTTTTATAAAGAACTAGTTTCCTCAAATTTAGTTATTGGAATAAATGAAGTGATAAATAGTATGTGGGAAAGTTATGGAATAAGATGACCAGCCCGGCCAATATTAGAAAAAAATACTTTTTAAGGCATGTTTTAAAAGAGAATAGAGATATGATAAGGAAGGTTTGAGGAAACTACTCATGCTCTCAGATATGATAGCATATTGCTAGTGAGCAAGACATAATTATTAATTCCACATGATAGTATCAAGTTGAACTAATACTACAACATAAAGTTGAATTAAAATTGATGGGCCTGAATAATTCAAAATATTATTTATTGTTATCCTGCCTTGTTTTAAAAAGCTTAAGGCTTATTATTATTATTATTGATTTCATTATTTCTAATTGAATATAGGTTATTTTCTTATCCACTAAACGTCTTAAAAATCCTATGAACACAGAAGCCATGAAATATACTCAAAGGACCAGATACATACAGACTCTTGCAGACTCTTAAGAATGCCGGTGTACTATGTCTGCTTCATATAGGCTTTTATCAGGGAGTCGCACAGCCTGGGGATGTAGCTCAGCGGTAGAGCACATGCTTTGCATGTATGAGGCCCCGGGTTCGAGCCCCGGCATCTCCAGCACTTCCTTTTTCTTTTGCAGGGTGTTCCTGCAAAAGGTGTCCCAGACTTTAACTTCCTCCAGGAGGCTATAAATGCAGAGCTAATTATTGGATGGAATTGCTCATCTCTCACAGTGACAACAATGTGACGACATTTCCATGGAGACCAAAATAGTCGGGTGAGTAGAACGTGGTCATGCCTCCAGGGATATGTTTTGTTCACAAAACAAAAAAGCAAAGCTCTGCTTTCCTGCTGGTGGCAGTTTCTCTAAGGGGTATGCTTTCTCGGGTGATAACAAGGGTGAAGAGTTCTTGCTTTGAGAGAAAGGAAGGGAGGGCTGGGCAGAACCATTCCTGCTTACTGAACAGGGGAAGCATTGCTGTTGTCATAGAAACCTGGGTTCATTATGAAGACTGTTTTCAATGTCGATCCAGGAGGTGTCCTGGAAAATGAGCATTGTTGGTGTTTGGACTGAGCTGAGCTTATGGATTCCTGGAGGTGAGCACTGGATTCTTCCTGAGGTTGGAGAGGAAGATGCAGGGATCCCAGACCCAAGTAGGTTCACCCCCACTTCAGGATTTGTAGGAGTGTGTCTCCAGAAGGAGAGAGACTTGAGACTATTGTGCCTCTTCAGTGTGCTGTTCTGTGCAGGGGTGTGCTGGAGTCATTGTCCGGGCTAGGTGTTCTGGGGGAGGAAGCAGGAGGGACACAAGATAGTGTGAGCACACTCTGATCCCAGTTTCCTGTTCTGTGAGAAGGGAATGAGATTGCTCACTCAGGATCGGTAGGACACTAAGTGGTAAAGCCTAAAGAGAAGTCAATGATTACCCTGCATGTCTCAGATGATTATTTCAATATGCAGTTGGTTAGAGGATTTTCTTTTTCGTTTTTAGTAGTTTGAGGTTTTATTTGCTTTTGAGACAGCAATTCACTGTGTCCTATCCTGGTTGAGAACTCTCAGTCATTCTCCTGCCTCAGCTGCCTCCTGAAGGGACTTCAGGTGTGGAACACAGTGTACTTGGCACCAGTTTGGGATTTTAATTTCCATTTTTGTGATACCCACCCTCCAGGTGGCCCTGGTCTTTACTCAGAATCCGTGCCATGATGCTCTCTGCATATGGCATTAATATTTCTAATGAATCTCTTACAAAAAGGACAGTCCTATCAATGTCCCCTTGAACAATACACCTGAAACCTTTCCCATTCCTCAATTTCTATTTTCTGCCTGACTTTTGTGAGCTTTTCTGTATGATTCATAGAAATTCTTTATTGAATATATGTTTTTCTAACTTTTCTCCTAGCCATAGAGTTATCTTCTCAGTTCTCATCCATCCTCTGGAAGAGCGGGAGATTTTAAATTGTAAGACTTCCACCTTCTCCAGTTCTTCAATTATGGTTTTTATTTGGTGTCTTATCTGTGAAATCTTCACTTAGTCCCAGAGACAAGGATGTTCTTCTGTGTGTTCTCTTTGACATTTATAGGCTTATTTTTATATTTTTACCTCTCTAATTTATTTTGAGTGGTCTTTGCACATGATATGATTTATATTTATGTTTGTGGATATGGATATACACTTGCCTCCGCATTGTTTGCTGAAAGACCATCCTTTCTGCACCAAATTGCCTTTTCTTCTTTGTCCAACACCAGTTCTCCAACATTCCAGGCATGGTACATATGCCAATATTCCCAGTGCCTGAGAGGCTGCAGCAGCAATATTGTCAGTTCTTTTCAGCCCAGACTCTGCACAGGCTTGATGTCAGCAAGGGATACATAGGAAAATGTTGGCGCACAGTAGGCAATGGTCTGTAAATGTGTGGGTGTAAGCACGGACAGTAGATTTTGGTCTTTCACTTGCCAACCTTGATTCCAATAGCATGCTGGCCCAATAGCTATAGGTTCATATGGAGATATCCTATCAGTCAACGCTGTTCTCTAACTTCGTTCTGTGTCTACGGTTTTCCCCCAAACTATATTTTTATCTATAAAGATTATAATTAGTTGTCCAAGTTTGCAAAAACTTAGTGTAATTTTATTGTTATTGCATTGAATCTGTAGACATCTTTGAATCAATAGACATCTTACCGATAATGGATTGTCTGGCCCATGAATATGATATGTCCTCCATATATATAGGTAATCTCCAGTTCAGCAATGTTTTGAGATGTTTCAGTCGATAGACACTGTAGATCTATGTGCCCAGATTGTTCACTAAATTTTTGCACTTTTTGTTTCCACTACCCCGGTACTATTTTTAAAATACAATTCCCAATTCTTGTATTTTCTGTGAAGTAATTATTAAATTCTCTGTGATGCATTAAGAACAAAATGTCAATGATAGTTATGAAGGATCCCTTTGGTTGAAAGCATTGATTATGCTGTGATGGAAAATTTATTTGATGATTATTGCAGTTTGTCCCCATTTCCTTATCAGCATTTAGAGGTTATTGGCAGTCTATTGGAAGAAATGAGAGAAATGTCCCAGAGACATGTAAATGGGCCATTATCACAGGAATCACATGAAAGAGCACAATTTAGTAGCTTTCAGCATCCCGTGTTAGAGATGAATCTGTTGAAGATGTGGCTTTACCTCTTGACCTCTCAGTAAACACCTTAATGAATACCAGGGAGCTAGGATAGTGTGAGTGAGATGTTGTGAATGCGTGAAAAGGAATTCCTAGACAGAACCTGGGTCTGCAATGACTGGTGATTGACTGATAGAACTTCAGTAATATGGAGGAGACCATAGAATGTTGTAGGCCCAGAGCCTAATTACATTTAATTTTGTGCTCTCTTTAGCCCATGAGGAGCCGTTCTTCGACCCCTCTGTGTTGGACTGACCTAGCATCTTGTCACTAACAGATGAAGTTGGACCTGACATTTAAAAAAAATCAGAAAATATCACTTTAACAAAGCTTTAATTTTCTGCCAAAGGACCGAGTGTCATCACAAGGCAGCTAATGCCTGTAGCTGAGGTTTCTCTGCTTTACCATAGTAGCCTACTTAATATCTCCACCCATGCACTTAAGGAGTGCCTTGATTCATAGTTCTCTTCATTCTCTTACTAGACAAACTGCACGCAACTGTTTCCACATTGTGACATGAAATTTGTTCTAATCTAAATCTGTCCCAGCTGTATTTTCTCACTAATTTGACTCCAGAATAAACTGTTCCTATGAGCTGAAAGCCGTGTTTTTGCATTGACATTTGTAAGTGTGTATTTGTATGTATACTTACTAAATATGTCTCTGAGATGCCAGGCATATTCATCACTGAACGTTAAATGATGTGCTCATGTCATTCATAGATTAGGAGCTTATGAAAAATAAGTGTGGTATGTATTTTTCTCCCTTGTATTCCTCAGCCAACATCATTACCTCAGTGCCTAAATCATTTCTGTGGGATATGGCAGAGACTAATAATATATTCATGAAAGTCAGTTAAATCTGTTATTACTGTGATAGGTTTTGTGTGTTATAATTCTACTCCTGCTTCTTCATGATGCTCTGGTGTTTAATATATTGCTTACTTATTCTCCATAGTTATTTATTCATGTATGGATTTATCTCAGTATGTCTCAGAATACCTATTACTATTACCCTGTCATATTGGCGTTCTGTGTTTTGATGCTCAATTTGTCCCACTATTGGCCAGAGGAGTCCATTAAAGATGCCTGTGGAGCATTTCCTGAGTCTAAACATTGCACTGTCTGAGCCCTTGTATAGAAAGGAATTACTGATGCCCACCTCAAAGAATCATTTTGAGGCCTGAAGAGACAGAAAGCAGACACATGTTGTGTGTGTCAGTAAGTCAAATTTCCCTTGCCTCTTTCATGCGGTCAGTGTGGTGACTCTGGCATGGAAGTAGTTCATGAGTACACACAAGGGAGAGCACTTGGCAAGGTAATGGCAAATGAACAAGCTCTCACTTCCATTATGTGTACACAGTCCTAGGTATCACTGTGAGTGTCCATGGTGATGGGATGAGCTGGGAAGAGGAAAAGCGTCATTGTATACCTTCCACTGATGGAGTCTGCACAGGTAAGGCACCGCCATTCCATCCCCTGGGTTTTATTGCTTTCTCATTCTGGATTCCTCTATTTCATGTGTTTTCTTTCCCCCTATGCTACCTCTAGTCTAAAAGGGAAGGGTTTATTCTCTGCATCCCAGAAGCAGGAAGTCCTAGAGAAGAATCCATGACATGTGCTGTGACATGTGCCTGACAGACAGGGTGAAAAGAATAAGAGGTATTATGGGTAACTTATTTCCCTTCCCCCATCCTTCTCCATCAGTATGCTAACAATATCCCATCCTGTCTTCATTTACAATGCTTTCAGGGTAAATGTGTTCCCATGTGCAAAAATGCACGGTCATCTCAGATGGATGGAAGGACCAAGGCACTCTGGAGTAAGTATATTACATCAGCTGTCCCAGAACTGCATGGTAGGTTTTGATTATTTGTACTTAAACATGATGAGTGCCTGCATGTCTAACTCTTTTGGATGTTATTGTTAATATCGTTCATTCACAAATACCCCTTGTAAGGACAGTCTCCAATACATTTTCTTTATGTGTATAGAGGATTGTATCATATTACATCACTTATACTTGTTGCTTCAAAAATCACACAGAAGTGAGAGATGTTAAAGGGACAAGGAAATGTGGACTATATGGAAACATATTTTTTCTACCAATTCTGCTGCTGTGTACTGACCTGCAAGAATACAACTCTGGTCCCCCTCCTTTTCAAGTGTCAAGATGAGCTGGGAAGAGCAGGTTCAGATATGCAGACTGGGCACACAAGCAGGGTCTGTGCACTCAGTGGAAGGCCCTGACTGGGTACCTGTCCTGAATCCAGCACCGGCCTCCACCTTCTCCTCCACCACCCTCCCTGCTCCTCAGCCACCATTTCTTCTCCTGTCTTGGGCTCCAAATGTGGATGCTCTTTTGGAGTCTGTGGCTTTCTCAGTTCTGACAGCAACTCTAGTGCCACCTTGAAGATTAACATCTCCCTGGGGTGCGAAATGAGATTTTCCATGCCCTCTCTTCCAGGGCTTCTCCATGCTTGGGTCTGAGACTAGGACTCTCAAGTGTGGCAGAGAAGAGGCACAGAGGGCAGGCTGGATATGTTGGTGTGGTGTGGAAGGCAGGCAGTTGTACTTAGGGAGTTCTGACTTCTCTGCCCAACTTGCCTTTAAATCCATCTGAATATGCCCCCTACTCTGTGACATACTTAGTGTCTAGATGCCTTATTTCCAGTTACATCTTCTCAAGAAATTCCTGAAGTCTTAGGTGCTTTAAAAAGATCTCCATCACAAAGCTCTCTCACTTGCATCTCTGACAAACAAATGATGTTGTGTGACTCCATTACTTTAACAAGTTGTAAACAAGGAGTCCCTGTTGTTATGTGGGATGCCCCTCTCTCTGGCTTCACCTGGCCTTGGGGAGGTCCCTTTACAGTAGTCTTGAAACCTCATTAATAGACTATGTTGCCTCTCTTCCAAAAGACAGAAATGGCCTTCTGAATGGAGACAGGCCACTCTCTCCCTGGTAAGATTTAATCCAGTTTGGTCAGCCAACCAGGAGTCCAAAGGACCCCTTCTCAAAAATGGAGATCCTTCCCATAAGCCATACCAAAAACACAAAAGGGGCCTTCATGAGGTAATGTGCCTCCCCTTCCATAAGCCCTGCTCCTCTGGCAGTCTCCCACAGAGCTGCAATCTTGCAGTCTCTAGAATCTGCCCACTTTCCTCTCTTTTCTAGGTGTGCTTTCACTAACCCTCTTTTCTTCCCTGACACTATGACCTTTTTCTAAAGCTCCCTCCCTACCGTGTGGCTGCTTATGAACCCTGTGTGTCAGCCATGCAGACTTAATTCAGATAGGACATCTTTTCTCTTCTTCTGATCGAGATTTGCAATTACCTGCCCTGGAGCTTTTCAGGTTTTTCTTTCTCTATTTTCTTCCTTAGGTTTATTTATTGTATTCTATGTGCGTGAGTATTTCGCCTGCATGAATGTCTGTGAACCACTTGGGTGCCTGGTATGCAAAGAGGTCAGAAATGCCATCAGATCCCTGGAATAGGAATTGTGCATGGTTGGGAGCCTCCTGGTGGATGCTGGGAACCAAACTTGGGTCTTCTGCAAGAACAAATGCTCTAAAGACATTTGGGTTTCTCTTTTAAACTCTAATGTCATTGTCCTCCAGATGCTAGAGAGTTGTCTCTGTAGTTAAGAGCCCTTGTTCTTGTTGAAGACCCTTGATCAGTTCTCAGCATCGATACCATGTGTAACTTCATTTCCTGGGGACATGACATCCTCTTCTGGCCTCTTCCAACACCAGAACACAGTGTCTGTATATGTATGCATGCAGGCAAAATACCCATACACATAATATTATAAACAAATCTTAACTTTTTATTGTCATCAAAAATACATTGAGTCTTTTTTAAAATTATGTTATTAATAAGCCCAAGAAACCCAAAAGGATTTTCTGTTATTTCTGGAATCAATATGTGCTGTGGGATGTGGTTCTATATGCCGTGCATATATGTTGGTCTCATTGGTTGATAAATAAAGTTGTTTGGCCAATGGTGAGGCAGAATAAGGTTAGGCAGTACATTCAGATTGAACATGGAGGTGAAGAAGGGTGTAGTTGCAGCAAATGCTGGGAGCTGCCTCCAGGAGAAGCAAGATGTGAGAGAACAGGTAATGCCATGAAGCCAAGTGGCCAAACATAGGTTAATAGGAATGGGTTGAGTTAAGTTCTAAGAAGTAGCTGGCAAGAAGCCTGAGCCATATGCCATACAGTCTGTAATTAATATAAGCCTCTGTGTGTTTACTTGGGACTGAGAGTCTGTAGGACCAGGCGGGATACAAGAAAACTTGTGGCTACAATTGGCACCCAGGTGTAATATCCCTGGCCTGTTAATTGCAGCTCAGTTGCCACCTGCAGAGGCCAGAACTTCCTGCTTCCCCAGACATACACTGTGGTCCCTGTCACCCTGTGCCTGTGTCTTTAAGCCCGTCCGTCACTGTGCTCCCAAGCCCACATGGACAGGTGAGCTCTTAAAGAGCCACTAGGTAATGATGGCCCACCCACACATTGGAGGCACCAGATGTAGCCAGAAATCCAAGGGAGTCTGCTTAAGGGGTACAGGGAATTTATTAGGATATAAATTGGAGAAATAACTCACTAAACAGAATAAGGCAAAATCATCTCAGAGTCCTGGAAGGCTGATGTCCTGTCCCACGCTCCTCTTGCTGCCTAAGTCAGTCCAAACTACCCAAGCCCAGAGGGAGGAGGAGAGCCAGGCATTCATGACCCTCATGTCTCAAGCCTGTCTGAGGCTTTGCCCTGTGGGCTGATACCTCAAGATCATAGGTGGAACAGGTACCCACAACAATTATGTCTTATTAATAATTGTTTCTGTTTCTATAGACAGTGAATTTCTGAGGAATATCCTTGGTTATCCTAGAAATTACTTTGTAGTCCATGCAAAGCCTGAACTCACAGAGATGCCGACCTATGTCTCCCAAGTGCTGGGATTAATTCCACACGCCATAATTAATGCCACGCTTCAATATGTCTTAAAATGTATCATAAGGATGAGATGAATTATTTGTTTGTTTAGGGTTTTTCTCCTCATAGTTTAACAACATTTGATTATTTTAAAAAATGCATTATGGTCTGACCTGGAAGAGTTAGGGAAGTCTGGCCAGGTAGTGAGACATCAGTCACGAGTTCATAATCTCTTCTTAGTTCTTAAGTCTCTTTATGAACATGGGGTTTGCTTAGTGCTCTAGTTTATATTTCCACAAAAGGACACACCTTAGCACTCTTTTCGACAAGGCACCATACACTGTAAAGAACACAGTCGTATACCTTTCAATACTTAAGCTTATATCACATGTAAAAAAATCCACTGCTGTGCTTGTGTTCAGAGTTTGCACACTGATTTTGCCAAGGTTGATTTTCCCGATCTATGGAGGATTTTTTCAAACAGTGGCAGAGCTGCCAATAGGCTGGCTGGATGTCATTTGATTCACCCACATAGAAATCAAAGTAGGTAGATGGGGAGATCTTCAAGTGCTGGATTTGTCACATTTTCTTTCCCACTAAACTTGACAACTGCCAGTCATGACCACATGCAGGTTGGTATAGAAACAGGCCCCTCAGCCCTGCCAATATTACAGATCTTGTGGCCCCACAGGGTGCAGATTGCTCAGCTCCTGGCTCCAACTTGCACCACAGCTTCACGGCAGTTCAAGTACCAGGGCTACTCAATCCTTAACAGGAGCCACTGACAGAGCTCTTCGGTAGATGCGGGACTCTGTGCTCCTTAAACCCTAATACAAACTGAAATGTAGATAGGCTTCTGGAACCCTCCCCAGCCAGGACTTTCATTTTCTCTTTCCTGTCATCTTACAGCCCTTCTCCTTCTTCAGTATCAACCCTCTTGCTCTCTTGACCTCGTTCCTCTTCTTTTGCCCTTCTTTCTTTCCTGAACTCTAGATGTTTCACAGCTGTTGCTTCTTCAGCCGTCCAACAGCTGGTTGCCTTGTCTCTTCTCCTACTTGGCCTTACATCCCCACTGTCAGTGCCATTCCCCTGTCCTCTGACTCCCTGTCCCTGTCTCTCTGTCCTCCCCCTCACCTCTGTCTCATGCTCCTTCCCTGAGACACAGTCTTCATAGCCCAGGTGGTCATTGAAACATGACCCTGCTGCTGCCCTCACTGATAGCTGTGATTACAAGGGTGACCCATTACACTTGGTTCTGCTGGTGCTAACTCCATCCCATCAGCTATGGTACTGAACAGAGGTAAGGGAGGACAAAGCAAGAGAGGCCTGTTCTTGTGTCTAATGCTACAACACCAGGTCACACAGCACAGGAGAGCATCTTCCAGTCAAGCCTGAGCAACCTGATTGTAATTGGTACCAACTGCAGCCATCTGGAAGACAATCACAGCCTTGCCTCTCAGCATCAATCAGCATCACTCAGGTTTGTGTTTTGTCCCAGTGCAGTCTTGCCTTTTACCACCAATCACAATCACTGAGGCTTTGCTTTTAAACCAATCACAGCTTGTGTCTGACCACCAGACATACAGTACCTCTCCTAGGCCATCCCAAAAAGGGCTCCCCTCAGGCTTATTGGAAATGATTCCATGCCCTTCTCAGTTTCCCTGAGGCTTGTGATAACACTAAATCTAGTGAAAACAGTTTCACACAGACAGGCTAGAGCCATATCCTAGGACTAGCACAAACCACTTGTGGTCTTAGGACAGTTTTCTCAGGGTGTCTGTGGAGGGTTGGAGACATCTTCTGAAGACAGGTTTAGAATAGACTTACAGCAGACTTTCAAAAAGAGTTAATGCCAATACCCCTCAAAATGTTCCAGTAAGTGGAAAAAGATGGAACATTGCCCAATTCTATGTAAGAGACTACAGTTCCCATATACCTAAACCGCATAAGAATCAAGAAAGAAAGAGAATTACAGACCTATTTACCTTAGACCAAAGATGTAAAAGTACTCACTAAAATACTCACAAACAAAATCCAATACCATATCAAACAGTTCATCCACCATGATTAAGTAGGCTTCATTGGAGAGATGCAGGCATAGTTCAACATACAGAAAACAGCTAATGTAATCCAATATATAAATAAACTCAAAGAAAAAGACCACATGATCATCTTATGAAATTCTGGAAAATCCTTTGACCAAATTCAACACCATTTCAGGTTAATTACTGGAGATATTAGGGATGCAATGCCATAAGTACACAAATTATAGGTAAATAAAGCAAGCCAATAGCCAACATCAAATTAAAGGAAGAGAAACACACAGCAATTCTACTAAAATCAGGAGTAAGAAAAGGTTTCCACTCTTTCCATGTTTGTTGACTATAGTACTTGCATATACACATATATATACATATATACATATATAAAATATTTATTTAATGATTTTGTGTGTTGAGAAATATACCAGATGACGTGAGAAAAAGGGAACACATGTGACAAACCTTATATTTCAGAAGCTTACAGCGCATGTGGTGAGATACATAAACTTACAGAAAGTGACAGCACATTAGGGTTTTATGAACAGTTTCCTCAAATTTAGTTTTTAGAATAAATGAAGTGATAAATAGTGTATGGGAAAGTTATGGAACAAGGTGACCAGACTGTCCAAAATTAGAAAAAAAGTATATTTTTTTTCCTTGAGGCAGGGTTTCTCTGTGTAGCTTTGCTCCTGTCCTGGAACTCGCTTATGGAGCCCAGGCTGGCCTCAAACTCACAGAGATCCACCTGGCTCTGCCTCCCGAGTGCTGGGATTAAAGGCGTGCGCCAGCACTGCCCGGCTTTAAGCCATGAAAGCTAAGGCATGTTTTAAAAGAGAATAGAGGTATGATAAGGAAGGTTTCAGGAAACTTCACATGTTCTCAGATATCCTATCATATTGCTAGTGAGCAAGACATAATTATTTATTCCACATGATAGTGTCAAGTTGAACTAATACTACAACATAAAGTTGAATTAAAATTGATGGGCCTGAATAATTTAAAGTATTATTTATTGTTATCCTGCCTTGTTTTAAATAGCATAAAGGTGGTTTATTATTATTTTTTCCTTTGATTGAAACTAGATTATTTTCTCATCCAATAAATATGATAAAAAATCCTATGAAAACCCTAAAGTGGAAGCCGTAAAATATACTCAAAGTAGGTGAAGGAGACCCTTGTGGTCTGTATGAATGGTAGCTCAGTCTCTCTGCATTCATATAGGCTTTAATCAACTAAGTTAAGACTAGGGGGATGTAGCTCAGAGGTAGAGCACGTATTTCGCATTTGTGAGGTCCCGGGTTCGATTCCCAGCATCTCCAATAGCTTTTGTTTTTTAACTTTTGAATTTTCCTTTTCAGGATGTTTCTGCACAAGGTGTCCTAGACTTTATCGTTTTGTTAGGGGAAATTATGTGCATAGCTAATTATTGGATGAAATTATTAGATGAAATCTGTCACCATGACAACAATTTTCATCTATGACCTTGACTGCTTTTCCATGGAGACTGCCATAGACTAGTGAGTACAATGAGGTCATGCCTCTTGGTATATGTTTTGTTCACAGAAAAAAAAAAAAAACAACCAAACTCAGCTTTGTTGCTGGTAGCAGTGTCTCTAATGGGTACTATTATTTTTGTTATAATTATTTTTATTGAAAATAGATTGTTTTCTCATTCTTTATATGTCCTAAAAGTCTTATCAAAACCCTAAACTGGAAGCCATAAAATATACTCAAATGTCCTGACGCAGAGCCTTGTAGTCAATACATATGCTAGATCAGTCTTTCAGCATTTATATGGGCTTTGATCAAGAGTGTTTTGAACGTGGAGATGTAGCTCAGTGGGAGAGCACATATTTGGCGTATATGAGGTCCCGGGTTCGATTCTCGGCATCTCCTAGTACTTTTAACTTTCGTATTCTGCTTTTCAGAATGATTCTGCAGAAGGTGTCAGAGACTTTAAATTTTAGCTAATTATTGGTTGAAATTGTTCATCTGTCACCATGACATCAATGTTCATCTATGACTGTGACTACTTTTCCATGGAGACCGCCATAGTCTAGTGAGTTGAACATGGTTGTGCTTGCAGGGATATGTTTTGTTCACAGAAAAAATAACAAACTCAGCTTTCTTGCTGGGGGCAGTTTCACTAATGGGTACTATTATTGTTATTATTATTATTTATTGAAAATAGATTGTTTTCTCATTCTTATATGTCCTAAAAATCTTGTCAAAACCCTGAACTGGAATCCATAAAATAGCCTGAAAGGACCTGACACAATACCTTGTAGTCAATATGAATGCTGATCATTTTCTCTCTTAAGTGCTTTCACCAATGAAGTAGCTCAGCAGTAGAGTGCATGCTTTGTATGCTTTGTATATGTGAGGTTCCAGGTTCAAGGTTTCCTTTTGCAGCATGTCACTGCACAAGGTGTCCCAGACTTTAACTTCCTCTATGAGGTTATATATGCAAAGCTATTTATTGGAAGAAATTGGTCATCTCTCAGTGACAACAATGTGACGACATTTCCATGGAGACCACCATATTCTGGTGAGTAGAATATGGTCACACTTCGAGGGATATGTTTGGTTTACAGAACAAAACAGCAAAGCTCTGCTTTCCTGCTGGTGGCAGTTTCTCTAGTGGGTGTGCTTTCTCGGGTGATAACAAGGGTGAAGAGTTCTTGCTTTGAGAGAAAGGAAGGGAGGGCTGGGCAGAACCATTCCTGCTTACTGAACAGGGGAAGCATTGCTGTTGTCATAGAAACCTGGGTTCAATATGGTGACTGTTTCCAATGGCGATCCAGGCGGTGTCCTGGAAAATGAGCATTCCTAGTGTTTGGACTGAGTGAGTTAATGGATTCCTGGAGGTGAGCACTGGAATCTTCCTGAGGGTGGAGAGGCAGGTGCAGGGATCCCAGACCCAAGTAGGTTCACCCCCACTTCAAGATTTATAGCCAGTGTGTCTCCAGAAGGAGAGAGACTTGAGACTATTGTGCCTCTTCAGTGTGCTGTTCTGTGCAGGGATGTGCTGGAGCCATTGTCCGGGCTAGGCGTTCTGGGGGAGGAAGCAGGAGGGACACAAGATAGTGTGAGCACACTCTGATCCCAGTTTCCTGTTCTGTGAAAAGGGAATGAGATTGCTCACTCAGGATCGGTGGGACATTAAGTGGTAAAGCCTAAAGGGAAGTCAATGATTACCCAGCATGTCTCAGATGATTATTTCAATATGCAGTTGGTTAGAGGATTTTCTTTTTCGTTTTTAGTAATTTGAGGTTTTATTTGCTTTTGAGACAGCAATTCACTGTGTCCTATCCTGGCTGAAAACTCTCAGTCATTCTCCTGCCTCAGCTGCCTCATGTAGGGACTTCAGGTGTGGAACACAGTGTGCTTGGCACCAGTTTGGGATTTTAATTTCCATTTTTGTGATACCCACCCTCCAGGTGGCAATGATCTTTACTCAGAATCCCTGCCATGATGCTCTCTGCATATGGCACTAATATTTCTAATGAATCTCTTATAAAAAGGACAGTTCTATCAATGTCCCCTTGACCAACACACCTGAAACCTTTCCCATTTCTCAATTTCTATTTTCTGCCTGACTTTTGTGAGCTTTTCTGTATGATTCATAGAAATTCTTTATTGAATATATGTTTTTCTAACTTTTCTCCTAGCCATAGAGTTATCTTCTCAGTTCTCATCCATCCTCTGGAAGAGCAAGAGTTTTTAAATTGTAAGGATTCACCTTCTCCAGTTCTTCAATTATGGTTTTTATTTGGTGTCTTGTCTGTGACATCTTCACTCAGTCCCAGAGACAAGGATTTTCTTCTGTGTGTTCTCTTTGACATTTATAGGCTTATTTTTATATTTTTAACTTCTCTAATTTATTTTGAGTGGTCTTTGCACATGATATGATTTATATTTATATTTGTGGATATGGATATACACTTGCCTCTGCATTGTTTGCTGAAAGACCATCCTTTCTGCATCAAATTGCCTCTGCATATTTGTCCAACACCAGTTCTCCAACATTCCAGGCATGATACATATGCCAATATTCCCAGTGCCTGGGAGTCTGCAGCAGCAATATTGTCAGTTCTTTTCAGCCCAGACTCTGCACAGGCTTGATGTCAGCATGGGATACATAGGAAAATATTGGCACACAGTAGACAATGGTCTGTAAATATGTGGGTGTAAGCATGGACAGTAGATTTTGGTCTTTTACTTGCCAATGTTGATTCCAATAGCATCCTGGTCCAATTACTGTAGGTTCAAATGGAGTACTCCTATTAGGCAATTCTGTTCTCTAACTCGGCCCCTCTGTGTTGGACTGACCTAGCACCTTGTCACTAACAGATGAAGTTGGACCTGACATTTAATAAAAATCAGAAAATATCACTTTAACAAAGTTTAATTTTCTGCCAAAGGACTGAGTGTCATCACAAGGCAGCTAATGCCTGTAGCTGAGGTTTCTCTGCTTTACCATAGTAACCTACTTAATATCTCCACCCATGCACTTAAGGAGTGCCTTGATTCATAATTTTTTTCATTCTGTTACTAGACAAACTGCACGCAACTGTTTCCACATTGTGACATGAAATTTGTTCTAACCTAAATCTGTCCCACCCATATTTTCTCACCCATATTTGATTCCAGAATAAACTCTCTTTTCTTCCTTTGAGGTGAGAGCTGTGTTTTTGCATTGACATTTGTAAGTGTGAATTTGTGTATTGGAAGACAACTACTCACCAACACCACAAGAGTTTTCTTGAGTGAGAGTAGCAGGAAATGTTAGATAGAAGGATTTATATTGTGGAGGTAAACAGAAAATATTGGATAGCCTTGAGTGGACCGGGAACCTATTTCAATGGGCCCCGACAGCCTCTTCCCTAGTGTATTGATAGAAATGACAAGGGGTGGAGCAGAAGACCTCCCCCCAGCACAGCCAAGTGTATACCATCTCAGACACCTGCACTCAGGCCCGTGGTCCTAATCATCCTCTCTATGCGGACCTGCTGGGTAAAGCCACGAGGAACCTGAAAACGGGCTCCCACAGTGTATACTGCTGTACATGTGTGAATATGTCTCTGAAGTTGCCAGGCATAGTTATCACTGAATGTTTAATAATGTGCTCATGTCATTCACAGATTAAGAGCATATTAGGCTCAAGTGTGGTGTGTATTTTTCTAGTTATTGCTTAGCCAACATCATTACCCCATGCCTAAAAGATTTCTGTGTGATATAGCAGATACTAATAATATATTCGTGAAAGTTAATTAAGTCTATTATTACTGTGATAGGTTTGATGTGTTATAATTCTACTCCTGCTTCTTCATGATGATCTGGTGTTTAATATATTGCCTACTTATTCTCCATAGTTATTTATTCATATATAGATTTATCTCAGAATGTCTCAGAATACCTAATACAATTGCCCTGTCATATTGGCATTCTGTGTTTTGATGCTCAATTTGTCCCAGTATTGCCCAGAAGAGTCCATTAAAGATGCCTCTGGAGCATTTCCTGAGTCTAAACATTGCACTGTCTGAGCCCTTGTATAGAAAGGAATTACTGATGCCCACCTCAAAGAATCATTTTGAGGCCTGAAGAGACAGAAAGCAGACACATGTTGTGTGTGTCTAGTAAGGCAAATTTCCCTTGCCTCTTTCATGCAGTCAGTGTGATGTCTCTGGCATGGAAGTAGTTCATGAGTACACACAAGGGAGAGCACTTGGCAAGGTAATGGCAAATGAACAAGCTCTCACTTCCATTATGTGTGCACAGTCCTAGGTATCACTGTGAGTGTCCTTGGTGATGTGATGAGCTGGGAAGAGGAAAAGCGTCATTGCATACCTTCCACTGATGGAGGCTGCACAGGTAAGGCACCGCCATTCCATCCCCTGGGTTTTATTGTTTTCTCATTCTGGATTCCTAGATTTGATGGGTTTTCTTTCCCCCATGCTACCTTGTAATTTAAAGAGAAGGATTTATTCTCTGTGCTTTTTCATCCCATAAGCCCACTCTTCTAGCAATCTCAAGCATAGCAGCAATCTTGCAGCCTCTAGGATCTGCCCACTTTTCTCTCTTTTCCAAGGTGTGCTTTCACTAACTCTCTTTTCTTCCCTGACACTGTGACCTTTCTCTAAAGTTCCCTCCCTACCGTGTGGCTGTTTCTGAACCCTGTGTGTCAGCCATGCAGGCTTAATTCAGATGGGACAGCTTTTCTCTTTTTTCTGCTCATCTCTTTCCTTGGTACAGCTGAGATTTGCAATTACCTGCCCTGGAGCTTTTCAGTTTTTTCTTTCTCTGTTTTCCTCCTTAGGTTTATTTATATTATTCTCTATGTGTGAGTGTTTTGCCTGCATAAATGTCTGTGTACCACTTGGGTGCCTGGTAGGCAAAGAGGTCAGAAATGGCATCAGATCCCCTGGAATTGGAGGTGTGCATGGTTGTGAGCCTCCTGGTGGATGCTGGAACCAAACCTGGGTCTTCTGCAGGAACAAGTGCTCTAAAGACTTTAGGGTTTCTCTTTTAAATTCTAATGCCATTGTCCTACAAAAGCTAGAGAGATATCTCTGTAGTTAAGAACCCTTGTTCTTATTGAAGACCCTTGGTCAGTTCTCCATATGGAATGTCACAACCATCTGTAACTTCATTTCCTGTGGATCTGACATCCTCTACTGACCTCTTCCAGCACAACAATACAAGATCTGTACATGTACGCATGCAGGCAAAATACCCACACACATAAAAATTAAAAACAAATCTTAACTTTTTATTGTCATCAAATTTCCATTGAGTCTTTTTAAAAATTATGTTATTAATGAGCCCATTAACCCCAAGAGTATTTGCTGTTATTTCTGGAATCAGTATGTCCTGTGGGATGTGGTTCTATATGCTGTGTATATATGTTGGTCTCATTGGTTGATAAATAAAGTTGTTTGGCCAATGGTGAGGCAGAATAAGGTTAGGCAGTATATTCAAACTGAACATGGAGATGAAGAAGAGTGTAGTTGCAGCAAATGCTGGGAGCTGCCTCCTGGAGAATCAAGATGTGAGAGAACAGGTAATGCCATGAAGCCAAGTGGCCAAACATAGGTTAATAGGAATGGGTTGAGTTAAGTTCTAAGAGCTAGCTGGCAAGATGCCTGAGCCATATGCCATACAGTTTGTAATTAATATAAGCCTCTGTGTGTTTACTTGGGACTGAGAGGCTGCAGGACCAGGCGGGATACAAGAAAACTTGTGGCTACAATTGGCACCCAGGTGTAATATCCCTGGCCTGCTAATTGCAGCTCAGTTGCCACCTGCAGAGGCCAGAACTTCCTGCTTCCCCAGACATACACTGTGGCCCCTGTCACCCTGTGCCTGTGTCTTTAAGCCCGTCCGTCACTGTGCTCCCAAGCCCACATGGACAGGTGAGCTCTTAAAGAGCCACTAGGGCTGTAATGATGGCCCACCCACACATTGGAGGCACCAGATGTAGCCAGAAATCCAAGGGAGTCTGCTTAAGGGGTACAGGGAATTTATTAGGATATAAATTGGAGAGAACAACTCACTAAACAGAATAAGGCAAAATCATCTGAGAGTCCTGGAAGGCTGATGTCCTGTCCCATGCTCCTCCTGCTGCCTAAGTCAGTCCACACCATCCAAGCCCAGAGAGAGGGGGAGAACCAGGCATTCATGCCCCTCAGGTCTTAGCTTGTCTGAGGTCATTCCTAGGTGTAACAGGTAACCACTACAAATATGTCTTTTTTGATAATTGTTTTTGTTTCTATAGACAGTGATTTTCTGAGGAATAACCTTGGCTATCCTGGAAACTATTCTGTAGTCCATGCAAGGCTTGAACTCATCTCTGCCTCCCAAGTGCTGGGATTAAACTCATGTACCATAATTAATGACAGGCTTCAATATGTCTTAAAATATATCATAAGGATGAGATGAATTATTTGCTTGTTTAGGGTTTTTCTCCTCATAGTTTAACAACATTTGATTATTTTAAAAAATGCATATGGTCTGACCTGGAAGAGTTAGGGAAATCTGGTCCGGTAGTGTGACATCAGTCATGGTTGATAATCTCTTCATAGTTCTTAAGTCTTTTTATTAACATGGGTTAGCTTAGTGCTCTAGTTTGTATTTCCACAAAAGGACACACCTTAGCACTCTTTTCGCCAGGGCACCATACACTGTAAAGAACACAGTTGTAAACCATTTAATACTTAAGCTTATATCACATGTAAGGAAATCCCCTGCTGTGTTTGTGTTCAGAGTTCGCACACTGATTTTCTATTGTTGATTTTCCTGATCTATGGAGGTTTTTTCAAACAGTGGCAGAGCTGCCAATAGGCTGGCTGGATGTCATTTGATTCACACACATAGAAATCAATGTGGGTAGAGGGGAGATATTCAAGTGCTGGATTTGTCACATTTTCTTGCCCACTGAACTTGACAACTGCCAGTCATGACCACATGCAGGCTGGTATAGAAACAGGTCCCTCAGCCCTGCCAATAGTACAGATCTTGTGGCCCCACAGGGTGCAGATTGCTCAGTTCCTGGCTCCAACTTGCACCACAGCTTCAGGGCAGTTCAAGTACCAGGGCTACTCAATCCTTAACAGGAGCCACTGACAGAGCTCTTCGGTAGGTGTGGGACTCAGTGCTCCTTAACCCTTAATACAAACTGTAATGTAGATAGGCTTCGGGAACCCTCCACATTCATTTTTTCTTTCCCGTGGCCTTACATCCCTTCTCCTTCAGTATCAACCCTACTAGCTCTCTTGACCTCTTTCTACTTCCCCTGCCCTTCTTTCTTTCCTGAACTCTAGATGTTTCACAGCTGTTGCTTCTTCAGCCATCCGACAGCTGGTTGCCTTGTCTCTTCTACTTGGCCTTACATCCCCACTGTCAATGCCATTCCCCTGTCCTCTGACTCCCTGTCCTTGTCTCTCTGTCCTCCCCCTCACCTCTGTCTCATGCTCCTTACCTGAGACACAGTCTTCATAGCCCAGGTGGTCATTGAAACATGACCCTGCTGCTGCCCTCGCTGATAGCTGTGATTACAAGGGTGACCCATTACACTTGGTTCTGGTGGTGCTAACTCCATCCCAACAGCTATGGTACTGAACAGAGGTAAGGGAGGACAAAGCAAGAGAGGCCTGTTCTTGTGTCTAATGCTGCAACACCAGGTCACACAGCACAGGAGAGCATCTTCCAGTCAAGCCTGAGCAACCTGATTGTAATTGATACCAACTACAACCATCTGGAAGACAATCACAGCCTTGCCTCTCAGCATCAATCAGCATCACTCAGGTTTGTATTTTGTCCCAGTGCAGTCTTGCCTTTTACCACCAATCACAATCACTGAGGCTTTGCTTTTAAACCAATCACAGCTTGTGTCTGACCACCAGACATACAGTACCTCTCCTAGGCCATCCCAAAAAGGGCTCCCCTCAGGCTTATTGGAAATGATTCCATGCCCTTCTCAGTTTCCTTGAGGCTTGTGATAACACTAAATCTAGTGAAAACAGTTTCACACAGACAAGCTAGAGCCATATCCTAGGACTAGCACAAACCACTTGTGGTCTTAGGACAGTTTTCTCAGGGTGTCTGTGGAGGGTTGGAGACATCTTCTGAAGACAGGTTTAGAACAGACTTACAGCAGACTTTCAAAAAGAGTTAATGCCAATACCCCTCAAAATATTCCAGTAAGTAGAAAAAGATGGAACACTGCCCAATTCTATGTAAGAGACTACAGTTCCCATATACCTAAACCGCATAAGAATCAAGAAAGAAAGAGAATTACAGACCAATTTACCTTAGACCAAAGATGTAAAAGTACTCACTAAAATATTCACAAACAAAATCCAATACCATATCAAACAGTTCATCCACCATGAGTAAGTAGGCTTCATTGGAGAGATGCAGGCATAGTTCAACATACAGAAAACTGTGAATGTAATCCAATATATAAATAAACTCAAAGAAAAAGACCACATGATCATCTTAGGAAATTCTGGAAAATCCTTTGACCAAATTCAACACCATTTCAGGTTAATTACTGGAGATATTAGGCATGCAAGTGCTATAACTAAACAAATTATAGGTAATGTATAGCAAGCCAATAGCCAATATCAAATTAAAGGAAGAGAAACTCACAGCAATTCTACTAAAATCAGGAGTAAGGAAAGGTTTCCTCTCTTTCCATGTTTGTTGAATATATAGTACTTGAAGATTTAGTCATGTTTTGGGAAAGACATAAAATCTGTGCCATTTGCTGCAAGACTCGTTTCTATCTATAGAATATGATCCATTGTCTGATTATGTGGTTGTGACTTTTGGATACTTTATCAATTACTTGTACATGAAGGTATTTACAGAAGGCAGAAGGGAGTGGTCACACACCCTAGAACTGGAGTTACAGGTGGTTGTAAGCCACCTGACATGGGTGCTAGGAACTGAACTTCAGTCCTCTGGGAGAGCACAGAGTACTCCTAATCACTGAGCCATCTCTCTAGCCCTTTATCAACCTTTCTGAGGTGGACTGGAAGAGAATTTCTGTAGTAGGCTCAGGTATTTGAACACTTGCTCTCCAGTTGATAACTTTGTTTTGGGAGGTCATGGAAAGATGCAGCCCTCCTGGAGGATGTGCATCACAGGGAGCACCTTTGAGAGTTTACAGACTTGTTCCACTTCCAGCTTGTAGTCTGCTTCATGGTTTTTGAGGAAGATGTGAAATCTTAACTATCACTTCTTGTTTCCATGCCTGCCATGAGCTGCCATGCTTCCCCACCCCACCATGATGCAAGCCAAAACAAACACTTTCTTCCTTAAGATGTATTAGGTCAGAGTAATAGGAAAGTAATTAAGGTAGAAGTTGGTATCAGAGAGTGGACTGTTGCTATGAAGACCATGATCTTGTGGTTTCTTGGAGGAGTGTAGTAGACTGGAACTTTGGACACAAAAGTGATTGAATGCTGTCAGCAGAATTTAATGGGCTCTTTTGCTGGCAGCCTGGGAGGTGTGGTGCTGAGAACAATGGTGAATGTCAAGGCCTGACCCAAGACTTTTCACAGAGAAGCAAAGAATTTAAGAGCAGATGGTTAGAAGCCATTTCCTGGATGTTTTGAATAAGAATGTTGCTGTGTCCTGGACATTCCTAAGAACTTGTCTGAGACTAAATTAGAAAGTAATGGACTAATTTCTCTGGCAAAGGAAGTTCCAAGAGAGCATGGCATTTAATCTGTGGCATTATTGATACTCATCACACTTATGCAGTTCTACAATGTGAAAGAGCAAATGGCATAGAAATAAATACAGAACGTACAGTTGGCAGAGACAAAGAACACTAGGAAACCATGTTTTAGCCAAAGTTTGTCCTGAAAGAGGAGAGGCTGGAACTGTTAATGAGATTGGTGCCATTTCAGAGTGGCCTCCTGCACTGCACTGGAACAATAAGAAAGCTGTTCCAAAGACAAAAGCCTACCACCCCCAACCAAATAAGCCTCCATCATGTGGAAGCAGAGTCTAAGAGGACTTTGCTGCTTCTAGAAATCAGCTGTAAACACAGGCTGAAACAAATGTGATTCAGAGGCATCAGGGTCTGTCCTAAACTGGCAGAGAACCCCACAGTGTCATTTTGTGGTACTGCCTTTGGAGGCATGAAAGATGCTAGAGTGAGGGAGTTGTGGATTCTTCCTCCAACTGTGAACAACTGAAGCCAAGTAACATGTGTGGCAGTGCTGAGGTCACAGTGAGAAGAGGGCCCTAAGGGGTTAGAACGCCCTTAGAGGCCATTGTGTGAAAGCTGTGAATCTAAAGCCTGGGGTGTGGTAGAGATCCCAGGATGTTGTAGATATTAGAACCACGAGACATCTGTTAAGGAGAGCAGCATGCAGGTAGTGGAACCAGTCTGAGAGAAGTGTATGTTGCAGGCAGCAAAGCTGAATCGGCTGAGCCACCTAAGCCCTTGGGATCTGTCTTAGTCAGTGTTCTATTGTTGTGAAGAGACACCATGAGCAAGGTGACTCTTCTAAAGGAAAGCAATTGTAAGTGGGACTTGCTTACAGTTTCAGAGGTTTAGTTCATTGTCATCCTGGAGGAAAGCATGATGGCATGCACCTGGTGCTGGAGAAGTAGCTAAGAATTCTATATCCAGATCTCTGGGCATCAGGAAGAGAGAGGAGAGAGAGAGAGAGAGAGAGAGAGAGAGAGAGAGAGAGAGAGAGAGAGAGAGACAGACAGAGAGAGAGAGAGAGAGAGAGACAGAGAGAGAGAGAGAGAGAGAGAGAGAGAGAGAGAGAGAGAGAGAGAGAGAGAGAGAGACTGGGACTGGCTTGAGTTTTTGAAACCTTTGAAGCCCCAAAGTCCACCTCCGGTGCCATACTTCCTTCAACAAGGCACAGCTACTCCACCCGGGCCACAACTCCTAACCCTTCTCAAGTAGTTCCACTCCCAGTTGACCTAGTGCTGACATGGATGTGCCTTTGGGCTCCATTTTTATTCAGATCACCACAGGAACTAAGGTCCTAGGCAATGGACATAAAACTACTGGATTTGGCATTTGCCTTGCTACGTTCCACTTTTGTGAGATATTCCCTCACTCTTCCATCATTCCTCTCATGGGAATGGGAATGTGTACGGTGTGCTATGATATGTTGGAAGTATGTAATTTCCTTTTTTTTATTTTTCAGGGTTTGATATTTAAGGGATTGCCTTACCTCTCAAAGAGACTAGCATTTTAAATAGTATTGAGAGTGCAAAAGAGGATGAGGAATCTTAAAGTTGCGCTTAATGCATTTTGCTTCATGATATGGCCCTAAGCTAGAATGTAGAAATTTGAATGAAAATGTGTCCCATGGGCTCTGGCATTTTCATACTTGGTCTCCAGCAGGTGGTACTCTTTGAGAGGTTCCATGGAGGTGCTACCTTGCAGATGGGTTGTGCATCTTAGATATTCCTCTACAGAAGGATAGCTCATCTCCCTGGCAGGATGTACATCAGCGGGAGGAAGCTTAGGGAACTTATAGCCTTTCTCCCTCTCCAGTGTGCTCTCTGCTACATGTTCGTGGTTGCAGACATGACCTCTCAGCTTCCTGCTCCTATTGCCATGATCCCCTCATCTCCAAGCCATGGTGTACTCTTATCCTTCAGGGACCATAAACCAGACAAACTCCTCCTTCTATAAGTTGCTTTGTGTCATGATCTTTTATCACAGTAACAACAAAAGTAACTAATGCAACTTCTTAAAGGGATTTCCATGAGGAAGTTTTGTTATATTTCCTTTTCACCTGCCTCTCAGAACTGAGAAATTACTCATAACTACCTTCCATACGTAATCTTATATCATGATTCTCCTTGATAAAGAAAGAGAGTGTTGATACATGTGTGAATTATTATATTTATGTTATGAATATTCTCATATGTTTGTATTTCTATTACCATATATGAAGAATTCAGTCATATATCTTCTTATTGTTTTGTCATAATTTTAAGTTAGTTGAGTTCTGGGACTTGAAAAGGGAAGTATTAGGAGGACCCCTGACATACTCAAACATTTCTGGAAAAAGACCATAGTGAAATTGGGGATCCAAGGAGACAGGCTGAGGAAAAATCAGTTGGCCCTTTTTCAAATCTACCCTCAAGGGCACAGCAGCACATTTGATGGCTAAGACAAGATATCACCCGTCAGATTTAACGGCACATGACTGGACTATGTACTCCCTTGTTTCCTTCTAAACTAATGATGAGGTTAATGTTTGTTGTAGAGAGTCTAGATGTATTGTGGTCTTGGATGACCCAGGGGAGAAAAATGGAATGAAGGAGTTTCCAAGATCATTCAATGTGGTTCAACTAAGTAGCTAAGTTTCTCTTTACTAAGATAAGTATAATATGCCAATTCAGCTTCTTTCAAATAATTTTGAGATTCCTTTGGTGACTTCTTTTGGTCTCTTGTATCTTACACTGGCCTCAAACTTACATTGTAAGGAGGAGGGTCTTGGACTCCTGGTCTTCCTTTCTCCACTTAGGAAGTTGGGGGATTGTAGGCATATGCCACCAATCTGGGCTAAAAGTAGTTTTTTGGTTTTTTGGGGGGATTTTTTTTGGAGGTTTGTTTTATTTTGGTATTTTAGTGTCCTAGGCTATTTAGTGAAGGTGTTGGAGGAAAATCTTGCAGTTTTCTGCCATGGATGGATTGTGCATTCCTCTTTAGAGGAATGTCCATGTCCCATAGTTCTACCATATATCCCTTGCTATACATTGCTGGTAGTTCCATAAGCTCACTACCATAATATGCTAAATTCCTGACAAGAGATACTTTATTTCCAAAACCTGAGTTCTGTTGATTGTCTCCACCTAGATCCTTGTAGTTATGCTTCTCATTTGGTGGCCTTCTAAGGAAGACATTTTTTTGCATTGAATGAAAAGTAAGGTGAGAAGGGAGGACTGCATCTCCAGAGGCATTTCCTGTGTGCAGGAACAGTTGCACACCACGGTTGACAGAAGCATGGTATCCTAACAGCTACCGGGACAACATTGCTTATTTTCCTCCTCTATTGAAAATACTTTCTTTTCTCATTTATATCCTGGTTAGTTTCCTCTCCCTCTAATCCCTCCAGTTCCTCCCTTGCTCCGACAACATCCAGATCCACCCCCTTTCTGTCTCTTGTTAGAGAAGAACAGGCTTCTAAGAGATACAAGAAAACATAACAAAACTAATTAGACTAAGATAAAATCCAACTATCACATAGAAGTTAGACAAGGCAAACCAACCCAAGGAAACAAGAACCCAAGGAAGGCCAAAGAGTCAGAGACCTACTCTGTCACTCAGTCGGGAGTCCCATAAAAATATGAGGTGAAAGCTGTAATGTAGACACGGAGGACCTGGTGCAGAGCCATGCAGGCCCTGTGCACGCTGCTTCAGTCCCTGTGACTGCATATGAGCCTTCTCAGTTGATGGTCTCCTGGTGTCCTCCATCATCTCTTGCTCTTACACTCTTTCTGCTTCCTCTTCCTAAGGTTTCCTTGGGTGGATAGATTTGATGGACACATCTTATTTAGACCTCTGTCTAAATTCCAAACTTTCTCTCTTTCTCTCTCTCTCTCTCTCTCTCTCTCTCTCTCTCTCTCTCTCTCTCTGTCACTCTGGCTATGTCTCTGTCTCTCTCTGCATCTGTCTCTCTCTCTCTCTCTCACACACACACACACAACACACATACACACACACACACACACACACACACACACACACACACACACGTCTGCATGTGGGTCTCTGTAGTAGTTTCTGTCTGCTGCGGGAGGAAGCCTATCTGATGAGGTCAGACCAAGGCTCTGATCTATGAGTATAGCTTAACATCATTAGAACTCATTTTTTTTTTCACTACCAAAAAAAAAAAAACCCCAAAACAGTAGTATTTGCTTTAAGACTAGGTCTCAGGGCTATCTAGTCTCTGGTTATTAGTCACCAAGGCAGTATCAGGTATGGGTTCCATCTGGTAGAGTGGGCCTTCACTCAAATCAGATACAAGCTTCTTGCCAACATTGCCCTACCATATTTTGCAAGCAGGAGAGCAGTGTAGATAAGAGGACTTTTGGCTGGATTGATAGTTCTATTTGACTTTTGGTAGCCCACAGAGTACCTTCCTACTCTAAAGACACTAGGATGTAGGAATGAAGGTTCTATGTAGGCACCAGCTTGACTTCTCCATGTTCAATGAGTTGTGTGTGAGTATCCTTCAGCAATGGGGCCTTGCTTTCAGTTTGTGGAGAGCAACCTATTGTCTTGACAACAGCCTGGGTTGTTTGGGGATTTCCATGGGACCCCTTTTTCTAACATCTCCAATGCATGTGACCCAGTCCTGGTAATGGAAGTGTTGTTTGATGACAAGAGATTGCCAGTTGGGACTCTGTCTCCCTCATTATAGGAGACTTCATTAGGCTTGCCTTCATATATTTTAGAAAGTTTCCACTGCACTAGGTGTCCATACCACCCCTCAGATGACCCTCAATTCTACCTGTGTCTCCCTGCATTCTCTCACTCAAACCCATTCTCCCCACTACCCAAGCTGACCCTGCTGCTCTAGACTCCTCCAGTCCACCCATAAAATCTATTCTAGTTCCCCCTTCCAGGGAGATCCTTGTGTCCTCCCAGTCCCTTCCACTATACCTAATCTCTCTGGGACTGTGGATTGTAGGTAGGTTATCATTTATTTGAACAATAATATCCACGTACAAGGGAATGTATACCATATCTACCTTTCTGAGTTTGGGTTACTTCACTCAGGATCCTTTTTCCAGCTCCATCCATTCTCGTGCAAATTTCATGATGTCATTTTTTCATAGTAGAGTAATATTCTATTGTTTAAATGTACCAGGGTTTCTTTATCCATTTTTCTGTTGAGGGACATCTAGGTTGTTTCCAGTTTCTGGCCTTTATGAATAGAGCAGCAATGATCATGGTTGAGCAAGTGTTTTGATATTTTGTTTTCGTTCTGACAAATAAAGCTTGCCTGAAGATCAGAGGGTGGAACCATCCACTAGTTAACCATAGAGGTCTGGAGTTCTGTACAAAGAGGAGACAGGAAATGCTATGACTGGGCAGAGAGAGAAAGTGATGAGGCAGAGAAAGTGGGAGCCCGTTTTCGGGTTCCTCGTGGCTTTACCCAGAAGGTCCACATAGAGGATGATTAGGACCACAAGCTTGAGTGCAGGTGTCTGAGATGGTCTGCACTTGGCTGTGCTGGGGGAGGAGGTCTTTTGCTCTACCCTTTGGCGTCTCTATAAATACCCTGGGGCAGAGACAGTCGGGGCCCCTTGGAATAGGTTCCAGGCCCTTTCGAGGCTGTCCTTAATTTTCTATCTGTTTATCTCCACAATATTCTCAGCAATAAATCCTTCTATCTAATATTTCCTGCTGCTCGCACTCAAGAAAACTCTAGAGAGCTGTGGGGATGGTGGGTAAACGCCCCACAAGAGAGGAGACAGGAGCTTTGCCCCTTTAGTTCAGAGCAATCAGAGAGGTAAGAGTTGACTGTGGCTGCACATTGACCCTCTGATCTCTCAGCTTTCATCCTGATACCTGACTCTGGGTTTGTATTATTAAGACTAATTAGCTTTGCACTCCAAGCAAGTGTCCTTAAGGAAGGATGAAGCTTGCTTATGGTATAAGCCCAAGAGTGGTATTTCTGGAATTTAAGGTAGACTGATTTCCATCTGGAGTACAAGTCCTTCTAAATCAACTCACAGAAACTCAGAGTAAAGAAGCAAGCACTTTGGGTCCATGGGTCTTCACCATGTCCTCTATGTATGTATTCTACCTTTCCGTATTTTGGGGGGCCTTTTATTCATATTTTTATGGGACTCCTGAGTGAATGAACCAGTGGTCTCTGATTCTTGTGTCTCCTTGTGGGCTCTGTTCCTCCTGTTGGTTTGCCTGGTCCAATTGTATTTGATAGTTGTGTTTCGTCTTATTCTGATTTATTTAGCTGTGTTTCGCTGTTATCTCCTAGAAGTCTATTCTTTTCTAATGAGAGACAGAACCACAGTGGATCCGGATGGGAGGGGAGGTGGAGTGGAACAGGGAGGAGTAGAGGGGAGGGAAACTCTAATCAGGATCTATTACGGAGAAAAGCCTATTGTGAATAAAAATCATGGAAGGAAGCTTCCCAGACTGAAGTATAACACAAAGGAATCATGGTTCACAGAGATATACTGACTCTTATTTTGTTACTAGTAGGTCACTTCAGTACTTATCCACCAATGCCCCAAAGCTAGACCACAATCAGCAGTGAAATGTTATTGCTTCTCCCCTTCCCCTCATCTGACTTTTTGTTCCTTCCTTCCTCCCCTCTCTTTTTGATTTTGTCTTCATTTTATTTAGGTTGCTCTCATTCTCCTATGCTACTTTTACTTGTTTGCTATTACTCTTTGTCTTTATCTAGGAGTTATATAGTAAAGTCTTATTTTGATCACATACTTTGTAGTATTCCAATAATTGTTGAGGTTGTGCAATGTCCTTAATTGTAGACTTGGTCATCTATAATCTGGCATCTTCTCTGGTTGTATTTATTACTTTTCACTCACCTGCACATATAAAATATTTATTTAATGATTTTGTGTGTTGAGACATATACCAGATGACATGAGAAAAAGGGGAAACAATGTAACAAACCTCTCATTTCAGAAGCTTACAGAGCATGTAGAGAGATACATAAACATACAGAAAGTGACAGCACATTAGGGTTTTATGAACAAACAGTTCCCTCAAATTTATTCGAATAATGAAGTGGTAAATAGTGGGTGGGAAAGTTATGGAACAAGATGACCAGTCTGTTCAAAATTAGAAAAAAATACGTTTTTAGCCATGAAAGCTAAGGCATGTTTTAAAAGAGAATAGAGGTATGATAGGGAATGCTTCAGGAAACTATCCATGCTCTCAGATATCCTAGCATATTGCTAGTCAGCAAGACATAATTATTAATTCCACATGATAGTGTAAAGTTGAACTAATACTACAACATAAAGTTGAATTAAAATTGAAGGGCCTGAATAATTCAAAGTATTATTTATTGTTAGCTTGCCTTGTTTTAAAGAGCATAAGGTGGTTTATTATTATTTTCCTATGATTAAAAATATAGATTATTTTCTCATCCATTAAATGACATGAAAATCCTATGAAAACTCTAAAGTGGAAGCTGTAAAATATACTTAAAGTACGTAAAGCAGACACTTGCAGTCTCTATGAATGGTAGCTCAGTCTCTCTGCATTCATCTAGGCTTTGATCAACTATGCTAAGGCGAAGGGGATGTAGCTCCGCGGTAGAGCTCCTAGCTCGCATTTATGAGGTCCCGGGTTCGATTCCCAGCATCTCCAACAGTTTTTGTTTTTTTAACTTTTGAATTTTCTTTTTCAGGATGTTTCTGCACAAGGTGTCCTAGACTTTAACTTTTTGTTAGGGGAAATTATGTGCATAGCTAATTATTGGATGAAATCTGTCACCATGACAACAATGTTCATCTATGACTGTGACTACTTTTCCATGGAGACCGCCATAGACTGTTGAGTAGAATGAGGTCATGCCTCCTGGTGTATGTTTTGTTCACAAAATAAAAGCAAACTCAGCTTTGTTGCTGGTAGCAGTGTCTCTAATACTATTATTGTTACTATTATTATTTTTATTGAAAATAGATTGTTTTCTCATTCTTTATATGTCATAAAAATCCTGCCGGGCGGTGGTGGCGCACGCCTTTAATCCCAGCACTCGGGAGGCAGAGCCAGGCGGATCTCTGTGAGTCCGAGGCCAGCCTGGGCTACCAAGTGAGTTCCAGGAAAGGCGCAAAGCTACACAGAGAAACCCTGTCTCAAAAAACCAAAAAAAAAAAACCAAAAAAAAATCTTATCAAAACCCAAAGTGGAAGCCATAAAATATACTCAAAAGCCTGACGCAGAACCTTGAAGTCAATATGCATGCCAGATCAGTCTTCCAGCATTCATATAGGCTTTGATCAACAGAGCTTAGAGCGTGGGGATGTAGCTCAGTGCTAGAGCAACTATTTAGCGTGTATGAGGTCCCGGGTTCGATTCTCGGCATCTCCTATACTTTTAACTTTCGTATTTTGCGATTCTCGGCATCTCCTAGTACTTTTAACTTTTGTATTTTGCTTTTCAGGATGTTTCTGCACAAGGTGTCAGAGACTTCAACTTTTTTTTTAGGAGATCATATATGCATAGCTAATTATTGGATGAAATTGTTCATCTGTCACCATGACATCAATGTTCATCTCTGACTGTGACTACTTTTCCATGGAGACCACCATAATGTGGTGAGTAGAATGTGGTTGTGCATGCAGGGATAGGATTGTTCATATAAGAAAAAGCAAACTCAGCTTTCTTGCCTGTGGTGGTTTCACTAATGGCTACTATTATTGTTATTATTATTTTTTATTGAAAATAGATTGTTTTCTCATTCTTTATATGTCCTAAAAATCTTATCAAACCCTAAAGTGGATGCCATAAATACACTAAAAAATCCTAAGGCAGACCCTCGCAGTCTCTATGAATGCTGGATCAGTTTCTCTGCATTCATATGTGCTTTGATCAACAAAACTGTGAAGGCAGGGATGTAGCGCAGAGGTAGAGCGAATATTTGGCATATATGAGGTCTTGGGCTTGATTCTTGGCATCTCCAAGTACTTTTAACCTTCGAGTTTTCCTTTTCTGGATGTTTCTGCACAAAGTATCACAGACTTTAAATTATTTTTAGGAGATCATATATGCATAGTTAATTATTGGATGAAATTGTTCATCTGTCACTATGACATCAATGTTCATCTATGACTGTGACTTCCATGGAGACTGCCATAGTCTGGTGAGTATAACGAGGTCATGCCTGCAGGGATATGTTTTGTTCACAGAAAAAATAGCAAACTCAGCTTTCTTGCTGGTGTCAGTTTCACTAATGGGTACTATTATTGTTGTTATTATTATTATTTATTGAAAATAGATTGTTTTCTCATTCTTTATATGTCCTAAAAATCTTATCAAAACGTTAAACTGGAAGCCATAAAATACACTCAAAGGACCTGACGCAGTACCTTGCAGTCAATATGAATGGTGATCATTCTCTCTGCATTCACATGTGCTTTCATCAACGAACCTGAGAACATGGGGATGTAGCTCAGCAGTAGAGTACATGCTTTATATGTGCGAAGTTCAAGGTTTCCTTTTGCAGCATGTCTCTGCAAAGTTGTCCCAGACTTTATCTTCCTCTATGAGGTTATATATGCATAGCTAATTATTGGATGAAATTTCTAATCTCTCACTGTGACAACAATGTGACGACATTTCCATGGAGACCACCATATTCTGGTGAGTAGAATATGGTCACGCTTCGAGGGATATGTTCGGTTTATAGACAAAAAAGCAAAGCTCTGCTTTCCCGCGGGTGGCAGTTTCTCTAGTGGGTGTGCTTTCTCGGGTGATAACAAGGGTGAAGAGTACTTGCTTTGAGAGAAAGGAAGGGAGGGCTGGGCAGAACCATTCCTGCTTACTGAACAGGGGAAGCATTGCTGTTGTCATAGAAACCTGGGTTCATTATGAAGACTGTTTTCAATGGCGACTCTGGTGATGTCCTGGAAAATGAGCATTGTTGGTGTTTGGACTAAGCTGAGCATATGGATTCCTAGAGGTGAGCACTGGAATCTTCCTGAGGGTGGAGAGGCAGATGCAGGAATACCAGACCCAAGTAGGTTCACCACCACATCAGGATTTGTAGCCAGTGTGTCTCCAGAAGGAGAGAGACTTGAGACTATTGTGCCTCTTCAGTGTGCTGTTCTGTGCAGGGGTGTGCTGGAGTCATTGTCCGGGCTAGGTGTTCTGGGGGAGGAAGCAGGAGGGACATAAGACATTGTGAGCACACTCTGATCCCAGTTTCCTGTTCTGTGAAAAGGGGATGAGATTGCTCACTCAGGATCGGTGGGACATTAAGTGGTAAAGCCTAAAGGGAAGTCAATGATTACCCTGCATGTCTCAGATGATTATTTCAATATGCAGTTGGTTAGAGGATTTTCTTTTTCGTTTTTAGTAATTTGAGGTTTTATTTGCTTTTGAGACAGCAATTCACTGTGTCCTATCCTGGTTGAAAACTCCCAGTCATTCTCCTGCCTCAGCTGCCTCCTGAAGGGACTTCAGGTGTGGAACACAGTGTGCTTGGCACCAGTTTGGGATTTTAATTTCCATTTTTGTGATACCCACCCTCCAGGTGGCAATGATCTTTACTCAGAATCCCTGCCATGATGCTCTCTGCACATGGCATTAATATTTCTAATGAATCTCTTATAAAAAGGACAGTCCTATCAATGTCCCCTTGAACAATACACCTGAAACCTTTCCCATTCCTCAATTTCTATTTTCTGCCTGACTTTTGTGAGCTTTTCTGTGAGATTTTAAATTGTAAGGATTCACCATCTCCAGTTCTTCAGTTGTGGTTTTTATTTGGTGTCTTGTCTGTGAAATCTTCTCTCAGTCCCAGAGACAAGGATGTTCTTCTGTGTGTTCTCTTTCACATTTATAGGCTTATTTTTTTATATTTTTACTTCTCTAATCTATTTTGAATGATCTTTGCACATGATATGATTTATATTTATGTTTGTGGATATGGATATACACTTGCCTCCGCATTGTTTGCTGAAAGACCATCCTTTCTGTACCAAGATGCCTCTGCATATTTGTCCAACACCAGTTCTCCAACATTCCAGGCATGGTACATATGCCAATATTCCCAGTGCCTGAGAGGCTGCAGCAGCATTATTGTCAGTTCTTTTCAGCCCAGACTCTGCACAGGCTTGATGTCAGCATGGGATACATAGGAAAATGTTGGTGCACAGTAGGCAATGGTCTGTAAATAAATGTGTGGGTGTAAGCACGGACAGTAGATTTTGGTCTTTTACTTGCCAATGTTGATACTAATAGCATGCTGGTCCAATTACTGTAGGTTCAAATGGAGTACTCCTATTAGGCAATTCTGTTCTCTAACTCGGCCCCTCTGTGTTGGACTGACCTAGCATCTTGTCACTAACAGATGAAGTTGGACCTGACATTTAATAAAAGTCAGAAAATATCAATTTAACAAAGCTTTAATTTTCTTCCAAAGGACTGAGTGTCATCACAAGGCAACTAATGCCTGTAGCTGAGGTTTCTCTGCTTTACCATAGTAGCCTACTTAATATCTCCACCAATGCACTTAAGGAGTGCCTTGATTCATAATTTTCTTCATTCTGTTACTAGACAAACTGCACGCAACTGTTTCCACATTGTGACATGAAATTTGTTCTAACCTAAATCTGTCCCACTCATATTTTCTCACCCATATTTGATTCCAGAATAAACTCTCTTTTCTTCCTTTGGGGTGAGAGCTGCGTTTTTGCATTGACATATGTAAGTGTGAATTTGTGTATTGGGAGACAACTACTCACCAACACCACAAGAGTTATCTTGAGTGAGAGTAGCAGGAAATGTTAGATAGAAGGATTTATATTGTGGAAGTAAACAGAAAATATTGGATAGCTTTGAGAGGACCGGGAACCTATTTCAATGGGCCCCGACAGTCTCTTCCCTAGGGCATTTATAGAAATGACAAGGGGTGGAGCAAAAGACCTCCCCCCAGCACAGCCAAGTGTATACCATCTCAGACACCTGCACTCAGGCCCATGATCCTAATCATCCTCTCTATGCGGACCTGCTGGGTAAAGCCACGAGGAACCTGAAAACGGGCTCCCACAGTGTATACTGTTATACATGTGTGAATATGTCTCTGAAGTTGCCAGGCATAGTTATCACTGAATGTTAAATAATGTGCTCATGTCACTCATTGATTAAGAGCATATTAAGGGGCCGGGCGGTGGTGGCGCACGCCTTTAATCCCAGCACTCGGGAGGCAGAGCCAGGCGGATCTCTGTGAGTTCGAGGCCAGCCTGGGCTACCAAGTGAGTTCCAGGAAAGGCGCAAAGCTACACAGAGAAACCCTGTCTCGAAAAACCAAAAAAAAAAAAAGAAAAAAAAAAAAGAAAAAGAGCATATTAAGCTCAAGTGTGGTGTGTATTTTTCTAGTTATTGCTTAGCTAACATCATTACCCCAGTGCCTAAATGATTTCTGTGTGATATAGCAGATACTAATAATATATTCGTGAAAGTTAGTTAAATCTATTATTACTGTGATGGGTTTGATGTGTTATAATTCTACTACTGCCTCTTCATGATGATCTGGTGTTTAATATATTGCTTACTTATTCTCCATAGTTATTTATTCATGTATGGATTTATCTCAGAATGTCTGAGAATACCTAATACAATTACCCTGTCATACTGGCATTCTGTGTTTTGATGCTCAATTTGTCCCACTATTGGCCAGAGGAGTCCATTAAAGATGCCTCTGGAGCATTTCCTGAGTCTAAACATTGCACTGTCTGAGCCCTTGTATAGAAAGGAATTACTGATGCCCACCTCAAAGAATCATTTTGAGGCCTGAAGAGACAGAAAGCAGACACATGTTGTGTGTGTCAGTAAGTCAAATTTCCCTTGCCTCTTTCATGCAGTCAGTGTGATGACTCTGGCATGGAAGTAGTCCATGAGTACACACAAGAGAGAGCACTTGGCAAGGTAATGGCAAATGAACAAGCTCTCACTTCCATTATGTGTACCCAGTCCTAGGTATCACTGTGTGTGTCCATGGTGTTGTGATGAGCTGGGAAGAGGAAAAGTGTCATTGCATACCTTCCACTGATGGAGTCTGCACAGGTAAGGCACCGCCATTCCATCCCCTGGGTTTTATTGCTTTCTCATTCTGGATTCCTCTATTTCATGTGTTTTCTTTCCCCCTATGCTACCTCTAGTCTAAAAGGGAAGGGTTTATTCTCTGCATCCCAGAAGCAGGAAGTCCTAGAGAAGAATCCATGACATGTGCTGTGACATGTGCCTGACAGACAGGGTGAAAAGAATAAGAGGTATTATGGGTAACTTATTTCCCTTCCCCCATCCTTCTCCATCAGTATGCTAACAATATCCCATCCTGTCTTCATTTACAATGCTTTCAGGGTAAATGTGTTCCCATGTGCAAAAATGCACGGTCATCTCAGATGGATGGAAGGACCAAGGCACTCTGGAGTAAGTATATTACATCAGCTGTCCCAGAACTGCATGGTAGGTTTTGATTATTTGTACTTAAACATGATGTGTGCCTGCATGTCTAACTCTTTTTGATGTTATTGTTAATATCGTTCATTCACAAATACCCCTTGTAAGGACAGTCTCCAATACATTTTCTTTATGTGTATAGAGGACTGTATCATATTACATCACTTATACTTGTTGCTTCAAAAATCACACAGAAGTGAGAGATGTTAAAGGGACAAGGAAATGTGGACTATATGGAAACATATTTTTTCTACCAATTCTGCTGCTGTGTACTGACCTGCAAGAATACAACTCTGGTCCCCCTCCTTTTCAAGTGTCAAGATGAGCTGGGAAGAGCAGGTTCAGATATGCAGACTGGGCACACAAGCAGGGTCTGTGCACTCAATGGAAGGCCGTGACTGGGTACCTGTCCTGAATCCAGCACCGGCCTCCACCTTCTCCTCCACCACCCTCCCTGCTCCTCAGCCACCATTTCTTCTCCTGTCTTGGGCTCCAAATGTGGATGCTCTTTTGGAGTCTGTGGCTTTCTCAGTTCTGACAGCAACTCTAGACCCCACCTTGAAGATTAACATCTCCCTGGGGTGCGAAATGAGATTTTCCATGCCCTCTCTTCCAGGGCTTCTCCATGATTGGGTCTGAGACTAGGACTCTCAAGTGTGGCAGAGAAGAGGCACAGAGGGCAGGCTGGATATGTTGGTGTGGTGTGGAAGGCAGGCAGTTGTACTTAGGGAGTTCTGACTTCTCTGCCCAACTTGCCTTTAAATCCATCTGAATATGCCCCCTACTCTGTGACATATTTAGTGTCTAGATGCCTTATTTCCAGTTACATCATCTCAAGAAATTCCTGAAGTCTTAGGTGCTTTAAAAAGATCTCCATCACAAAGCTCTCTCACTTGCATCTCTGACAAACAAATGATGTTGTGTGACTCCATTACTTTAACAAGTTGTAAACAAGGAGTCCCTGTTGTTATGTGGGATGCCCCTCTCTCTGGCTTCACCTGGCCTTGGGGAGGTTCCTTTACAGTAGTCTTGAAACCTCATTAATAGACTATGTTGCCTCTCTTCCAAAAGACAGAAATGGCCTTCTGAATGGAGACAGGCCACTCTCTCCCTGGTAAGAGTTAATCCAGGTGGGTCAGCCAACCTGGAGTCCAAAAATGGGGATCCTTCCTCCAAAGCCATACTAAAAAGCAAAAGGGGCCATACTGATCCCTTCATGAGGTAATGTGCCTCCCCTTCCATAAGCCCTGCTCCTCTGGCAGTCTCCCACAGAGCTGCAATCTTGCAGTCTCTAGAATCTGCCCACTTTCCTCTCTTTTCTAGGTGTGCTTTCACTAACCCTCTTTTCTTCCCTGACACTGTGACCTTTTTCTAAAGCTCCCTCCCTACCGTGTGGCTGCTTATGAACCCTGTGTGTCAGCCATGCAGGCTTAATTCAGATGGGACAGCTTTCCTCTTTTTCTGATCGAGATTTGCAATTACCTGCCCTGGAGCTTTTCAGGTTTTTCTTTCTCTATTTTCTTCCTTAGGTTTATTTATTGTATTCTATGTGCGTGAGTATTTCGCCTGCATGAATGTCTGTGAACCACTTGGGTGCCTGGTATGCAAAGAGGTCAGAAATGCCATCAGATCCCTGGAATAGGAATTGTGCATGGTTGGGAGCCTCCTGGTGGATGCTGGGAACCAAACTTGGGTCTTCTGCAAGAACAAATGCTCTAAAGACATTTGGGTTTCTCTTTTAAACTCTAATGTCATTGTCCTCCAGATGCTAGAGAGTTGTCTCTGTAGTTAAGAGCCCTTGTTCTTGTTGAAGACCCTTGATCAGTTCTCAGCATCGATACCATGTGTAACTTCATTTCCTGGGGACATGACATCCTCTTCTGGCCTCTTCCAACACCAGAACACAATGTCTGTATATGTATGCATACAGGCAAAATACCCATACACATAATATTATAAACAAATCTTAACTTTTTATTGTCATCAAAAATACATTGATTCTTTTTTAAAATTATGTTATTAATAAGCCCAAGAAACCCAAAAGGATTTTCTGTTATTTCTGGAATCAATATGTGCTGTGGGATGTGGTTCTATATGCCGTGCATATATGTTGGTCTCATTGGTTGATAAATAAAGTTGTTCGGCCAATGGTGAGGCAGAATAAGGTTAGGCAGTACATTCAGATTGAACATGGAGGTGAAGAAGGGTGTAGTTGCAGCAAATGCTGGGAGCTGCCTCCTGGAGAATCAAGATGTGAGAGAACAGGTAATGCCATGAAGCCAAGTGGCCAAACATAGGTTAATAGGAATGGGTTGAGTTAAGTTCTAAGAAGTAGCTGGCAAGAAGCCTGAGCCATATGCCATACAGTCTGTAATTAATATAAGCCTCTGTGTGTTTACTTGGGACTGAGAGGCTGCAGGACCAGGCGGGATACAAGAAAACTTGTGGCTACAATTGGCACCCAGGTGTAATATCCCTGGCCTGCTAATTGCAGCTCAGTTGCCACCTGCAGAGGCCAGAACTTCCTGCTTCCCCAGACATACACTGTGGTCCCTGTCACCTTGTGCCTTTGTCTTTAAGCCCGTCAATGTGCTCCCAAGCCCACATGGACAGGTGAGCTCTTAAAGAGCCACTAGGGCTGTAATGATGGCCCACCCACACATTGGAGGCACCAGATGTAGCCAGAAATTCAAGGGAGTCTGCTTAAGGGGTACAGGGAATTTATTAGGATATAAATTGGAGAAATAACTCACTAAACAGAATAAGGCAAAATCATCTCAGAGTCCTGGAAGGCTGATGTCCTGTACCACGCTCCTCTTGCTGCCTAAGTCAGTCCACACTACCCAAGCCCAGAGGGAGGAGGAGAGCCAGGCATTCATGCCCCTCATGTCTCAAGCCTGTCTGAGGCTTTGCCCTGTGGGCTGATACCTCAAGATCATAGGTGGAACAGGTACCCACAACAATTATGTCTTATTAATAATTGTTTCTGTTTCTATAGACAGTGAATTTCTGAGGAATATCCTTGGTTATCCTAGAAATTACTTTGTAGTCCATGCAAAGCCTGAACTCACAGAGATGCCGACCTATGTCTCCCAAGTGCTGGGATTAATTCCACACGCCATAATTAATGCCACGCTTCAATATGTCTTAAAATGTATCATAAGGGTGAGATGAATTATTTGTTTGTTTAGGGTTTTTCTCCTGATAGTTTAACAACATTTGATTATTTTAAAAAATGCATTATGGTCTGACCTGGAAGAGTTAGGGAAGTCTGGCCAGGTAGTGAGACATCAGTCACGAGTTCATAATCTCTTCTTAGTTCTTAAGTCTCTTTATGAACATGGGGTTTGCTTAGTGCTCTAGTTTATATTTCCACAAAAGGACACACCTTAGCACTCTTTTCGACAAGGCACCATACACTGTAAAGAACACAGTCGTATACCTTTCAATACTTAAGCTTATATCACATGTAAGGAAATCCCCTGCTGTGCTTGTGTTCAGAGTTCGCACACTGATTTTCTATCATTGATTTTCCTGATCTGTGGAGGTTTTTTCAAACAGTGCCAGAGCTGCCAATAGGCTGGCTGGATGTCATTTGATTCACCCACATAGAAATCAATGTGGGTAGATGGGGAGATCTTCAAGTGCTGGATTTGTCACATTTTCTTTCCCACTGAACTTGACAACTGCCAGTCATGAGCATATGCAGGCTGGTATAGAAACCGGCCCCTCAGCCCTGCCAATGTTACAGATCTTGTGCCCCCCACAGGGTGCAGATTGCTCAGCTCCTGGCTCCAACTTGCACCACAGCTTCAGAGCAGTTCAAGTACCAGGGCTACTCAATCCTTAACAGGAGCCAATGACAGAGCTCTTCGGTAGGTGCGGGACTCTGTGCTCCTTAACCCTTAATACAAACTGAAATGTAGATAGACTTCTGGAACCCTCCCCAGCCAGGACTTTCATTTTCTCTTTCCTGTCATCTTACAGCCCTTCTCCTTTTTCAGTATCAACCCTCTTGCTCTCTTGACCTCGTTCCTCTTCTTTTGCCCTTCTTTCTTTCCTGAACTCTAGATGTTTCACAGCTGTTGCTTCTTCAGCCGTCCGACAGCTGGTTGCCTTGTCTCTTCTCCTACTTGGCCTTACATCCCCACTGTCAATGCCATTCCCCTGTCCTCTGACTCCCTGTCCCTGTCTCTCTATCCTCCCCCTCACCTCTGTCTCATGCTCCTTCCCTGAGACACAGTCTTCATAGCCCAGGTGGTCATTGAAACATGACCCTGCTGCTTCCCCCACTGATAGCTGTGATTACAAGGGTGACCCATTACACTTGGTTCTGCTGGTGCTAACTCCATCCCATCAGCTATGGTACTGAACAGAGGTAAGGGAGGACAAAGCAAGAGAGGCCTGTTCTTGTGTCTAATGCTACAACACCAGGTCACACAGCACAGGAGAGCATCTTCCAGTCAAGCCTGAGCAACCTGATTGTAATTGGTACCAACTACAGCCATCTGGAAGACAATCACAGCCTTGCCTCTCAGCATCAATCAGCATCACTCAGGTTTGTGTTTTGTCCCAGTGCAGTCTTGCCTTTTACCACCAATCACAATCACTGAGGCTTTGCTTTTAAACCAATCACAGCTTGTGTCTGACCACCAGACATACAGTACCTCTCCTAGGCCATCCCAAAAAGGGCTCCCCTCAGGCTTATTGGAAATGATTCCATGCCCTTCTAAGTTTCCCTGAGGCTTGTGATAACACTAAATCTAGTGAAAACAGTTTCACACAGACAGGCTAGAGCCATATCCTAGGACTAGCACAAACCACTTGTGGTCTTAGGACAGTTTTCTCAGGGTGTCTGTGGAGGGTTCGAGACATCTTCTGAAGAGAGGTTTAGAACAGACTTACAGCAGACTTTCAGAAAGAGTTAATGCCAATACCCCTCAAAATATTCCAGTAAGTAGAAAAAGATGGAACATTGCCCAATTCTATGTAAGAGACTACAGTTCCCATATACCTAAACCGCATAAGAATCAAGAAAGAAAGAGAATTACAGACCAATTTACCTTAGACCAAAGATGTAAAAGTACTCCCTAAAATACTCACAAACAAAATCCAATACCATATCAAACAGTTCATCCACCATGATTAAGTAGGCTTCATTGGAGAGATGCAGGCATAGTTCAACATACAGAAAACTGTGAATGTAATCCAATATATAAATAAACTCAAAGAAAAAGACCACATGATCATCTTAGGAAATTCTGGAAAATCCTTTGACCAAATTCAACACCATTTCAGGTTAATTACTGGAGATATTAGGAATGCACGTGCCATTACTAAACAAATTATAGGTAATGTATAGCAAGCCAATAGCCAACATCAAATTAAAGGAAGAGAAACACATAGCAATTCTACTAAAATCAGGAGTAAGAAAAGGTTTCCACTCTTTCCATGTTTGTTGACTATAGTACTTGCATATACACATATATATACATATATACATATATAAAATATTTATTTAATGATTTTGTGTGTTGAGAAATATACCAGATGACGTGAGAAAAAGGGAACACATGTGACAAACCTCTCATTTCAGAAGCTTACAGCGCATGTGGTGAGATACATAAATTACAGAAAGTGACAGCACATTAGGATTTTATGAACAGTTTCCTCAAATTTAGTTTTTAGAATAAATGAAGTGATAAATAGTGTGTGGGAAAGTTATGGAACAAGGTGACCAGACTGTCCAAAATTAGAAAAAAAGTATATTTTTTTTTCCTTGAGGCAGGGTTTCTCTGTGTAGCTTTGCTCCTGTCCTGGAACTCGCTTATGGAGCCCAGGCTTGCCTCAAACTCACAGAGATCCGCCTGGCTCTGCCTCCCGAGTGCTGGGATTAAAGGCGTGCGCCACCACCGCCTGGCTTTAAGCCGTGAAAGCTAAGGCATGTTTTAAAAGAGAATAGAGGTATGATAAGGAAGGTTTCAGGAAACTTCACATGCTCTCAGATATGCTATCATATTGCTAGTGAGCAAGACATAATTATTTATTCCACATGATAGTGTCAAGTTGAACTAATACTACAACATAAAGTTGAATTAAAATTGATGGGCCTGAATAATTTAAAGTATTATTTATTGTTATCCTGCCTTGTTTTAAATAGCATAAAGGTGGTTTATTATTATTTTTTCCTTTGATTGAAACTAGATTATTTTCTCATCCAATAAATGTGCTAAAAAATCCTATGAAAACCCTAAAGTGGAAGCCGTAAAATATACTCAAAGTAGGTGAAGGAGACCCTTGAGGTCTGTATGAATGGTAGCTCAGTCTCTCTGCATTCATATAGGCTTTAATCAACCGTGTTAAGGCAAGGGGGATGTAGCTCAGCGGCAGAGCGCATATTTTGCATTTGTGAGATCCCGGGTTCGATTCCCGGCATCTCCAATAGTTTTAGTTTTTTTAACTTTTGAATTTTCTTTTTCAGGATGTTTCTGCACAAGGTGTCCTAGACTTTAACTTTTTGTTAGGGGAAATTATGTGCATAGCTAATTATTGGATGAAATTATTGGATGAAATCTGTCACCATGACAACAATGTTCATCTATGACCTTGACTACTTTTCCATGGAGACCGCCATAGACTAGTGAGTACAATGAGGTCATGCCTCTTGGTATATGTTTTGTTCACAGAAAAAAAAAAAAAAACAACAACCAAACTCAGCTTTGTTGCTGGTAGCAGTGTCTCTAATGGGTACTATTATTTTTATTATAATTATTTTTATTGAAAATAGATTGTTTTCTCATTCTTTATATGTCCTAAAAATCTTATCAAAACCCTAAACTGGAAGCCATAAAATATACTCAAACGTCCTGACGCAGAGCCTTGTAGTCAATATGTACGCTGGATCAGTCTTTCAGCATTTATATGGGCTTTGATTAGCAGTGCTTCGAACGCGGAGGTGTAGCTCAGTGGTAGAGCACATATTTGGCGTATATGAGGTCCCGGGTTCGATTCTCGGCATCTCCTAGTGCTTTTAACTTTCATATTTTGCTTTTCAGGATGATTCTGCACAAGGTGCCAGAGACTTTAAATTTTAGCTAATTATTGGTTGAAATTGTTCATCTGTCACCATGACATCAATGTTCATCTATGACTGTGACTACTTTTCCATGGAGACCGCCATAGTCTAGTGAGTTGAACATGGTTGTGCCTGCAGGGATATGTTTTGTTCACAGAAAAAATAACAAACTCAGCTTTCTTGCTGGTGGCAGTTTCACTAATGGGTACTATTATTGTTATTATTATTTATTGAAAATAGATTGTTTTCTCATTCTTTATATGTCCTAAAAATCTTGTCAAAACCCTGAACTGGAAGCCATAAAATAGCCTGAAAGGACCTGACACAATACCTTGTAGTCAAAACGAATGCTGATCATTTTCTCTCTTAAGTGCTTTCATCAATGAAGTAGCTCAGCAGTAGAGTGCATGCTTTGTATGCTTTGTATATGTGAGGTTCCAGGTTCAAGGTTTCCTTTTGCAGCATGTCCCTGCACAAGGTGTCCCAGACTTTAACTTCCTCTATGAGGTTATATATGCAAAGCTATTTATTGGAAGACATTGCTCATCTCTCAGTGACAACAATGTGATGACATTTCCATGGAGACCACCATATTCTGGTGAGTAGAATATGGTCACGCTTCGAGGGATATGTTTGGTTTACAGAACAAAACAGCAAAGCTCTGCTTTCCTGCTGGTGGCAGTTTCTCTAGTGGATATGCTTTCTCGGGTGATAACAATGGTGAAGAGTTCTTGCTTTGAGAGGAAGGAAGGGAGGGCTGGGCAGAACCATTCCTGCTTACTGAACAGGGGAAGCATTGCTGTTGTCATAGAAAACTGGGTTCAATATGGTGACTGTTTCCAATGTCTATCCAGGCGGTGTCCTGGAAAATGAGCATTGTTGGTGTTTGGACTGAGTGAGCTAATGGATTCCTGGAGGTGAGCACTGGAATCTTCCTGAGGGTGGAGAGGCAGGTGGAGGGATCCCATACCCAAGTAGGTTCACCCCCACTTCAAGATTTATAGCCAGTGTGTCTCCAGAAGGAGAGAGACTTGAGACTATTGTGCCTCTTCAGTGTGCTGTTCTGTGCAGGGATGTCCTGGAGCCATTGTCCGGGCTAGGCGTTCTGGGGGAGGAAGCAGGAGGGACACAAGATAGTGTGAGCACACTCTGATCTCAGTTTCCTGTTCTGTGAAAAGGGGATGAGATTGCTCACTCAGGATCGGTGGGACATTAAGTGGTAAAGCCTAAAGAGAAGTCAATGATTACCCAGCATGTCTCAGATGATTATTTCAATATGCAGTTGGTTAGAGGATTTTCTTTTTTGTTTTTAGTAATTTGAGGTTTTATTTGCTTTTGAGAAAACAATTCACTGTTTCCTATCCTGGTTGAGAACTCTCAGTCATTCTCCTGCCTCAGCTGCCTCCTGTAGGGACTTCAGGTGTGGAACACAGTATACTTGGCACCAGTTTGGGATTTTAATTTCCATTTTTGTGATACCCACCCTCCAGGTGGCAATGATCTTTACTCAGAATCCCTGCCATGATGCTCTCTGCATATGGCACTAATATTTCTAATGAATCTCTTATAAAAAGGACAGTTCTATCAATGTCCCCTTGAACAACATACCTGAAACCTTTCCCATTTCTCAATTTCTATTTCCTGCCTGACTTTTGTGAGCTTTTCTGTATGATTCATAGAAATTCTTTATTGAATATATGTTTTTCTAACTTTTCTCCTAGCCATAGAGTTATCTTCTCAGTTCTCATCCATCCTCTGGAAGAGCAAGAGTTTTTAAATTGTAAGGATTCACCTTCTCCAGTTCTTCAATTAAGGTTTTTATTTGGTGTCTTGTCTGTGAAGTCTTCACTCAGTCCCAGAGACAAGGATTTTCTTCTGTGTGTTCTCTTTGACATTTATAGGCTTATTTTTATATTTTTAACTTCTCTAATTTATTTTGAGTGGTCTTTGTACATGATATGATTTATATTTATATTTGTGGATATGGATATACACTTGCCTCTGCATTGTTTGCTGAAAGACCATCCTTTCTGCACCAAATTACCTCTGCATATTTGTCCAACACCAGTTCTCCAACATTCCAGGCATGGTACATATGCCAATATTCCCAGTGCCTGAGAGGCTGCAGCAGCAATATTGTCAGTTCTTTTCAGCCCAGACTCTGCACAGGCTTGATGTCAGCATGGGATACGTAGGAAAATATTGGTGCACAGTAGGCAATGGTCTGTAAATGTGTGGGTGTAAGCATGGACAGTAGATTTTGGTCTTTTACTTGCCAATGTTGATTCCAATAGCATGCTGGTCCAATTACTGTAGGTTCAAATGGAGTACTCCTATTAGGCAATTCTGTTCTCTAACTCGGCCCCTCTGTGTTGGACTGACCTAGCACCTTGTCACTAACAGATGAAGTTGGACCTGACATTTAAAAAAATCAGAAAATATCACTTTAACAAAGCTTTAATTTTCTGCCAAAGGACTGAGTGTTATCACAAGGCAGCTAATGCCTGTAGCTGAGGTTTCTCTGCTTTACCATAGTAGCCTACTTAATATCTCCACCAATGCACTTAAGGAGTGCCTTGATTCATAGTTCTCTTCATTCTCTTACTAGACAAACTGCACGCAACTGTTTCCACATTGTGACATGAAATTTGTTCTAACCTAAATCTGTCCCACTCATATTTTCACACTCATATTTGATTCCAGAATAAACTCTCTTTTCTTCCTTTGAGGTGAGAGCTGTGTTTTTGCATTGACATTTGTAAGTGTGAATTTGTGTATTGGAAGACAACTACTCACCAACACCACAAGAGTTTTCTTGAGTGAGAGTAGCAGGAAATGTTAGATAGAAGGATTTATATTGTGGAGGTAAACAGAAAATATTGGATAGCCTTGAGAGGACCGGCAACCTATTTCAATTGGCCCCGACAGTCTCTTCCCTAGGGTATTTATAGAAATGACAAGGGGTGGAGCAAAAGACCTCCCCCAGCACAGCCAAGTGTATACCATCTCAGACACCTGAACTCAGGCCCATGATCCTAATCATCCTCTCTATGCAGACCTGCTGGGCAAAGCCACGAGGAACCTGAAAATGGGCTCCCAGAGTGTATACTGTTATACATGTGTGAATATGTCTCTGAAGTTGCCAGGCATAGTTATCACTGAATGTTTAATAATGTGCTCATGTCATTCACAGATTAAGAGCATATTAGGCTCAAGTGTGGTATGTATTTTTCTCCCTGTTATTCCTAGGCCAACATCATTACCCCATGCCTAAATGATTTCTGTGTGCTATAGCAGATACTAATAATATATTCGTGAAAGTTAATTAAGTCTATTATTACTGTGATGAGTTTGATGTGTAATAATTCTACTCCTGCTTCTTCATGATCATCTGGTGTTTAATATATTGCTTACTTATTCTCCATAGTTATTTATTCATATATAGATTTATCTCAGAATGTCTCAGAATACCTAATAAAATTGCCCTGTCATATTGGCATTCTGTGTTTTGATGCTCAATTTTTCCCAGTATTGCCCAGAAGAGTCCATTAAAGATGCCTGTGGAGCATTTCCTGAGTCTAAACATTGCACTGTCTGAGCCCTTGTATAGAAAGGAATTACTGATGCCCACCTCAAAGAATCATTTTGAGGCCTGAAGAGACAGAAAGCAGACACATGTTGTGTGTGTCTAGTAAGGCAAATTTCCCTTGCCTCTTTCATGCAGTCAGTGTGATGTCTCTGGCATGGAAGTAGTTCATGAGTACACACAAGGGAGAGCACTTGGCAAGGTAATGGCAAATGAACAAGCTCTCACTTCCATTATGTGTACACAGTCCTAGGTATCACCGTGAGTGTCCATGGTGATGGGATGAGCTGGGAAGAGGAAAAGCATCATTGCATACCTTCCACTGATGGAGTCTGCACAGGTAAGGCACCGCCATTCCATCCCCTGGGTTTTATTGTTTTCTCATTCTGGATTCCTAGATTTGATGTGTTTTCATTCTCCCATGCTACCTTGTAATTTAAAGAGAAGGATTTATTCTCTGTGCTTTTTCATCCCATAAGCCCACTCTTCTAGCAATCTCAAGCATAGCAGCAATCTTGCAGCCTCTAGGATCTGCCCACTTTTCTCTCTTTTCCAAGGTGTGCTTTCACTAACTCTCTTTTCTTCCCTGACACTGTGACCTTTCTCTAAAGTTCCCTCCCTACCGTGTGGCTGTTTCTGAACCCTGTGTGTCAGCCATGCAGGCTTAATTCAGATGGGACAGCTTTTCTCTTTTTTCTGCTCATCTCTTTCCTTGGTACAGCTGAGATTTGCAATTACCTGCCCTGGACCTTTTCAGTTTTTTCTTTCTCTGTTTTCCTCCTTAGGTTTATTTATATTATTCTCTATGTGTGAGTGTTTTGCCTGCATAAATGTCTGTGTACCACTTGGGTGCCTGGTAGGCAAAGAGGTCAGAAATGGCATCAGATCCCCTGGAATTGGAGGTGTGCATGGTTGTGAGCCTCCTGGTGGATGCTGGAACCAAACCTGGGTCTTCTGCAGGAACAAGTGCTCTAAAGACTTTAGGGTTTCTCTTTTAAATTCTAATGCCATTGTCCTACAAAAGCTAGAGAGATATCTCTGTAGTTAAGAACCCTTGTTCTTATTGAAGACCCTTGGTCAGTTCTCCATATGGAATGTCACACAACCATCTGTAACTTCATTTCCTGTGGATCTGACATCCTCTACTGACCTCTTCCAGCACAACAATACAAGATCTGTACATGTACGCATGTGGGCAAAATACCCACACACATAAAAATTAAAAACAAATCTTAACTTTTTATTGTCATCAAATTTCCATTGAGTCTTTTTAAAAATTATGTTATTAATGAGCCCATTAACCCCAAGAGTATTTGCTGTTATTTCTGGAATCAGTATGTCCTGTGGGATGTGGTTCTATATGCTGTGTATATATGTTGGTCTCATTGGTTGATAAATAAAGTTGTTTGGCCAATGGTGAGGCAGAATAATTTTAGGCAGTATATTCAAACTGAACATGGAGATGAAGAAGAGTGTAGTTGCAGCAAATGCTGGGAGCTGCCTCCTGGAGAATCAAGATGTGAGAGAACAGGTAATGCCATGAAGCAAAGTGGCCAAACATAGGTTAATAGGAATGGGTTGAGTTAAGTTCTAAGAGCTAGCTGGCAAGATGCCTGAGCCATATGCCATACAGTCTGTAATTAATATAAGCCTCTGTGTGTTTACTTGGGACTGAGAGGCTGCAGGACCAGGCGGGATACAAGAAAACTTGTGGCTACAATTGGCACCCAGGTGTAATATCCCTGGCCTGCTAATTGCAGCTCAGTTGCCACCTGCAGAAGCCAGAACTTCCTGCTTCCCCAGACATACACTGTGGTCCCTGTCACCCTGTGCCTGTGTCTTTAAGCCCGTCACTGTGCTCCCAAGCCCACATGGACAGGTGATCTCTTAAAGAGCCACTAGGGCTGTAATGATGGCCCACCCACACATTGGAGGCACCAGATGTAGCCAGAAATCCAAGGGAGTCTGCTTAAGGGGTACAGGGAACTTATTAGGATATAAATTGGAGAGAACAACTCACTAAACAGAATAAGGCAAAATCATCTCAGAGTCCTGGAAGGCTGATGTCCTGTCCCACGCTCCTCCTGCTGCCTAAGTCAGTCCACACCATCCAAGCCCAGAGAGAGGGGGAGAACCAGGCATTCATGCCCCTCAGGTCTTAGCCTGTCTGAGGTCATTCCTAGGTGTAACAGGTAACCACTACAAATATGTCTTTTTTGATAATTGTTTTTGTTTCTATAGACAGTGATTTTCTGAGGAATAGCCTTGGCTATCCTGGAAACTATTCTGTAGTCCATGCAAGGCTTGAACTCATCTCTGCCTCCCAAGTGCTGGGATTAAACTCATGCACCATAATTAATGACAGGCTTCAATATGTCTTAAAATATATCATAAGGATGAGATGAATTATTTGCTTGTTTAGGGTTTTTCTCCTCATAGTTTAACAGCATTTGATTATTTTAAAAAATGCATATGGTCTGACCTGGAAGAGTTAGGGAAATCTGGTCCGGTAGTGTGACATCAGTCATGGTTGATAATCTCTTCATAGTTCTTAAGTCTTTTTATTAACATGGGTTAGCTTAGTGCTCTAGTTTGTATTTCCACAAAAGGACACACCTTAGCACTCTTTTCACCAGGGCACCATACACTGTAAAGAACACAGTTGTAAACCATTTAATACTTAAGCTTATATCACACGTAAGGAAATCCCCTGCTGTGTTTGTGTTCAGAGTTCGCACACTGATTTTCTATATTGATTTTCCTGATCTATGGAGGTTTTTTCAAACAGTGCCAGAGCTGCCAATAGGCTGGCTGGATGTCATTTGATTCACCCACATAGAAATCAATGTGGGTAGAGGGGAGATATTTAAGTGCTGGATTTGTCACATTTTCTTTCCCACTGAACTTGACAACTGCCAGTCATGAGCATATGCAGGCTAGTATAGAAACAGGTCCCTCAGCCCTGCCAATGTTACAGATCTTGTGGCCCCACAGGGTGCAGATTGCTCAGTTCCTGGCTCCAACTTGCACCACAGCTTCAGGGCAGTCCAAGTACCAGGGCTACTCAATTCTTAACAGGAGCCACTGACAGAGCTCTTCGGTAGGTGCGGGACTCAGTGCTCCTTAAACCCTAATACAAACTGAAATGTAGATAGGCTTCTGGAACCCTCCACATTCATTTTTTCTTTCCGGTGACCTTACATCCCTTCTCCTTCAGTATCAACCCTACTAGCTCTCTTGACCTCTTTCTACTTCCCCTGCCCTTCTTTCTTTCCTGGCCTCTTGAGGTTTTTAAGCTGTTGCTTATTCAGCTGTAAGTCATCTGGTTGCCTTGTCTCTTCTCCTACTTGGCCTTACATCCCCACTGTCAATGCCATTCCCCTGTCCTCTGACTCCCTGTCCCTGTCTCTCTGTCCTCCCCCTCACCTCTGTCTCATGCTCCTTCCCTGAGACACAGTCTTCATAGCCCAGGTGGTCATTGAAACATGACCCTGCTGCTGCCCTCGCTGATAGCTGTGATTACAAGGGTGACCCATTACACTTGGTTCTGCTGGTGCTAACTCCATCCCATCAGCTATGGTACTGAACATAGGTAAGGGAGGACAAAGCAAGAGAGGCCTGTTCTTGTGTCTAATGCTACAACACCAGGTCACACAGCACAGGAGAGCATCTTCCAGTCAAGCCTGAGCAACCTGATTGTAATTGGTACCAACTACAGCCATCTGGAAGACAATCACAGCCTTGCCTCTCAGCATCAATCAGCGTCACTCAGGTTTGTATTTTGTCCCAGTGCAGTCTTGCCTTTTACCACCAATCACAATCACTGAGGCTTTGCTTTTAAACCAATCACAGCTTGTGTCTGACCACCAGACATACAGTACCTCTCCTAGGCCATCCCAAAAAGGGCTCCCCTCAGGCTTATTGGAAATGATTCCATGCCCTTCTAAGTTTCCCTGAGGCTTGTGATAACACTAAATCTAGTGAAAACAGTTTCACACAGACAGGCTAGAGCCATATCCTAGGACTAGCACAAACCACTTGTGGTCTTAGGACAGTTTTCTCAGGGTGTCTGTGGAGGGTTGGAGACATCTTCTGAAGAGAGGTTTAGAACAGACTTACAGCAGACTTTCAGAAAGAGTTAATGCCAATACCCCTCAAAATATTCCAGTAAGTAGAAAAAGATGGAACATTGCCCAATTCTATGTAAGAGACTACAGTTCCCATATACCTAAACCACATAAGAATCAAGAAAAAAGAGAATTACAGACCAATTTACCTTAGACCAAAGATGTAAAAGTACTCACTAAAATACTCACAAACAAAATCCAATACCATATCAAACAGTTCATCCACCATGATTAAGTAGGCTTCATTGGAGAGATGCAGGCATAGTTCAACATACAGAAAACTGTGAATGTAATCCAATATATAAATAAACTCAAAGAAAAAGACCACATGATCATCTTAGGAAATTCTGGAAAATCCTTTGACCAAATTCAACACCATTTCAGGTAATTACTGGAGATATTAGGCATGCAAGTGCTATAACTAAACAAATTATAGGTAATGTATAGCAAGCCAATAGCCAATATCAAATTAAAGGAAGAGAAACTCACAGCAATTCTACTAAAATCAGGAGTAAGAAAAGGTTTCCTCTCTTTCCATGTTTGTTGAATATATAGTACTTGAAGATTTAGTCATGTTTTGGGAAAGACATAAAATCTGTGCCATTTGCTGCAAGACTCATTTCTATCTATAGAATATGATCCATTGTCTGATTATGTGGTTGTGACTTTTGGATACTTTATCAATTACTTGTACATGAAGGTATTTACAGAAGGCAGAAGGGAGTGGTCACACACCCTAGAGCTGGAGTTACAGGTGGTTGTAAGCCACCTGACATGGGTGCTAGGAACTGAACTTGGGTCCTCTGGGAGAGCACAGAGTACTCCTAATCACTGAGCCATCTCTCTAGCCCTTTATCAACCATTCTGAGGTGGACTGGAAGAGAATTTCTGTAGTAGGCTCAGGTATTTGAACACTTGCTCTCCAGTTGATAACTTTGTTTTGGGAGATCATGGAAAGGTGCAGCCCTCCTGGAGGAAGTTGAGAGTTTATAGACTCGTTCCACTTCCAGCTTGTAGTCTGCTTCATGGTTTTTGAGGAAGATGTGAAATCTTAACTATCACTTCTTGTTTCCATGCCTGCCATGAGCTGCCATGCTTCCCCACCCCACCATGATGCAAACCAAAACAAACACTTTCTTCCTTAAGATGTATTAGGTCAGAGTAATAGGAAAGTAATTAAGGTAGAAGTTGGTATCAGAGAGTGGACTGTTGCTATGAAGACCATGATCTTGTGGTTTCTTGGAGGAGTGTAGTAGACTGGAACTTTGGACACAAAAGTGATTGAATGCTGTCAGCAGAATTTAATGGGCTCTTTTGCTGGCAGCCTGGGAGCTGTGGTGCTGAGAACAATGGTGAATATCAAGGCCTGACCCAAGACATTTCAGAGAGAAGCAAAGACTTTAAGAGCAGATGGTTAGAAGCCATTTCCTGGATGTTTTGAATAAGAATGTTGCTGTGTCCTGGACATTCCTAAGAACTTGTCTGAGACTAAATTAGAAAGTAATGGACTAATATCTCTGGCAAAGGAAGTTCCAAGAGAGCATGGCATTTAATCTGTGGCATTATTGATACTCATCACACTTATGCAGTTCTACAATGTGAAAGAGCAAATGGCATAGAAATAAATACAGAATGTACAATTGGCAGAGACAAAGAACACTAGGAAACCATGTTTTAGCCAAAGTTTGTCCTGAAAGAGGAGAGGCTGGAACTGTTAATGAGATTGGTGCATTTCAGAGTGGCCTCCTGCTCTGCACTGGAACAATAAGAAAGCTGTTCCAAAGACAAAAGCCTACCACCCCCAACCAAATAAGCCTCCATCATGTGGAAGCAGAGTCTAAGAGGACTTTGCTGCTTCTAGAAATCAGCTGTAAACACAGGCTGAAACAAATGTGATTCAGAGGCATCAGGGTCTGTCCTAAACTGGCAGAGAACCCCACAGTGTCATTTTGTGGTACTGCCTTTGGAGGCATGAAAGATGCTAGAGTGAGGGAGTTGTGGATTCTTCCTGCAACTGTGAACAACTGAAGCCAAGTAACATGTGTGGCAGTGCTGAGGTCACAGTGAGAAGAGGGCCCTAAGGGGTTAGAACGCCCTTAGAGGCCATTGTGTGAAAGCTGTGAATCTAAAGCCTGGGGTGTGGTAGAGATCCCAGGATGTTGTAGATATTAGAACCACGAGACATCTGTTAAGGAGAGCAGCATGCAGGTAGTGGAACCAGTCTGAGAGAAGTGTATGTTGCAGGCAGCAAAGCTGAATCGGCTGAGCCACCTAAGCCCTTGGGATCTGTCTTAGTCAGTGTTCTATTGTTGTGAAGAGACACCATGAGCAAGGTGACTCTTCTAAAGGAAAGCAATTGTAAGTGGGACTTGCTTACAGTTTCAGAGGTTTAGTTCATTGTCATCCTGGAGGAAAGCATGATGGCATGCACCTGGTGCTGGAGAAGTAGCTAAGAATTCTATATCCAAATCTCTGGGCATCAGGAAGAGAGGGGAGAGAGAGAGAGAGAGAGAGAGAGAGAGAGAGAGAGAGAGAGAGAGAGAGAGAGAGAGAACTGGGACTGGCTTGAGTTTTTGAAACCTTTGAAGCCCCAAAGTCCACCTCCGGTGCCATACTTCCTTCAACAAGGCACAGCTACTCCAACTGGGCCAAAACTCCTAACCCTTCTCAAGTAGTTCCACTCCCAGTTGACCTAGTGCTGACATGGATGTGCCTTTGGGAACCATTTTTATTCAGATCACCACAGGAACTAAGGTCCTAGGCAATGGACATAAAACTACTGGATTTGGCATTTGCCTTGCTAGGTTCCACTTTTGTGAAATATTCCCTCACTCTTCCATCATTCCTCTCATGGGAATGGAAATGTGTACGGTGTGCTATGATATGTTGGAAGTATGTAATTTCCTTTTTTTTATTTTTCAGGGTTTGATAGTTAAGGGATTACCTTACCTCTCAAAAGAGACTAGCATTTTAAATAGTATTGAGAGTGCAAAAGAGGATGAGGAATCTTAAAGTTGCGCTTAATGCATTTTGCTTCATGATATGGCCCTAAGCTAGAATGTAGAAATTTGAATGAAAATGTGTCCCATGGGCTCTGGCATTTTCATACTTGGTCTCCAGCAGGTGGTACTCTTTGAGAGGTTCCATGGAGGTGCTACCTTGCAGATGGGTTGTGCATCTTAGATATTCCTCTACAGAAGGATAGCTCATCTCCCCGGCAGGATGTACATCAGCGGGAGGAAGCTTAGGGAACTTATAGCCTTTCTCCCTCTCCAGTGTGCTCTCTGCTACATGTTCGTGGTTGCAGACATGACCTCTCAGCTTCCTGCTCCTATTGCCATGATCCCCTCATCTCCAAGCCATGGTGTACTCTTATCCTTCAGGGACCATAAACCAGACAAACTCTTCCTTCTATAAGTTGCTTTGTGTCATGATCTTTTATCACAGTAACAACAAAAGTAACTAATGCAACTTCTTAAAGGGATTTCCATGAGGAAGTTTTGTTATATTTCCTTTTCACCTGCCTCTCAGAACTGAGAAATTACTCATAACTACCTTCCATACGTAATCTTATATCATGATTCTCCTTGATAAAGAAAGAGACTGTTGATACATGTGTGAATTATTATATTTATGTTCAGAATATTCTCATATGTTTGTATTTCTATTACCATATATGAAGAATTCAATCATATATCTTCTTATTGTTTTGTCATGATTTTAAGTTAGTTAAGTTCTGGGACTTGAAGAGGGAAGTATTAGGAGGACCCCTGACATACTCAAACATTTCTGGAAAAAGACCATAGTGAAATTGGGGATCCAAGGAGACAGGCTGAGGAAAAATCAGTTGGCCCTTTTTCAAATCTACCTTCAAGGGCACAGCAGCACATTTGATGGCTAAGACAAGATATCACCGTGAGAATTAACAGCACATGACTGGACTATGTACTCCCTTGTTTCCTTCTAAACTAATGATGAGGTTAATGTTTGTTGTAGAGAGTCTAGATGTATTGTGGTCTTGGATGACCCAGGGGAGAAAAATGGAATGAAGGAGTTTCCAAGATCATTCAATGTGGTTCAACTAAGTAGCTAAGTTTCTCTTTACTAAGATAAGTATAATATGCCAATTCAGCTTCTTTCAAATAATTTTGAGATTCCTTTGGTGACTTCTTTTGGTCTCTTGTATCTTACACTGGCCTCAAACTTACATTGTAAGGAGGAGGGTCTTGGACTCCTGGTCTTCCTTTCTCCACTTAGGAAGTTGGGGGATTGTAGGCATATGCCACCAATCTGGGCTAAAAGTAGTTTTTTGGTTTTTTGGGGGGATTTTTTTTGGAGGTTTGTTTTATTTTGGTATTTTAGTGTCCTAGGCTATTTAGTGAAGGTGTTGGAGGAAAATCTTGCAGTTTTCTGCCATGGATGGATTGTGCATTCCTCTTTAGAGGAATGTCCATGTCCCATAGTTCTACCATATATCCCTTGCTATACATTGCTGGTAGTTCCATAAGCTCACTACCATAATATGCTAAATTCCTGACAAGAGATAGTTATTTCCAAAACCTGAGTTCTGTTGATTGTCTCCACCTAGATCCTTGTAGTTATGCTTCTCATTTGGTGGCCTTCTAAGGAAGACATTTTTTGCATTGAATGAAAAGTAAGGTGAGAAGGGAGGACTGCATCTCCAGAGGCATTTCCTGTGTGCAGGAACAGTTGCACACCACGGTTGACAGAAGCATGATATCCTAACAGCTACCAGGACAACATTGCTTATTTTCCTCCTCTATTGAAAATACTTTCTTTTCTCATTTATATCCTGGTTAGTTTCCTCTCCCTCTAATCCCTCCAGTTCCTCCCTTGCTCCGACAACATCCAGATCCACCCCCTTTCTGTCTCTTGTTAGAGAAGAACAGGCTTCTAAGAGATACAAGAAAACATAACAAACTAATTAGACTAAGATAAAATCCAACTATCACATAGAAGTTAGACAAGGCAAACCAACCCAAGGAAACAAGAACCCAAGGAAGGCCAAAGAGTCAGAGACCTACTCTGTCACTCAGTCGGGAGTCCCATAAAAATATGAGGTGAAAGCTGTAATGTAGACACGGAGGACCTGGTGCAGAGCCATGCAGGCCCTGTGCACGCTGCTTCAGTCCCTGTGACTGCATATGAGCCGTCTCAGTTGATGGTCTCCTGGTGTCCTCCATCATCTCTTGCTCTTACACTCTTTCTGCTTCCTCTTCCTCAGGTTTCCTTGAGTGGATAGATTTGATGGACACATCTTATTTAGACCTCTGTCTAAATTCCAAACTTTCTCTCTTTCTCTCTCTTTCTCTCTTTCTCTCTTTCTCTCTCTCTCTCTCTCTCTCTCTCTCTCTCTCTCTCTCTCTCCTTCTCTCTCTCTCTCTCTCTCTCTCTCTCTCTCTCTCTCTCTCTCTCTGTCACTCTGGCTATGTCTCTGTCTCTCTCTGCATCTGTCTCTCTCTCACACACACATACACACAACACACACACACACACACACACACACACACACACACACACACACATGTCTGCATGTGGGTCTCTGTAGTAGTTTCTGTCTGCTGCGGGAGGAAGCCTATCTGATGAGGTCAGACCAAGGCTCTGATCTATGAGTATAGCTTAACATCATTAGAACTCATTTTTTTTTCACTACCAAAAAAAAAAAAAAAACCCAAAACAGTAGTATTTGCTTTAAGACTAGGTCTCAGGGCTATCTAGTCTCTGGTTATTAGTCACCAAGGCAGTATCAGGTATGGGTTCCATCTGGTAGAGTGGGCCTTCACTCAAATCAGATACAAGCTTCTTGCCAACATTGCCCTACCATATTTTGCAAGCAGGAGAGCAGTGTAGATAAGAGGACTTTTGGCTGGATTGATAGTTCTATTGTTCTTTTGGTAGCCCACAGGGTACCTTCCTACTCTAAAGACACTAGGATGTAGGAATGAAGGTTCTATGTAGGCACCAGCTTGACTTCTCCATGTTCAATGAGTTGTGTGTGAGTATCCTTCAGCAATGGGGCCTTGCTTTCAGTTTGTGGAGTGCAACCTATTGTCTTGGCAACAGCCTGGGTTGTTTGGGGATTTCCATGGGACCCCTTTTTCCAACATCTCCATTGCATGTAACCCAGTCCTGGTAACGGAAGTGTTGTTTGATGACAAGAGATTGCCAGATGGGACTCTGTCTCCCTCATTATAGGAGACTTCATTAGGCTTGCCTTCATATATTTTAGAAAGTTTCCACTGCACTAGGTGTCCATACCACCCCTCAGATGACCCTCAATTCTACCTGTGTCTCCCTGCATTCTCTCACTCAAACCCATTCCCCCCACTACCCAAGCTGACCCTGCTGCTCTAGACTCCTCCAGTCCACCCATAAAATCTATTCTAGTTCCCCCTTCCAGGGAGATCCTTGTGTCCTCCCAGTCCCTTCCACTATACCTAATCTCTCTGGGACTGTGGATTGTAGCTAGGTTATCATTTATTTGAACAATAATATCCATGTACAAGGGAATGTATACCATATCTACCTTTCTGAGTTTGGGTTACTTCACTCAGGATCCTTTTTCCAGCTCCATCCATTCTCGTGCAAATTTCATGATGTCATTTTTTCATAGTAGAGTAATATTCTATTGTTTAAATGTACCAGGTTTTCTTTATCCATTTTTCTGTTGAGGGACATCTAGGTTGTTTCCAGTTTCTGGCCTTTATGAATAGAGCAGCAATGATCATGGTTGAGCAAGTGTTTTGATATTTTGTTTTCGTTCTGACAAATAAAGCTTGCCTGAAGATCAGAGGGTGGAACCATCCACTAGTTAACCATAGAGGTCTGGAGTTCTGTACAAAGAGGAGACAGGAAATGCTATGACTGGGCAGAGAGAGAAAGTGATGAGGCAGAGAAGGTGGGAGCCCGTTTTCGGGTTCCTCGTGGCTTTACCCAGAAGGTCCACATAGAGGATGATTAGGACCACAAGCTTGAGTGCAGGTGTCTGAGATGGTCTGCACTTGGCTGTGCTGGGGGAGGAGGTCTTTTGCTCCACCCCTTGGCGTCTCTATAAATACCCTGGGGCAGAGACAGTCGGGGGCCCCTTGGAATAGGTTCCAGGCCCTTTCGAGACTGTCCTTGATTTTCTATCTGTTTATCTCCACAATATTCTCAGCAATAAATCCTTCTATCTGATATTTCCTGCTGCTCGCACTCAAGAAAACTCTGGAGAGCTGTGGGGATGGTGGGTAAACGCCCCACAAGAGAGGAGACAGGAGCTTTGCCCCTTTAGTTCAGAGCAATCAGAGAGGTAAGAGTTGACTGTGGCTGCACATTGACCCTCTGATCTCTCAGCTTTCATCCTGATACCTGACTCTGGGTTTGTATTATTAAGACTAATTAGCTTTGCACTCCAAGCAAGTGTCCTTAAGGAAGGATGAAGCTTGCTTATGGTATAAGCCCAAGAGTGGTATTTCTGGAATTTAAGGTAGACTGATTTCCATCTGGAGTACAAGTCCTTCTAAATCAACTCACAGAAACTCAGAGTAAAGAAGCAAGCACTTTGGGTCCATGGGTCTTCACCATGTCCTCTATGTATATGTTCTACCTTTCCGTATTTTGGGGGGCCTTTTATTCATATTTTTATGGGACTCCTGAGTGAATGAACCAGTGGTCTCTGATTCTTGTGTCTCCTTATGGGCTCTGTTCCTCCTGTTGGTTTGCCTGGTCCAATTGTATTTGATAGTTGTGTTTCGTCTTATTCTGATTTATTTAGCTGTGTTTCGCTGTTATCTCCTAGAAGTCTGTTCTTTTCTAATGAGAGACAGAACCACAGTGGATCGGATGGGAGGGGAGGTGGAGTGGAACAGGGAGGAGTAGAGGGGAGGGAAACTCTAATCAGGATCTATTATGGAGAAAAACCTATTGTGAATAAAAATCATGGAAGGAAGCTTCCCAGACTGAAGTATAACACAAAGGAATCATGGTTCACAGAGATATACTGACTCTTATTTTGTTACTAGTAGGTCACTTCAGTACTTATCCACCAATGCCCCAAAGCTAGACCACAATCAGCAGTGAAATGTTATTGCTTCTCCCCTTCCCCTCATCTGACTTTTTGTTCCTTCCTTCCTCCCCTCTCTTTTTGATTTTGTCTTCATTTTATTTAGGTTGCTCTCATTCTCCTATGCTACTTTTACTTGTTTGCTATTACTCTTTGTCTTTATCTAGGAGTTATATAGTAAAGTCTTATTTTGATCACATACTTTGTAGTATTCCAATAATTGTTGAGGTTGTGCAATGTCCTTAATTGTAGACTTGGTCATCTATAATCTGGCATCTTCTCTGGTTGTATTTATTACTTTTCACTCACCTGCACATATAAAATATTTATTTAATGATTTTGTGTGTTGAGACATATACCAGATGACATGAGAAAAAGGGGAAACAATGTAACAAACCTCTCATTTCAGAAGCTTACAGAGCATGTAGAGAGATACATAAACATACAGAAAGTGACAGCACATTAGGGTTTTATGAACAAACAGTTCCCTCAAATTTATTCGAATAATGAAGTGGTAAATAGTGGGTGGGAAAGTTATGGAACAAGATGACCAGTCTGTTCAAAATTAGAAAAAAAATACGTTTTTAGCCATGAAAGCTAAGGCATGTTTTAAAAGAGAATAGAGGTATGATAGGGAATGCTTCAGGAAACTATCCATGCTCTCAGATATCCTAGCATATTGCTAGTCAGCAAGACATAATTATTAATTCCACATGATAGTGTAAAGTTGAACTAATACTACAACATAAAGTTGAATTAAAATTGAAGGGCCTGAATAATTCAAAGTATTATTTATTGTTAGCTTGCCTTGTTTTAAAGAGCATAAGGTGGTTTATTATTATTTTCCTATGATTAAAAATATAGATTATTTTCTCATCCATTAAATGACATGAAAATCCTATCAAAACTCTAAAGTGGAAGCTGTAAAATATACTTAAAGTACGTAAAGCAGACACTTGCAGTCTCTATGAATGGTAGCTCAGTCTCTCTGCATTCATCTAGGCTTTGATCAACTATGCTAAGGCGAAGGGGATGTAGCTCCGCGGTAGAGCTCATAGCTCGCATTTATGAGGTCCCGGGTTCGATTCCCGGCATCTCCAACAGTTTTTGTTTTTTTAACTTTTGAATTTTCTTTTTCAGGATGTTTCTGCACAAGGTGTCCTAGACTTTAACTTTTTGTTAGGGGAAATTATGTGCATAGCTAATTATTGGATGAAATCTGTCACCATGACAACAATGTTCATCTATGACTGTGACTACTTTTCCATGGAGACCGCCATAGACTGGTGAGTAGAATGAGGTCATGCCTCCTGGTGTATGTTTTTTTCACAAAATAAAAGCAAACTCAGCTTTCTTGCTGGTAGCAGTGTCTCTAATACTATTATTGTTACTATTATTATTTTTATTGAAAATAGATTGTTTTCTCATTCTTTATATGTCATAAAAATCCTGCCGGGCGGTGGTGGCGCACGCCTTTAATCCCAGCACTCGGGAGGCAGAGCCAGGCGGATCTCTGTGAGTCCGAGGCCAGCCTGGGCTACCAAGTGAGTTCCAGGAAAGGCGCAAAGCTACACAGAGAAACCCTGTCTCAAAAAACCAAAAAAAAAAAAACCAAAAAAAAATCTTATCAAAACCCAAAGTGGAAGCCATAAAATATACTCAAAAGCCCGACGCAGAACCTTGAAGTCAATATGCATGCCAGATCAGTCTTCCAGCATTCATATAGGCTTTGATCAACAGAGCTTAGAGCGTGGGGATGTAGCTCAGTGGTAGAGCACATATTTAGCGTGTATGAGGTCCCGGGTTCGATTCTCGGCATCTCCTATACTTTTAACTTTCGTATTTTGCGATTCTCGGCATCTCCTAGTACTTTTAACTTTTGTATTTTGCTTTTCAGGATGTTTCTGCACAAGGTGTCAGAGACTTCAACTTTTTTTTTAGGAGATCATATATGCATAGCTAATTATTGGATGAAATTGTTCATCTGTCACCATGACATCAATGTTCATCTCTGACTGTGACTACTTTTCCATGGAGACCACCATAATGTGGTGAGTAGAATGTGGTTGTGCATGCAGGGATAGGATTGTTCATATAAGAAAAAGCAAACTCAGCTTTCTTGCCTGTGGTGGTTTCACTAATGGCTACTATTATTGTTATTATTATTTTTTATTGAAAATAGATTGTTTTCTCATTCTTTATATGTCCTAAAAATCTTATCAAACCCTAAAGTGGATGCCATAAATACACTAAAAAATCCTAAGGCAGACCCTCGCAGTCTCTATGAATGCTGGATCAGTTTCTCTGCATTCATATGTGCTTTGATCAACAAAACTGTGAAGGCAGGGATGTAGCGCAGAGGTAGAGCGAATATTTGGCATATATGAGGTCTTGGGCTTGATTCTTGGCATCTCCAAGTACTTTTAACCTTCGAGTTTTCCTTTTCTGGATGTTTCTGCACAAAGTATCACAGACTTTAAATTTTTTTTAGGAGATCATATATGCATAGTTAATTATTGGATGAAATTGTTCATCTGTCACCATGACATCAATGTTCATCTATGACTGTGACTTCCATGGAGACTGCCATAGTCTGGTGAGTAGAACGAGGTCATGCCTGCAGGGATATGTTTTGTTCACAGAAAAAATAGCAAACTCAGCTTTCTTACTGGTGTCAGTTTCACTAATGGGTACTATTATTGTTGTTATTATTATTATTTATTGAAAATAGATTGTTTTCTCATTCTTTATATGTCCTAAAAATCTTATCAAAACGTTAAACTGGAAGCCATAAAATACACTCAAAGGACCTGACGCAGTACCTTGCAGTCAATATGAATGGTGATCATTCTCTCTGCATTCACATGTGCTTTCAACAACGAACCTGAGAACATGGGGATGTAGCTCAGCAGTAGAGTGCATGCTTTATATGTGCGAAGTTCAAGGTTTCCTTTTGCAGCATGTCTCTGCAAAGTTGTCCCAGACTTTATCTTCCTCTATGAGGTTATATATGCATAGCTAATTATTGGATGAAATTTCTAATCTCTCACTGTGACAACAATGTGACGACATTTCCATGGAGACCACCATATTCTGGTGAGTAGAATATGGTCACGCTTCGAGGGATATGTTCGGTTTATAGACAAAAAAGCAAAGCTCTGCTTTCCCGCGGGTGGCAGTTTCTCTAGTGGGTGTGCTTTCTCGGGTGATAACAAGGGTGAAGAGTTCTTGCTTTGAGAGCAAGGAAGGGAGGGCTGGGCAGAACCATTCCTGCTTACTGAACAGGGGAAGCATTGCTGTTGTCATAGAAAACTGGGTTCAATATGGTGACTGTTTCCAATGGCGATCCAGGCGGTGTCCTGGAAAATGAGCATTGTTGGTGTTTGGACTGAGTGAGCTAATGGATTCCTGGAGGTGAGCACTGGAATCTTCCTGAGGGTGGAGAGGCAGGTGGAGGGATCCCATACCCAAGTAGGTTCACCCCCACTTCAAGATTTATAGCCAGTGTGTCTCCAGAAGGAGAGAGACTTGAGACTATTGTGCCTCTTCAGTGTGCTGTTCTGTGCAGGGATGTCCTGGAGCCATTGTCCGGGCTAGGCGTTCTGGGGGAGGAAGCAGGAGGGACACAAGATAGTGTGAGCACACTCTGATCCCAGTTTCCTGTTCTGTGAAAAGGGGATGAGATTGCTCACTCAGGATCGGTGGGACATTAAGTGGTAAAGCCTAAAGGGAAGTCAATGATTACCCTGCATGTCTCAGATGATTATTTCAATATGCAGTTGGTTAGAGGATTTTCTTTTCCGTTTTTAGTAATTTGAGGTTTTATTTGCTTTTGAGACAGCAATTCCCTGTGTCCTATCCTGGCTGAAAACTCTCAGTCATTCTCCTGCCTCAGCTGCCTCCTGTAGGGACTTCAGGTGTGGAACACAGTGTGCTTGGCACCAGTTTGGGATTTTAATTTCCATTTTTGTGATACCCACCCTCCAGGTGGCAATGATCTTTACTCAGAATCCCTGCCATGATGCTCTCTGCACATGGCATTAATATTTCTAATGAATCTCTTATAAAAAGGACAGTCCTATCAATGTCCCCTTGAACAATACACCTGAAACCTTTCCCATTCCTCAATTTCTATTTTCTGCCTGACTTTTGTGAGCTTTTCTGTGAGATTTTAAATTGTAAGGATTCACCATCTCCAGTTCTTCAGTTGTGGTTTTTATTTGGTGTCTTGTCTGTGAAATCTTCACTCAGTCCCAGAGACAAGGATGTTCTTCTGTGTGTTCTCTTTGACATTTATAGGCTTATTTTTTTATATTTTTACTTCTCTAATCTATTTTGAATGATCTTTGCACATGATATGATTTATATTTATGTTTGTGGATATGGATATACACTTGCCTCTGCATTGTTTGCTGAAAGACCATCCTTTCTGCACCAAATTGCCTTTTCTTCTTTGTCCAACACCAGTTCTCCAACATTCCAGGCATGGTACATATGCCAATATTCCCAGTGCCTGAGAGGCTGCAGCAGCAATATTGTCAGTTCTTTTCAGCCCAGACTCTGCACAGGCTTGATGTCAGCATGGGATACATAGGAAAATGTTGGTGCACAGTAGGCAATGGTCTGTAAATGTGTGGGTGTAAGCACGGACAGTAGATTTTGGTCTTATACTTGCCAATGTTGATTCTAATAGCATCCTGGTCCAATTACTGTAGGTTCAAATGGAGTACTCCTATTAGGCAATTCTGTTCTCTAACTCGGCCCCTCTGTGTTGGACTGACCTAGCACCTTGTCACTAACAGATGAAGTTGGACCTGACATTTAATAAAAATCAGAAAATATCACTTTAACAAAGCTTTAATTTTCTGCCAAAGGACTGAGTGTCATCACAAGGCAACTAATGCCTGTAGCTGAGGTTTCTCTGCTTTACCATAGTAGCCTACTTAATATCTCCACCAATGCACTTAAGGAGTGCCTTGATTCATAATTTTCTTCATTCTGTTACTAGACAAACTGCATGCAACTGTTTCCACATTGTGACATGAAATTTGTTCTAACCTAAATCTGTCCCACTCATATTTTCTCACCCATATTTGATTCCGGAATAAACTCTCTTTTCTTCCTTTGGGGTGAGAGCTGCGTTTTTGCATTGACATTTGTAAGTGTGAATTTGTGTATTGGGAGACAACTACTCACCAACACCACAAGAGTTATCTTGAGTGAGAGTAGCAGGAAATGTTAGATAGAAGGATTTATATTGTGGAAGTAAACAGAAAATATTGGATAGCTTTGAGAGGACCGGGAACCTATTTCAATGGGCCCCGACAGTCTCTTCCCTAGGGCATTTATAGAAATGACAAGGGGTGGAGCAAAAGACCTCCCCCAGCACAGCCAAGTGTATACCATCTCAGACACCTGAACTCAGGCCCATGATCCTAATCATCCTCTCTATGCGGACCTGCTGGGTAAAGCCACGAGGAACCTGAAAACGGGCTCCCACAGTGTATACTGTTATACATGTGTGAATATGTCTCTGAAGTTGCCAGGCATAGTTATCACTGAATGTTTAATAATGTGCTCATGTCATTCATTGATTAAGAGCATATTAAGCTCAAGTGTGGTGTGTATTTTTCTCTGTTATTGCTTAGCTAACATCATTACCCCAGTGCCTAAATGATTTCTGTGTGATATAGCAGATACTAATAATATATTCGTGAAAGTTAGTTAAATCTATTATTACTGTGATGGGTTTGATGTGTTATAATTCTACTACTGCCTCTTCATGATGATCTGGTGTTTAATATATTGCTTACTTATTCTCCATAGTTATTTATTCATGTATGGATTTATCTCAGAATGTCTGAGAATACCTAATAAAATTACCCTGGCATACTGGCATTCTGTGTTTTGATGCTCAATTTGTCCCACTATTGGCCAGAGGAGTCCATTAAAGATGCCTGTGGAGCATTTCCTGAGTCTAAACATTGCACTGTCTGAGCCCTTGTATAGAAAGGAATTACTGATGCCCACCTCAAAGAATCATTTTGAGGCCTGAAGAGACAGAAAGCAGACACATGTTGTGTGTGTCAGTAAGTCAAATTTCCCTTGTCTCTTTCATGCGGTCAGTGTGATGACTCTGGCATGGAAGTAGTCCATGAGTACACACAAGAGAGAGCACTTGGCAAGGTAATGGCAAATGAACAAGCTCTCACTTCCATTATGTGTGTACAGTCCTAGGTATCACTGTGTGTGTCCATGGTGATGTGATGAGCTGGGAAGAGGAAAAGCGTCATTGCATACCTTCCACTGATGGAGTCTGCACAGGTAAGGCACCGCCATTCCATCCCTTGGGTTTCATTGTTTTCTCATTCTGGATTCCTAGATTTGATGTGTTTTCTTTCCCCCATGTTACCTTCTAGTCTAAAGGGAACAGTTTATTCTTTGTGCTTTCCCATCCCATAAGCCCATTCTTCTAGCAATTTCAAGCATAGCAGCAATCTTGCAGCCTCTAGGATTTGCCCACTTTTCTCTCTTTTCTAGGTGTGCTTTAACTAACTCATTTTCTTCCCTGACACTGTGACCTTCCTCTAAAGCTCCCTCCCTACCATGTGGCTGCTTATGAACCCTGTGTGTCATCCATGCAGGCTTAATTCAGATGGGACAGCTTTCCTCTTTTTCTGCTCATCTCTTTCCTCAGGGCACCTGAGGAGATTTGCAATTACCTGCCCTGGAACTTTTCAGTTTTTTTCTTTCTCTATTTTCCTCCTTAGGTTTATTTTTTTTTATTCTCTGTGTGTGAGTTTTGCCTGCATAAATGTCTGTGTACCACTTGGGTGCCTGGTAGGCAAAGAGGTCAGAAATGGCATCAGATCCCCTGGAATTGGAGTTGTGCATGGTTTGAGACTCCTGGTGGATGCTGGGAGTCAAACCTGGGTCTTCTGCAGGAACAAGTGCTCTAAAGACATTAGGGTTTCTGTTTTAAACTCTAATTCCATTGTCCTCCAGAAGCTAGAGATATATCTCTGTAGTTAAGAACCCTTGTTCTTGCTGAAGACCCTTGGTCAGTTCTCAGAACCTATATGGAAGATCATAACCAACTGTAACTTCAGTTCCTGGAGATCTGACATCCTCTCCTGACTTCTTCCAGCACAACAATACAAGATCTGTACATGTACGCAGGTGGGCAAAATACCCATACACGTAAAAATTATAAACAAATCTTAACTTTTTATTGTCATCAAATTTCGATTGAGTCTTTTTAAAAATTGTTATTAATAAGCCCAAGAACAGCAAGAGGATTTGCTGTTATTTCTGGAATCAATATGTGCTGTAGGATATGGTTCTACATGCTGTGCATACATGTTGGTCTCATTGGTTGATAAATAAAGCTGTTTTGTAGCTAGAGTTTTCTTGTCTGGCCCACAGTCAGGACAAATCTCTCTCACCCGCCAGTCCCACAGCTGCTCAGACCCAACCAGGTAAACACACAGAGACTTATATTGCTTACAAACTGTATGGCCATAGCAGGCTTCTTGCTAACTGTTCTTATATCTTAAATTAACCCATTTCGATTAATATATAAGTTGCCATACTGTTTGGCCAATGATGAGGCAGAATAAGGTTAGGCAGTATATTCAAACTGAACATGGAGGTGAAGAAGGGTGTAGTTGCAGCAAATGTTGGAAGCTGCCTCTAGGAGAATCAAGATGTGAGAGAACAGGTAATGCCATGAAGCAAAGTGGCCAAACATAGATTAATAGGAATGGGTTGAGTTAAGTTCTAAGAGCTAGCTGGCAAGATGCCTGAGCCATATGCCCTACAGTTTGTAATTAATATAAGCCTCTGTGTGTTTACTTGGGACTGAGAGGCTGCAGGACCAGGCAGGATACAAGAAAACTTATGGCTACAATTGGCACCCAGGTGTAATATCCCTGGCCTGCTAATTGCAGCTCAGTTGCCACCTGCAGAGGCCAGAACTTCCTGTTTCCCCAGACATACACTGTGGCCCCTGTCACCCTGTGCCTTTGTCTTTAAGCCCGTCACTGTGCTACTAAGCCCACATGGACAGGTGAGCTCTTAAAGAGCCACTAGGGCTGTAATGATGGCCCACCCACAAGTTGGGGGCACCAGATGTAGCCAGAAATCCAAGGGAGTCTGCTTAAGGGGTACAGGGAACTTATTAGGATATAAATTGGAGAAATAACTCAGTACACAGAATAAGGCAAAATCATCTGAGAGTCCTGGAAGGCTGATGTCCTGTCCCACGTTCCTCCTGCTGCCTAAGTCAGTCCACACTACCCAAGCCCAGAGGGAGGGGGAGAGCCAGGCATTCATGCCCCTCAGGTCTCAAGCCTGGCCTAGGCCATCCCTAGGTGGAACTGGTAACCACTACAAATATGTCTTGTTGATAATTGTTTTTGTTTCTATAGACAGTGATTTTCTGAGGAATAGCTTTGGCTATCCTGGAAATTACTTTGTAGTCCATGCAAGGCTTGAACTCACAGAAATGCCCACCTGTGCCTCAAAAATGCTGGGATTAAACTCATGCAACATAATTAACTACAAGCTTCAATATATCTTAAAATGTATAATAAGGATGAGATGAACTATTTGCTTGTTTAGGGTTTTTCTCCTCATAGTATAATAACATTTGATTATTTTTAAAAAATGCTTTATGGTCTGACCTGGAAGACTTAGGGAAGTCTGGCTAGGTAGTGTAACATCAGTCACGGGTTCATAATCACTTCTTAGTTCTGAAGTCTCTTTATGAACATGGGGTTTGCTTAGTGCTCTAGTTTATATTTCCACAAAAGGACACACCTTAGCACTCTTTTCGACAAGGCACCATACACTGTAAAGAACACAGTCCTATACCTTTCAATACTTAAGCTTATATCACTTGTAAGGAAATCACCTGCTGTGCTTGTGTTTAGAGTTCGCACACTGATTTTCTATCATTGATTTTCCTGATCTGTGGAGGTTTTTTCAAACAGTGCCAGAGCTGCCAATAGGCTGGCTGGATGTCATTTGATTCACCCACATAGAAATCAATGTGGGTAGATGGGGAGATCTTCAAGTGCTGGATTTGTCACATTTTCTTTCCCACTGAACTTGACAACTGCCAGTCATGAGCATATGCAGGCTGGTATAGAAACCGGCCCCTCAGCCCTGCCAATAGTACAGATCTTGTGCCCCCACAGGGTGCAGATTGCTCAGCTCCTGGCTCCAACTTGCACCACAGCTTCAGAGCAGTTCAAGTACCAGGGCTACTCAATCCTTAACAGGAGCCACTGACAGAGCTCTTCGGTAGGTGCGGGACTCTGTGCTCCTTAACCCTTAATACAAACTGAAATGTAGATAGACTTCTGGAACCCTCCCCAGCCAGGACTTTCATTTTCTCTTTCCTGTCATCTTACAGCCCTTCTCCTTTTTCAGTATCAACCCTCTTGCTCTCTTGACCTCGTTCCTCTTCTTTTGCCCTTCTTTCTTTCCTGAACTCTAGATGTTTCACAGCTGTTGCTTCTTCAGCCGTCCAACAGCTGGTTGCCTTGTCTCTTCTCCTACTTGGCCTTACATCCCCACTGTCAATGCCATTCCCCTGTCCTCTGACTCCCTGTCCCTGTCTCTCTGTCCTCCCCCTCACCTCTGTCTCATGCTCCTTCCCTGAGACACAGTCTTCATAGCCCAGGTGGTCATTGAAACATGACCCTGCTGCTGCTCTCACTGATAGCTGTGATTACAAGGGTGACCCATTACACTTGGTTCTGCTGGTGCTAACTCCATCCCATCAGCTATGGTACTGAACAGAGGTAAGGGAGAATAAAGCAAGAGAGGCCTGTTCTTGTGTCTAATGCTACAACACCAGGTCACACAGCACAGGAGAGCATCTTCCAGTCAAGCCTGAGCAACCTGATTGTAATTGGTACCAACTGCAGCCATCTGGAAGACAATCACAGCCTTGCCTCTCAGCATCAATCATCACTCAGGTTTGTGTTTTGTCCCAGTGCAGTCTTGCCTTTTACCACCAATCACAATCACTGAGGCTTTGCTTTTAAACCAATCACAGCTTGTGTCTGACCACCAGACATACAGTACCCCTCCTAGGCCATCCCAAAAAGGGCTCCCCTCAGGCTTATTGGAAATGATTCCATGCCCTTCTAAGTTTCCCTGAGGCTTGTGATAACACTAAATCTAGTGAAAACAGTTTCACACAGACAGGCTAGAGCCATATCCTAGGACTAGCACAAACCACTTGTGGTCTTAGGACAGTTTTCTCAGGGTGTCTGTGGAGGGTTCGAGACATCTTCTGAAGACAGGTTTAGAACAGACTTAGAGCAGACTTTCAGAAAGAGTTAATGCCAATACCCCTCAAAATATTCCAGTAAGTGGAAAAAGATGGAACATTGCCCAATTCTATGTAAGAGACTACAGTTCCCATATACCTAAACCGCATAAGAATCAAGAAAGAAAGAGAATTACAGACCAATTTACCTTAGACCAAAGATGTAAAAGTACTCCCTAAAATACTCACAAACAAAATCCAATACCATATCAAACAGTTCATCCACCATGATTAAGTAGGCTTCATTGGAGAGATGCAGGCATAGTTCAACATACAAAAAACAGCTAATGTAATCCAATATATAAATAAACTGAAAGAAAAAGACCACATGATCATCTTATGAAATTCTGGAAAATCCTTTGACCGAATTCAACAGCATTTCAGGTTAATTACTGGAGATATTAGGGATGCACGTGCCATTACTAAACAAATTATAGGTAATGTATAGCAAGCCAATAGCCAACATCAAATTAAAGGAAGAGAAACACATAGCAATTCTACTAAAATCAGGAGTAAGAAAAGGTTTCCACTCTTTCCATGTTTGTTGACTATAGTACTTGCATATACACATATATATATATACATATATAAAATATTTATTTAATGATTTCGTGTGTTGAGAAATATACCAGATGACGTGAGAAAAAGGGAACACATGTAACAAACCTTATATTTCAGAAGCTTACAGCGCATGTGGTGAGATACATAAATTACAGAAAGTGACAGCACATTAGGATTTTATGAACAGTTTCCTCAAATTTAGTTTTTAGAATAAATGAAGTGATAAATAGTGTGTGGGAAAGTTATGGAACAAGGTGACCAGACTGTCCAAAATTAGAAAAAAAGTATATTTTTTTTCCTTGAGGCACGGTTTCTCTGTGTAGCTTTGCTCCTGTCCTGGAACTCGCTTATGGAGCCCAGGCTTGCCTCAAACTCACAGAGATCCGCCTGGCTCTGCCTCCCGAGTGCTGGGATTAAAGGCGTGCGCCACCACCGTCTTGCTTTAAGCCGTGAAAGCTAAGGCATGTTTTAAAAGAGAATAGTGGTATGATAAGGAAGGTTTCAGGAAACTTCACATGCTCTCAGATATCCTATCATATTGCTAGTGAGCAAGACATAATTATTTATTCCACATGATAGTGTCAAGTTGAACTAATACTACAACATAAAGTTGAATTAAAATTGATGGGCCTGAATAATTTAAAGTATTATTTATTGTTATCCTGCCTTGTTTTAAATAGCATAAAGGTGGTTTATTATTATTTTTTCCTTTGATTGAAACTAGATTATTTTCTCATCCAATAAATGTGCTAAAAAATCCTATGAAAACCCTAAAGTGGAAGCCGTAAAATATACTCAAAGTAGGTGAAGGAGACCCTTGAGGTCTGTATGAATGGTAGCTCAGTCTCTCTGCATTCATATAGGCTTTAATCAACTGTGTTAAGGCAAGGGGGATGTAGCTCAGCGGCAGAGCGCATATTTTGCATTTGTGAGATCCCGGGTTCGATTCCCGGCATCTCCAATAGTTTTAGTTTTTTTAACTTTTGAATTTTCTTTTTCAGGATGTTTCTGCACAAGGTGTCCTAGACTTTAACTTTTTGTTAGGGGAAATTATGTGCATAGCTAATTATTGGATGAAATTATTGGATGAAATCTGTCACCATGACAACAATGTTCATCTATGACCTTGACTGCTTTTCCATGGAGACCGCCATAGACTAGTGAGTACAATGAGGTCATGCCTCTTGGTATATGTTTTGTTCACAGAAAAAAAAAAACAACAACCAAACTCAGCTTTGTTGCTGGTAGCAGTGTCTCTAATGGGTACTATTATTTTTATTATAATTATTTTTATTGAAAATAGATTTTCTCATTCTTTATATGTCCTAAAAATCTTATCAAAACCCTAAACTGGAAGCCATAAAATATACTCAAATGTCCTGATGCAGAGCCTTGTAGTCAATATGTACGCTGGATCAGTCTTTCAGCATTTATATGGGCTTTGATCAGCAGTGCTTCGAACGCGGAGGTGTAGCTCAGTGGTAGAGCACATATTTGGCGTATATGAGGTCCCGGGTTCGATTCTCGGCATCTCCTAGTACTTTTAACTTTCATATTTTGCTTTTCAGGATGATTCTGCACAAGGTGCCAGAGACTTTAAATTTTAGCTAATTATTGGTTGAAATTGTTCATCTGTCACCATGACATCAATGTTCATCTATGACTGTGACTACTTTTCCATGGAGACCGCCATAGTCTAGTGAGTTGAACATGGTTGTGCCTGCAGGGATATGTTTTGTTCACAGAAAAAATAGCAAACTCAGCTTTCTTGCTGGTGGCAGTTTCACTAATGGGTACTATTATTGTTATTATTATTTATTGAAAATAGATTGTTTTCTCATTCTTTATATGTCCTAAAAATCTTGTCAAAACCCTGAACTGGAAGCCATAAAATAGCCTGAAAGGACCTGACACAATACCTTGTAGTCAATATGAATGCTGATCATTTTCTCTCTTAAGTGCTTTCATCAATGAAGTAGCTCAGCAGTAGAGTGCATGCTTTGTATGCTTTGTATATGTGAGGTTCTAGGTTCAAGGTTTCCTTTTGCAGCATGTCCCTGCACAAGGTGTCCCAGACTTTAACTTCCTCTATGAGGTTATATATGCAAAGCTATTTATTGGAAGACATTGCTCATCTCTCAGTGACAACAATGTGATGACATTTCCATGGAGACCACCATATTCTGGTGAGTAGAATATGGTCACACTTCGAGGGATATGTTTGGTTTACAGAACAAAACAGCAAAGCTCTGCTTTCCTGCTGGTGGCAGTTTCTCTAGTGGATATGCTTTCTCGGGTGATAACAATGGTGAAGAGTTCTTGCTTTGAGAGGAAGGAAGGGAGGGCTGGGCAGAACCATTCCTGCTTACTGAACAGGGGAAGCATTGCTGTTGTCATAGAAAACTGGGTTCAATATGGTGACTGTTTCCAATGTCTATCCAGGCGGTGTCCTGGAAAATGAGCATTGTTGGTGTTTGGACTGAGTGAGCTAATGGATTCCTGGAGGTGAGCACTGGAATCTTCCTGAGGGTGGAGAGGCAGGTGGAGGGATCCCATACCCAAGTAGGTTCACCCCCACTTCAAGATTTATAGCCAGTGTGTCTCCAGAAGGAGAGAGACTTGAGAATATTGTGCCTCTTCAGTGTGCTGTTCTGTGCAGGGGTGTCCTGGAGCCATTGTCCGGGCTAGGCGTTCTGGGGGAGGAAGCAGGAGGGACACAAGATAGTGTGAGCACACTCTGATCCCAGTTTCCTGTTCTGTGAAAAGGGGATGAGATTGCTCACTCAGGATCGGTGGGACATTAAGTGGTAAAGCCTAAAGAGAAGTCAATGATTACCCAGCATGTCTCAGATGATTATTTCAATATGCAGTTGGTTAGAGGATTTTCTTTTTTGTTTTTAGTAATTTGAGGTTTTATTTGCTTTTGAGAAAACAATTCACTGTTTCCTATCCTGGTTGAGAACTCTCAGTCATTCTCCTGCCTCAGCTGCCTCCTGTAGGGACTTCAGGTGTGGAACACAGTATACTTGGCACCAGTTTGGGATTTTAATTTCCATTTTTGTGATACCCACCCTCCAGGTGGCAATGATCTTTACTCAGAATCCCTGCCATGATGCTCTCTGCATATGGCACTAATATTTCTAATGAATCTCTTATAAAAAGGACAGTTCTATCAATGTCCCCTTGAACAACATACCTGAAACCTTTCCCATTTCTCAATTTCTATTTCCTGCCTGACTTTTGTGAGCTTTTCTGTATGATTCATAGAAATTCTTTATTGAATATATGTTTTTCTAACTTTTCTCCTAGCCATAGAGTTATCTTCTCAGTTCTCATCCATCCTCTGGAAGAGCAAGAGTTTTTAAATTGTAAGGATTCACCTTTTCCAGTTCTTCAATTATGGTTTTTATTTGGTGTCTTGTCTGTGAAATCTTCACTCAGTCCCAGAGACAAGGATTTTCTTCTGTGTGTTCTCTTTGACATTTATAGGCTTATTTTTATATTTTTAACTTCTCTAATTTATTTTGAGTGGTCTTTGTACATGATATGATTTATATTTATATTTGTGGATATGGATATACACTTGCCTCTGCATTGTTTGCTGAAAGACCATCCTTTCTGCACCAAGATGCCTCTGCATATTTGTCCAACACCAGTTCTCCAACATTCCAGGCATGGTACATATGCCAATATTCCCAGTGCCTGAGAGGCTGCAGCAGCAATATTGTCAGTTCTTTTCAGCCCAGACTCTGCACAGGCTTGATGTCAGCATGGGATACATAGGAAAATATTGGCGCACAGTAGGCAATGGTCTGTAAATGTGTGGGTGTAAGCATGGACAGTAGATTTTGGTCTTTTACTTGCCAATGTTGATTCCAATAGCATGCTGGTCCAATTACTGTAGGTTCAAATGGAGTACTCCTATTAGGCAATTCTGTTCTCTAACTCGGCCCCTCTGTGTTGGACTGACCTAGCACCTTGTCGCTAACAGATGAAGTTGGACCTGACATTTAAAAAAATCAGAAAATATCACTTTAACAAAGCTTTAATTTTCTGCCAAAGGACTGAGTGTTATCATAAGGCAGCTAATGCCTGTAGCTGAGGTTTCTCTGCTTTACCATAGTAGCCTACTTAATATCTCCACCAATGCACTTAAGGAGTGCCTTGATTCATAGTTCTCTTCATTCTCTTACTAGACAAACTGCACGCAACTGTTTCCACATTGTGACATGAAATTTGTTCTAACCTAAATCTGTCCCACTCATATTTTCACACTCATATTTGATTCCAGAATAAACTCTCTTTTCTTCCTTTGAGGTGAGAGCTGTGTTTTTGCATTGACATTTGTAAGTGTGAATTTGTGTATTGGAAGACAACTACTCACCAACACCACAAGAGTTTTCTTGAGTAAGAGTAGCAGGAAATGTTAGATAGAAGGATTTATATTGTGGAGGTAAACAGAAAATATTGGATAGCCTTGAGAGGACCGGGAACCTATTTCAATGGGCCCCGACAGTCTCTTCCCTAGGGCATTTATAGAAATGACAAGGGGTGGAGCAAAAGACCTCCCCCAGCACAGCCAAGTGTATACCATCTCAGACACCTGAACTCAGGCCCATGATCCTAATCATCCTCTCTATGCGGACCTGCTGGGTAAAGCCACGAGGAACCTGAAAATGGGCTCCCAGAGTGTATACTGTTATACTTGTGTGAATATGTCTCTGAAGTTGCCAGGCATAGTTATCACTGAATGTTTAATAATGTGCTCATGTCATTCACAGATTAAGAGCATATTAGGCTCAAGTGTGGTATGTATTTTTCTCCCTGTTATTCCTAGGCCAACATCATTACCCCATGCCTAAATGATTTCTGTGTGCTATAGCAGATACTAATAATATATTCGTGAAAGTTAATTAAGTCTATTATTACTGTGATGAGTTTGATGTGTAATAATTCTACTCCTGCTTCTTCATGATCATCTGGTGTTTAATATATTGCTTACATATTCTCCATAGTTATTTATTCATATATAGATTTATCTCAGAATGTCTCAGAATACCTAATAAAATTGCCCTGTCATATTGGCATTCTGTGTTTTGATGCTCAATTTTTCCCAGTATTGCCCAGAAGAGTCCATTAAAGATGCCTGTGGAGCATTTCCTGAGTCTAAACATTGCACTGTCTGAGCCCTTGTATAGAAAGGAATTACTGATGCCCACCTCAAAGAATCATTTTGAGGCCTGAAGAGACAGAAAGCAGACACATGTTGTGTGTGTCTAGTAAGGCAAATTTCCCTTGCCTCTTTCATGCAGTCAGTGTGATGACTCTGGCATGGAAGTAGTTCATGAGTACACACAAGGGAGAGTACTTGGCAAGGTAATGGCAAATGAACAAGCTCTCACTTCCATTATGTGTACACAGTCCTAGGTATCACCGTGAGTGTCCATGGTGATGGGATGAGCTGGGAAGAGGAAAAGCATCATTGCATACCTTCCACTGATGGAGTCTGCACAGGTAAGGCACCGCCATTCCATCCCTTGGGTTTTATTGTTTTCTCATTCTGGATTCCTAGATTTGATGTGTTTTCTTTCCCCCATGCTACCTTGTAATTTAAAGAGAAGGATTTATTCTCTGTGCTTTTTCATCCCATAAGCCCACTCTTCTAGCAATCTCAAGCATAGCAGCAGTCTTACAGCCTCTAGGATCTGCCCACTTTTCTCTTTTCCAAGGTGTGCTTTCACTAACTCTCTTTTCTTCCCTGACACTGTGACCTTTCTCTAAAGTTCCCTCCCTACCGTGTGGCTGTTTCTGAACCCTGTGTGTCAGCCATGCAGGCTTAATTCAGATGGGACAGCTTTTCTCTTTTTTCTGCTTATCTCTTTCCTTGGTACAGCTGAGATTTGCAATTACCTGCCCTGGAGCTTTTCAGTTTTTTCTTTCTCTGTTTTCCTCCTTAGGTTTATTTATATTATTCTCTATGTGTGAGTGTTTTGCCTGCATAAATGTCTGTGTACCACTTGGGTGCCTGGTAGGCAAAGAGGTCAGAAATGGCATCAGATCCCCTGGAATTGGAGGTGTGCATGGTTGTGAGCCTCCTGGTGGATGCTGGAACCAAACCTGGGTCTTCTGCAGGAACAAGTGCTCTAAAGACTTTAGGGTTTCTCTTTTAAATTCTAATGCCATTGTCCTACAAAAGCTAGAGAGATATCTCTGTAGTTAAGAACCCTTGTTCTTATTGAAGACCCTTGGTCAGTTCTCCATATGGAATGTCACAACCATCTGTAACTTCATTTCCTGTGGATCTGACATCCTCTACTGACCTCTTCCAGCACAACAATACAAGATCTGTACATGTACGCATGCGGGCAAAATACCCACACACATAAAAATTAAAAACAAATCTTAACTTTTTATTGTCATCAAATTTCCATTGAGTCTTTTTAAAAATTATGTTATTAATGAGCCCATTAACCCCAAGAGTATTTGCTGTTATTTTTGGAATCAGTATGTCCTGTGGGATGTGGTTCTATATGCTGTGTATATATGTTGGTCTCATTGGTTGATAAATAAAGTTGTTTGGCCAATGGTGAGGCAGAATAATTTTAGGCAGTATATTCAAACTGAACATGGAGATGAAGAAGAGTGTAGTTGCAGCAAATGCTGGGAGCTGCCTCCTGGAGAATCAAGATGTGAGAGAACAGGTGATGCCATGAAGCCAAGTGGCCAAACATAGGTTAATAGGAATGGGTTGAGTTAAGTTCTAAGAGCTAGCTGGCAAGATGCCTGAGCCATATGCCATACAGTCTGTAATTAATATAAGCCTCTGTGTGTTTACTTGGGACTGAGAGGCTGCAGGACCAGGCGGGATACAAGAAAACTTGTGGCTACAATTGGCACCCAGGTGTAATATCCCTGGCCTGCTAATTGCAGCTCAGTTGCCACCTGCAGAGGCCAGAACTTCCTGTTTCCCCAGACATACACTGTGGTCCCTGTCACCTTGTGCCTGTGTCTTTAAGCCCGTCAATGTGCTCCCAAGCCCACATGGACAGGTGAGCTCTTAAAGAGCCACTAGGGCTGTAATGATGGCCCACCCACACATTGGAGGCACCAGATGTAGCCAGAAATCCAAGGGAGTCTGCTTAAGGGGTACAGGGAATTTATTAGGATATAAATTGGAGAGAACAACTCACTAAACAGAATAAGGCAAAATCATCTCAGAGTCCTGGAAGGCTGATGTCCTGTCCCACGCTCCTCCTGCTGCCTAAGTCAGTCCACACCATGCAAGCCCAGAGAGAGGGGGAGAACCAGGCATTCATGCCCCTCAGGTCTTAGCCTGTCTGAGGTCATTCCTAGGTGTAACAGGTAACCACTACAAATATGTCTTTTTTGATAATTGTTTTTGTTTCTATAGACAGTGATTTTCTGAGGAATAACCTTGACTATCCTGGAAACTATTCTGTAGTCCATGCAAGGCTTGAACTCATCTCTGCCTCCCAAGTGCTCGGATTAAACTCATGCACCATAATTAATGACAGGCTTCATTCAATATGTCTTAAAATATATCATAAGAATGAGATGATTTATTTGCTTGTTTAGGGTTTTTCTCCTCATAGTTTAAAAACATTTGATTATTTTAAAAAAATGCATATGGTCTGACCTGGAAGAGTTAGGGAAATCTGGTCCGGTAGTGTGACATCAGTCATGGTTGATAATCTCTTCATAGTTCTTAAGTCTTTTTATTAACATGGGTTAGCTTAGTGCTCTAGTTTGTATTTCCACAAAAGGATACACCTTATCACTCTTTTCGCCAGGGCCCCATACACTGTAAAGAACACAGTTGTAAACCATTTAATACTTAAGCTTATATCACATGTAAGGATATCCCCTGCTGTGTTTGTGTTCAGAGTTCGCACACTGATTTTCTATTGTTGATTTTCCTGATCTATGGAGGTTTTTTCAAACAGTGGCAGAGCTGCCAATAGGCTGGCTGGATGTCATTTGATTCACCCACATAGAAATCAATGTGGGTAGAGGGGAGATCTTCAAGTGCTGGATTTGTCACATTTTCTTGCCCACTGAACTTGACAACTGCCAGTCATGAGCATATGCAGGCTGGTATAGAAACAGGACCCTCAGCCCTGCCAATAGTACAGATCTTGTGGCCCCACCGGGTGCAGATTGCTCAGTTCCTGGCTCCAACTTGCACCACAGCTTCAGAGCAGTCCAAGTACCAGGGCTACTCAATCCTTAACAGGAGCCACTGACAGAGCTCTTCGGTAGGTCGGGACTCTGTGCTCCTTAACCCTTAATACAAACTGAAATGTAGATAGACTTCTGGAACCCTCCCCAGCAAGGACTTTCATTTTCTCTTTCCTGTCATCTTACAGCCCTTCTCCTTCTTCAGTATCAACCCTCTTGCTCTCTTGACCTCGTTCCTCTTCTTTTGCCCTTCTTTCTTTCCTGAACTCTAGATGTTTCACAGCTGTTGCTTCTTCAGCCGTCCGACAGCTGGTTGCCTTGTCTCTTCTCCTACTTGGCCTTACATCCCCACTGTCAATGCCATTCCCCTGTCCTCTGACTCCCTGTCCTTGTCTCTCTGTCCTCCCCCTCACCTCTGTCTCATGCTCCTTCCCTGAGACACAGTCTTCATAGCCCAGGTGGTCATTGAAACATGACCCTGCTGCTGCCCTCGCTGAGAGCTGTGATTACAAGGGTGACCCATTACACTTGGTTCTGCTGGTGCTAACTCCATCCCATCAGCTATGGTACTGAACAGAGGTAAGGGAGGACAAAGCAAGAGAGGCCTGTTCTTGTGTCTAATGCTACAACACCAGGTCACACAGCACAGGAGAGCATCTTCCAGTCAAGCCTGAGCAACCTGATTGTAATTGATACCAACTACAACCATCTGGAAGACAATCACAGCCTTGCCTCTCAGCATCAATCAGCATCACTCAGGTTTGTATTTTGTCCCAGTGCAGTCTTGCCTTTTACCACCAATCACAATCACTGAGGCTTTGCTTTTAAACCAATCACAGCTTGTGTCTGACCACCAGACATACAGTACCTCTCCTAGGCCATCCCAAAAAGGGCTCCCCTCAGGCTTATTGGAAATGATTCCATGCCCTTCTAAGTTTCCTTGAGGCTTGTGATAACACTAAATCTAGTGAAAACAGATTCACACAGACAGGCTAGAGCCATATCCTAGGACTAGCACAAACCAGTTGTGGTCTTAGGACAGTTTTCTCAGGGTGTCTGTGGATGGTTGGAGACATCTTCTGAAGACAGGTTTAGAACAGACTTAGAGCAGACTTTCAGAAAGAGTTAATGCCAATACCCCTCAAAATATTCCAGTAAGTAGAAAAAGATGGAACACTGCCCAATTCTATGTAAGAGACTACAGTTCCCATATACCTAAACCGCATAAGAATCAAGAATGAAAGAGAAATACAGACCAATTTACCTTAGACCAAAGATGTAAAAGTACTCACTAAAATACTCACAAACAAAATCAAATATCATATCAAACAGTTCATCCACCATGATTAAGTAGGCTTCATTGGAGAGATGCAGGCATAGTTCAACATACAAAAAACAGCTAATGTAATCCAATATATAAATAAACTCAGAGAAAAAGACCACATGATTATCTTGCATGTGCCATAACTAAACAAATTATAGGTAATGTATAGCAAGCCAATAGCCAACATCAAATTAAAGGAAGAGAAATACACAGCAATACTACTAAAATCAGGAGTAAGAAAAGGTTTCCACTCTTTCCATGTTTGTTGACTATAGTACTTGCATATACACATATATATATACATATATACATATATAAAATATTTATTTAATGATTTCGTGTGTTGAGAAATATACCAGATGACGTGAGAAAAAGGGAACACATGTAACAAACCTCTCATTTCAGAAGCTTACAGCGCATGTGGTGAGATACATAAATTACAGAAAGTGACAGCACATTAGGATTTTATGAACAGTTTCCTCAAATTTAGTTTTTAGAATAAATGAAGTGATAAATAGTGTGTGGGAAAGTTATGGAACAAGATGATCAGACTGTCCAAAATTAGAAAAAAAGTATATTTTTTTTTCTTGAGGCAGGGTTTCTCTGTGTAGCTTTGCTCCTGTCCTGGAACTCGCTTATGGAGCCCAGGCTGGCCTCAAACTCACAGAGATCCACCTGGCTCTGCCTCCCGAATGCTGGGATTAAAGGCGTGCGCCACCACCGCCTGGCTTTAAGCCATGAAAGCTAAGGCATGTTTTAAAAGAGAATAGAGGTATGATAAGGAAGGTTTCAGGAAACTTCACATGCTCTCAGATATGCTATCATATTGCTAGTGAGCAAGACATAATTATTTATTCCACATGATAGTGTCAAGTTGAACTAATACTACAACATAAAGTTGAATTAAAATTGATGGGCCTGAATAAAGTATTATTTATTGTTATCCTGCCTTGTTTTAAATAGCATAAAGGTGGTTTATTATTATTTTTTCCTTTGATTGAAACTAGATTATTTTCTCATCCAATAAATGTGCTAAAAAATCCTATGAAAACCCTAAAGTGGAAGCCGTAAAATATACTCAAAGTAGGTGAAGGAGACCCTTGAGGTCTGTATGAATGGTAGCTCAGTCTCTCTGCATTCATATAGGCTTTAATCAACTGTGTTAAGGCAAGGGGGATGTAGCTCAGCGGCAGAGCGCATATTTTGCATTTGTGAGGTCCCGGGTTCGATTCCCGGCATCTCCAACAGTTTTTGTTATTTTAACTTTTGAATTTTCTTTTTCAGGATGTTTCTGCACAAGGTGTCCTAGACTTTAACTTTTTGTTAGGGGAAATTATGTGCATAGCTAATTATTGGATGAAATTATTGGATGAAATCTGTCACCATGACAACAATGTTCATCTATGACCTTGACTACTTTTCCATGGAGACTGCCATAGATTAGTGAGTACAATGAGGTCATGCCTCTTGGTATATGTTTTGTTCACAGAAAAAAAAAAAAACAACAACAACCAAACTCAGCTTTGTTGCTGGTAGCAGTGTCTCTAATGGGTACTATTATTTTTATTATAATTATTTTTATTGAAAATAGATTTTCTCATTCTTTATATGTCCTAAAAATCTTATCAAAACCCTAAACTGGAAGCCGTAAAATATACTCAAATGTCCTGATGCAGAGCCTTGTAGTCAATATGTACGCTGGATCAGTCTTTCAGCATTTATAAGGGCTTTGATCAGCAGTGCTTCGAACGCGGAGGTGTAGCTCAGTGGTAGAGCACATATTTGGCGTATATGAGGTCCCGGGTTCGATTCTCAGCATCTCCTAGTACTTTTAACTTTCATATTTTGCTTTTCAGGATGATTCTGCACAAGGTGCCAGAGACTTTAAATTTTAGCTAATTATTGGTTGAAATTGTTCATCTGTCACCATGACATCAATGTTCATCTATGACTGTGACTACTTTTCCATGGAGACCGCCATAGTCTAGTGAGTTGAACATGGTTGTGCCTGCAGGGATATGTTTTATTCACAGAAAAAATAGCAAACTCAGCTTTCTTGCTGGTGGCATTTTCACTAATGGGTACTATTTTTTGTTATTATTATTTATTGAAAATAGATTGTTTTCTCATTCTTTATATGTCCTAAAAATCTTGTCAAAACCCTGAACTGGAAGCCATAAAATAGCCTGAAAGGACCTGACACAATACCTTGTAGTCAATATGAATGCTGATCATTTTCTCTCTTAAGTGCTTTCATCAATGAAGTAGCTCAGCAGTAGAGTGCATGCTTTGTATGCTTTGTATATGTGAGGTTCCAGGTTCAAGGTTTCCTTTTGCAGCATGTCCCTGCACAAGGTGTCCCAGACTTTAACTTCCTCTATGAGGTTATATATGCAAAGCTATTTATTGGAAGACATTGCTCATCTCTCAGTGACAACAATGTGACGACATTTCCATGGAAACCACCATATTCTGGTGAGTAGAATATGGTCACACTTCGAGGGATATGTTTGGTTTACAGAACAAAACAGCAAAGCTCTGCTTTCCTACTGGTGGCAGTTTCTCTAGTGGGTGTGCTTTCTCGGGTGATAACAAGGGTGAAGAGTTCTTGCTTTGAGAGGAAGGAAGGGAGGGCTGGGCAGAACCATTCCTGCTTACTGAACAGGGGAAGCATTGCTGTTGTCATAGAAACCTGGGTTCAATATGGTGACTGTTTCCAATGTCGATCCAGGCGGTGTCCTGGAAAATGAGCATTCCTAATGTTTGGACTGAGTGAGCTTTTGGATTCCTGGAGGTGAGCACTGGAATCTTCCTGAGGGTGGAGAGGCAGGTGCAGGGATCCCAGACCCAAGTAGGTTCACCCGCACTTTAAGATTTGTAGCCAGTGTGTCTCCAGAAGGAGAGAGACTTGAGACTATTGTGCCTCTTCAGTGTGCTGTTCTGTGCAGGGGTGTGCTGGAGCCCGTGTCCAGGCCAGCTGTATAGAAGAATTTCTAAACAGTCTTATTAAATAATAATCACAGAGCCAAATACAGAGATAATAGCCAAAGAGATCAGAGAACTAGCAAAGAGCCACTACTACCTTATCTTACCACCTCGCCACCGTCGCTTCCCCAGAGAGTTTCTTCCCGTCTAACTTGTGTTTTTATTGCCTTCCTGTTCTACCTTATCATTGGTTCTAAACCCAGCCACATGACTTCCTCATCACTGCCTGTCTATATAGACCTCCAAGTCTCTATGGTTGGTACTGGGATTAAAGGCCTGTGTCACCATGCTTGGCTGTGTCCTTGACCACACAGAGACTGTGCCTGCCATGTGATCGGATTAAGAGCATGTGCTACCACTGCCTGACTTCTGTTTATGCCTGTATGACCTCTCTATGTGACCTCTGATCTCCAGGCAAACTTTATTTATTAACATACAAATAAAATCACATTTCAGCACAATGAAAATATCACCACACAGCTGTTCTGGGGGAGGGAGCTGGAGGGACATAAGAGAGTGTGAGCACACTCTGTGGAAATCAGTATGGCGGTTTCTCAGAAAATTGGGAATCGATCTACCTCAAGACCCAGACATACCACTCTTGGGCATATACCCAAGGAATGCTCAATCATACCACAAACTTCGTTTCATTTGTATTGATATAGGTATTTATCAATTAAAATATTTTAACTACTCCATCTTTAGGTTCTAAAATTATTGTTTTCATTGTCTTTATCAAATTGGACCATTTTAATCTGCATTTACATTTCTGTAGAAATTTAGCAGCCTGATGTAGAGTTGGTATTGGTGAGTGTTCCATATTCATCTGGAAAGTCGGTAGGTTGATGTGTATGTATCATGTTTCAGAATTTCATATAGCTGCATATAGGATCTACCCTGAAAGTTAGTTTTTTTTTAATCTGTTCTATTTATTATTTTTCCACATGATTATTGTTGCATTGAAGTCAGTATATTACAATCTATTATTATTCCTGAGCTTTTCCTTACCCCTTGTATCAGCCAGGTTTCTCTAAGGCAGTGATTCTCTACCTTCCTGATGCTGAGACCCTGTACTACAGTTCCTCATGTTGTGGTGACCCCCAACCATAAAATTATTTTTATTGCTACTTCAAAGTTCATAATTCATAACTGTAACTTAGGTACTGTTATGAACCATAATGTAAACATCTGTGTTTTCCTATGGTCTTAGGCGATCCCTGTAAAAGGGTTGTTTGACCTCCAAAGGGGTCAAACTCACAGGTTGAGAACCACTGCTCTAAAGGAAGGTAACTGATAGAATTTGGTCCAGCGAGTCCCACAATAGCTGTCTCTGGACAGAAAGACCAAAAATCTGGTAGTTGTTCAGTCAACAAGACTGGATGTCTCAGCAGTCCCAATTTGGTGTTGGAGTTCTAGAAGATTCTTAGGGAGCTACTACTGGTCTTTGGTCTATATTGGAGTCCCAAAAATGTAGGTTCTAACACCAGCAAGGGGATGCCTCAGAAACAGGATAGAGGAACTTGCTGGTGACAGTGAGGGCAAACAAAAAAAAAAGCTTTCTTCTTCCACGTCCTTTTATGTGGTCTTCCAACAACGGTGTAGCCCAGATTTAGGGTGGGTCTTCTCCTTTCAAATGATCCAATCAAGAAAATCTCTGACAGGAGTGCCCAGCTGCTTGGGTTTTAGTTGATTTCAGATGTAGTTAAGTTGGCAACTCAGATTAGCCATCACATACATCATATTACAAATAGTGCTGATATGAACCTAGTTGGGCATGTATCTTTGTTTTTGTTCATTTTTAAGTGTTCAATGTAACATTGAAATGGATAATGTGCTTTGAAAGGCAGTAGTTTCAGATTTTACCTTAACATGCAATCTGAAAGTTTTTTCTTTGCTTGGTAAATTTCTATCCATTTACATTTTTTATAAAATCTATACACTTGGTCATTTAGAATCATCTCTGTTCTATTACATGGACACACATAAGCAAATCTTATCTTAATGACATTTGTGAGACCTTCTGCATTCTAGATACAAGGAGTCCTTAATCAGATACATGATTTTCAAACATTTATTTCCCCAGGCAGGGGCTTGTCTACATTTCTCAGGCATGGACTTCGAAGAGTGGACATCTGTGACTTTATGGAAGTCCTAACAATCCACTTCTCAACTTATCAAAAGTGCTTTTTATATCTAAGAAGTTTTTAAATTCATGACTCTGAACATGAAGGTGTTTAGGTTGGATATTTAGATTGATGATTCTCTTTTAGATTTATTTTTATTTTCCTTCCTGAGAATGCTGTGTGTTGGTGTGTGGAATATATGCACATGAGTGCATATGCCCATGGTGGCCAGGAAAGGACATCAGTTCCCCTGGATCTGGACTTACAGGCAATTGAGAGCCTCCAGGTGGGTACTGGAAACTGAACTCAGGTCCTCTGTAGTGGCAAAGTGCACTTTTAACTCCTGAGACATCCCTCCAGCCCTGTTTACACCTACTTTCTCCCAGTGTGCTTTTTCAGGTAGCCCAAAGGTCTACGAAGACATTTTGCTTTCAGAGAAAGTCGGGCACAAGGGACGATGGATGGGGACATCTCTTTAGGAGCCTGTGCATGGCAGTTGCCCAGACCTCGGGTATCCACATGGCCTTCCATGGTAACAGGAGCCAAGGATGTCAAGTCAGACCCTGGCATGGCCCTTGGCAGCAGCCTGAGTCCTGATTTCCCAGAGTGGCAAGAGGACCCCGATGCCACCATGGCCCAGAGTGGCAGGAAGACCACACACCTCAACCTGTCCCTCACCACCTTCACTTCTTCCTTTCCACCTCTTTCCACGGCAGAAGAACCATTCAGCTACTCGTTCCCTCCCAGTTCTTCACCACCCATTTTCTCCTCATAATAGCACCCTTGCAGCACCAGGCGGGTACATATCTGTCTTCCTGTCAGGCCTGGCTTTGAGGACCCAGGCTTGCCAGTGGGTGACTGGACCCTGACTGAGTGGAATGGTATCAGGCATGCCAGGGATGTCTTCCCACCAGCCAATGATTACAACTTTAAAAATTGTGTACATATTGTAAGCATTGTAGCCTAGATGGAAAGGGATCCTGGCGGTCTGGAACCAAGGAACACCACAAAGTCACCAAGAGCATAGCAGCTTACAGCTCTGTTCCAGGGAAAGATTCTCCCAATGTAGCACCTCTACTCTAGTAGGGGACAGATCCCCAGGAAAGTTGTTAGAGCTTTGCTCAGGTCCCTCGGAGTGTAACAACTGCGCCTAGGGGAAGGAGTCCCCAATGAAAGCATTACAGTTCTGCTCCTCTCTGCTCAGCACCACTTAGCCTCCAGGACATGTTCCTTCTCTGCTCCACTGCACTCTGGCTGAAGAAGGTCCTCACCCAAATCACATTCAAGAGATTTCCTGGCCCTTCTGAAGCACAGGTGAGTGCCCTAGCTTGCCCCCGACCCCATCCCTGGGCACCAGCCACTCCGGGGAAGACCTGCCCAACTTGGGCCCAGGTTCTGGTCCCCGGGCAGGTGCCCTTCTACCACAACCGGGAAGGATCCCCTTCTCCAAGACCCCTGGCAGACCCTGCAGTCTCCACGCCCTGCCCCCACGCCCATCTGCCTGAGCCCCAAGCCTCTTCCTGAGACTTAGAGGCCGGCCCCCAGCTCCCATCTTGCCCAGGACTTCCCTTCTGAAGCACAGGTGAGTGCCCTAGCTTGCCCCCGACCCCATCCCTGGGCACCAGCCACTCCGGGGAAGACCTGCCCAACTTGGGCCCAGGTTCTGGTCCCCGGGCAGGTGCCCTTCTACCACAACCGGGAAGGATCCCCTTCTCCAAGACCCCTGGCAGACCCTGCAGTCTCCACGCCCTGCCCCCACGCCCATCTGCCTGAGCCCCAAGCCTCTTCCTGAGACTTACAGGCCGGCCCCCAGCTCCCATCTTGCCCAGGACTTCCCTTCTGAAGCACAGGTGAGTGCCCTAGCTTGCCCCCGACCCCATCCCTGGGCACCAGCCACTCCGGGGAAGACCTGCCCAACTTGGGCCCAGGTTCTGGTCCCCGGGCAGGTGCCCTTCTACCACAACCGGGAAGGATCCCCTTCTCCAAGACCCCTGGCAGACCCTGCAGTCTCCACGCCCTGCCCCCACGCCCATCCGCCTGAGCCCCAAGCCTCTTCCTGAGACTTAGAGGCCAGGCCCCCCAGCTCCCATCTTGCCCAGGACTTCCCTTCTGAAGCACAGGTGAGTGCCCTAGCTTGCCCCGGACCCCATCCCTGGGCACCAGCCACTCCGGGGAAGACCTGCCCAACTTGGGCCCAGGTTCTGGTCCCCGGGCAGGTGCCCTTCTACCCCAACCGGGAAGGATCCCCTTCTCCAAGACCCCTGGCAGACCCTGCAGTCTCCACGCCCTGCCCCCACGCCCATCTGCCTGAGCCCCAAGCCTCTTCCTGAGACTTAGAGGCCGGCCCCCAGCTCCCATCTTGCCCAGGACTTCCCTTCTGAAGCACAGGTGAGTGCCCTAGCTTGCCCCAGACCCCATCCCTGGGCACCAGCCACTCCGGGGAAGACCTGCCCAACTTGGGCCCAGGTTCTGGTCCCCGGGCAGGTGCCCTTCTACCACAACCGGGAAGGATCCCCTTCTCCAAGACCCCTGGCAGACCCTGCAGTCTCCACGCCCTGCCCCCACGCCCATCTGCCTGAGCCCCAAGCCTCTTCCTGAGACTTAGAGGCCGGCCCCCAGCTCCCATCTTCCCCCGGACTTCCCTTCTGAAGCACAGGTGAGTGCCCTAGCTTGCCCCCGACCCCATCCCTGGGCACCAGCCACTCCGGGGAAGACCTGCCCAACTTGGGCCCAGGTTCTGGTCCCCGGGCAGGTGCCCTTCTACCCCAACCGGGAAGGATCCCCTTCTCCAAGACCCCTGGCAGACCCTGCAGTCTCCACGCCCTGCCCCCACGCCCATCTGCCTGAGCCCCAAGCCTCTTCCTGAGACTTAGAGGCCGGCCCCCAGCTCCCATCTTGCCCAGGACTTCCCTTCTGAAGCACAGGTGAGTGCCCTAGCTTGCCCCCGACCCCATCCCTGGGCACCAGCCACTCCGGGGAAGACCTGCCCAACTTGGGCCCAGGTTCTGGTCCCCGGGCAGGTGCCCTTCTACCACAACCGGGAAGGATCCCCTTCTCCAAGACCCCTGGCAGACCCTGTAGTCTCCACGCCCTGCCCCCACGCCCATCTGCCTGAGCCCCAAGCCTCTTCCTGAGACTTAGAGGCCAGGCCCCCCAGCTCCCATCTTGCCCAGGACTTCCCTTCTGAAGCACAGGTGAGTGCCCTAGCTTGCCCCGGACCCCATCCCTGGGCACCAGCAACTCCAGGGAAGACCTGCCCAACTTGGCCCCAGGTTCTGGTCCCTGGGCAGGTGCCCTTCTAGCCCCACCAGGAAGGATCTCCTTCTCCAAGACCCCTGGCAGACCCTGCAGTCTCCACGCCCTGCCCCCACGCCCATCCGCCTGAGCCCCAAGCCTCTTCTTGAGACTTAGAGGCTGGCCCCCAGCCCCCATCTTGCCGTGGATTTCCCATCTGGAGGAGAGAGAGAGAGAGAGAGAGAGAGAGAGAGAGAGAGAGAGAGAGAGAGAGAGAGGGAGGAGAGCACCCATCCTCCCCCGGACTTCCCTTCTGAACAAGAGCTTCCATCCTGTCCCGGACTTCCAATTTGGACAAGAGAGCTCCCATCTGGACAAGAGAGAGAGACTTCCTGAATCTGTCAGCTCTGAACCAAGTGTGCAAATAAGGCCAGGAACGAACCACAAGGAAATGGGCAGACGTCAAGGCAGAAACACATACAACAAAATGAATAGTAATACACCATCACCAGGCCCTAGCCCTCCTCCAACACCTAGACCTGAACATCAGAAATTGGAAGAAGCAGAAGAAAATAGCCTTATGAATGTCATCATGAAGAAGCTAGAGGCTCGTGTAGAGGAAAAGACAAAAAAATGTGAAGAACGCTGTAAACAACTAGAGGAAAGGGCAAACAAATTAGAAGAAATCAATAAAGTCCTGGAAGAGAACAATAAAATACTGAAAGAAAATCAAGAAAAATCAATGAAACAAATGAAGGAAACAGTCCAAGACCTGAAAAGGGAAATAGAAAAAATGAAGAAGACACAAACAGAGGGAATGCTGGAAATAGAAAATCTGAGAAAACGATTGGGAACTTCAGATGCAAGTATAATCAACAGAATGCAAGAGATGGAAGAGAGGATCTCTAGCGTTGAAGATACAATAGAAGAAATGGATTCATCAGTCAAAGAAAACACTAAAGTCAACAAAGTCATGAACCAAAATGTCCAAGAAATTTGGGACACCATGAAAAGACCAAACCTACGAATAATAGGGGTAGAAGAAGGAGAAGAATACCAACTCAAGGGCACAGAAAATATATTCAACAAGATCATAGAAGAAAACTTTCCCAACTTAAAGAAGGAAATGCCTATGAAGATACAGGAAGCCTATAGAACACCAAACAGACTAGACCCCCAAAAAAAGTCCCCTCGCCACATAATAATTAAACAATTAAACGTACAGAATAAAGAAAGAATATTAAGAGCAGCAAAGGAAAAAGGCCAAGTGACATATAAAGGCAAACCTATCAGAATAACACCCGATTTCTCAATGGAGACTTTGAAAGCCAGAAGGTCCTGGACAGATGTAATGCAGACATTAAGAGACCATGGATGTCAGCCTAGACTAATATACCCAGCAAAACTTTCAATCGTCATAGATGGAGTGAACAAGACATTCCATGACAAAGCCAGATTTAAACAATATTTATCCACAAACCCAGCCCTACAGAAAGCACTAGAAGGAAAATTCCAACCTAAGGAAGTCAGATACAACCTCGAAAACACAGGCAATAGATAAAGCCACAGCAGTAGACCCCAACGAAGAAAAGTACACACACATCACCACCAAAAAATAACAGGAATGAACAATCACTGGACATTAATATCCCTCAATATCAATGGACTTAATTCACCTATAAAAAGACATAGGCTTACAGAATGGATACGAAAGCAGGACCCATCTTTCTGCTGCATACAAGAAACACATCTCAAATTCAAAGGTAGACACTACCTAAAAATAAAAGGCTGGGAAAAGACTTTCCAATCAAACGGTCTTAAGAAACAAGCGGGTGTAGCCATCCTGATATCCAGCAAAATAGACTTCAAACTAAAATCAATCAAAAGAGATCAAGAAGGGCATTACATACTCATCACAGGAAAGATCCACCAAGATGAAGTCTCAATTCTGAACATTTATGCCCCAAACACAAGGGCACCCACATATGTAAAAGAAACATTATTAAAGCTTAAATCACATATAAAACCCCACACATTAATAGTGGGAGACCTCAACACCCCACTTTCACCACTGGACAGATCCCCCAAATCGAAACTTAACAGAGAAATAAAGGACTTAATTGATGTCATGACTCAAATGGACTTAATCGACATCTACAGAACATTCCATCCTAACAAAAAAGAATATACCTTCTTCTCAGCACCCCATGGAACCTTCTCTAAAATCGACCACATACTTGGTCACAAAGCAAATCTAAACAGATACAAAACAATTAGAATAACCTCCTGTGTTCTATCAGACCACCATGGTCTAAAGTTGGATTTCAACAACAACAAAAACTACAGAAAACCTACAATCTCATGGAAACTGAACAATACCCACCTGAATCACCAATGGGTTAAGGAAGAAATAAAGAAAGAAATTAAAGACTTCCTAGAGATCAACGAAAATGAAGACACCACATATCCAAACCTATGGGACACTATGAAAGCAGTACTAAGAGGGAAATTCATAGCACTAAACGCCCACATAAATAAGCTGGAGAAATCTCACACTAGTGACTTAACAGCACACCTGAAAGTTCTAGAACAGGAAGAAGCAAAGTCTCCCAGGAAAAATAGATGCCAGGAAATTATCAAAGTGAGAGCTGAAATCAATAAAATAGAAACAAAGAGAACAATACAAAAAATTAATGAAACAAAGACTTGGTTCTTTGAGAAAATCAACAAGATAGACAAGCCCTTATCCAAACTAACCAAAAGACAGAGAGAGAGCATCCAAATCAACAAAATCAGAAATGAAAAGGGGGACATAACAACAGACATTGAGGAAATCCAGAGAATCATCAGGTCATACTTCAAAAACCTCTATTCCACAAAACTGGAAAACCTAAAAGAAATGGATAATTTTCTGGATAGGTACCACATACCTAAATTAAATCAAGACCAGATAAACTATTTAAATAGTCCAATAACCCCTAACGAAATAGAAACAGTCATTAAAAGTCTCCCAACCAAAAAAAGCCCAGGACCAGATGGTTTCAGTGCAGAATTCTACCAGATCTTCAAAGAAGAGTTAATACCAATACTCTCTAAATTGTTCCATACAATAGAAACAGAAGGAACATTACCAAACTCCTTCTATGAGGCTACAATTACCCTGATTCCCAAACCAAACAAGGATACAACAAAGAAAGAGAACTACAGACCGATCTCCCTCATGAACATTGATGCAAAAATACTCAATAAAATACTGGCAAACAGACTCCAAGACCACATCAAAACAATTATCCACCATGATCAAGTAGGATTCATTCCAGGGATGCAAGGATGGTTCAACATACGAAAGTCTGTCAATGTGATACACCATATAAACAAACTCAAAGAAAAAAACCACATGATCATCTCACTAGATGCTGAAAAGGCATTTGACAAAATCCAACACCCCTTCATGATAAAGGTCTTGGAGCGATCAGGAATACAGGGAACATACCTAAACATAATAAAGGCAATTTACAGCAAGCCAACAGCCAACATCAAATTAAATGGAGAGAAACTCAAAGCAATTCCACTAAAATCAGGAACGAGGCAAGGCTGTCCGCTCTCCCCATACTTATTCAATATAGTACTTGAAGTTCTAGCCAGAGCAATAAGACAACATAAGGAGATTAAGGGGATACAAATTGGAAAGGAAGAAGTCAAGCTTTCCCTATTTGCAGATGACATGATAGTATACTTGAGCAACCCCAAAGATTCCACCAAGGAACTGATACAGCTTATAAACACCTTCAGCAACATAGCAGGATACAAGATCAACTCCAAAAAATCAGTAGCCCTCCTATATACAATGGACAAAAAAGCGGAGAAGGAAATCAGAGATACATCACCCTTTACTATAGCCACAAATGACATAAAATACCTTGGGGTAATACTAACCAAGCAAGTGAAGGACCTATATGACAAGAACTTTAAGTCCCTGAAAAAAGAAATTGAAGAAGATGTCAGAAAATGGAAAGATCTCCCATGCTCATGGATAGGCAGAACTAACATAGTAAAAATGGCAATCTTACCAAAAGCAATCTACAGATTCAATGCAATCCCCATCAAAATACCAACACAATTCTTCACAGACCTGGAAAGAATAATACTCAACTTCATATGGAAAAACAAAAAACCCAGGATAGCCAAAAGAATCCTGTACAATAAAACAACCTCTGGAGGCATCACGATCCCTGACTTCAAGCTGTACTATAGAGCTACAGTAATAAAAACAGCTTGGTACTGGCATAAAAACCGACATGTGGACCAATGGAATCGAATTGAAGACCCTGATATTAATCCGCACACCTATGAACAAATAATTTTTGACAAAGAAGCCAAAAGTGCACAATGGAAAAAAGAAAGCATCTTCAACAAATGGTGCTGGCAAAACTGGATATCAACATGTAGAAGGCTGCAAATAGATCCATATCTATCACCGTGCACAAAACTTAAGTCCAAGTGGATCAAGGACCTCAACATAAATCCAGCTACTCTGAACCTGCTAGAAGAGAAAGTAGGAAGTAGTCTTGAACACATTGGCATAGGAGACCACTTTCTAAATAGAACACCAGTAGCACAGACACTGAGAGAAACAATCAATCAATGGGACCTCTTGAAACTGAGAAGCTTTTGTAGGGCAAAGGATACGGTCAACAAAGCAAAGCGACAGCCTACAGAATGGGAAAAGATCTTCACCAATCCCACATCTGACAGAGGACTGATATCCAGAATATATAAGGAACTCAAGAAATTAGACATCAAAATGCCCAACAGTCCAATTAAGAAATGGGCTATAGAACTAAACAGAGAATTCTCAACAGAGGAAACTCAAATGGCTGAAAGACATTTAAGGAATTGCTCAACATCCCTAATCATCAGGGAAATGCAAATCAAAACAACTCTGAGATACCACCTTACGCCTGTCAGAATGGCTAAGATCAAAAACACTGAAGACACCTTATGCTGGAGAGGATGTGGAGCTAGGGGAACTCTCCTCCACTGCTGGTGGGAATGCAAGCTTGTACAACCACTTTGGAAATCAATATGGCGATTTCTTAGAAAATTGGGAATCCATCTCCCCCAAGATCCAGCTATACCACTCTTGGGCATATACCCAAGGAATGCTCAACCACACCACAAGAGCACTTGTTCAGCTATGTTCATATCAGCGTTGTTTGTAATAGCCAGAACATGGAAACAACCTAGATGCCCTTCAACTGAAGAATGGATAAACAAAATGTGGTACATATACACAATGGAATACTACTCAGCAGAGAAAAACAATGACATCATGAGGTTTGCAGACAAATGGATGGATCTAGAAAAAATCATCCTGAGTGAGGTATCCCAGACTCAGAAAGACAAACATGGTATGTACTCACTCATAACAGGATACTAGATGTGGAACAAGGATGACTGGACTGCTACTCACATCACCAGGCAGGCTACCTGGAAAACAGGACCCCAAGAAAGACACAGGGATCGCCCAACGACAGAGAAATGGAATGAGATCTACATGAACAGCCTGGACAGGAGTGGGGGTAGTGAAGGGCGAGGGTCGAGGGAAAGTGAGCTTGGGTGAGTGGGAGATCCCAGCTGGATCAAAAACAGAGAGGGAAAACAAGGAATAGGAGACCATGGTAAATGAAGACCACATGAGAATAGGAAGAAACAAAGTGCTAGAGAGGCCCACAGAAATCCACAAAGATACCCCCACAACAGACTGCTGGCAATGGTCGAGAGACAATCCGAACTGACCTACTCTGGTGATGGGATGGCCAAACACCCTAATTGTCGTGCTAGAAACCTCATCCAACTACTGATGGATCTGGAGGCAGAGATCCATGACTAGGCCCCGGGTGGATCTCTGGGAGTCCAATTAGTGAGAATGAGGAGGGTTTATATGAGCGAGAATTGTTGAGACCAAGGTTGGATAAAGCACAGAGACAAATAGCCAAACAAACGGAAACACATGAAATATGAACCAATGGCTGAGGGGTCACCAACTGGATCAGGCCCTCTGAGTGGGTGAGACAGTTGATTGGCCTGATCTGTTTGGGAGGCATCCAGGCAGTGGGACCGGGTCCTGTGCTCATTGCATGAGTCGGCTGTTTGAAACCTGGGGCCTATGCAGGGTCCCTTGGCTCAGCATGGGAGGAGGGGACTGGACCTACCTGGACTGAGTCCACCAGGTTGATCTCAGTCTGTGGGGAAGGCTTTGCCCTGGAGGAGATTGGAATGGGGGGCGGGCTGGGGGGAAGGTGAGGGGGGCGGGAGGGGGGAGAACAAGGGAATCTGTGGCTGATATGTAGAACTGAATTGAATTGCAAAAAAAAAAAAAAGAGATTTCCTGGGAGGAAAGAATCCAAGAGGGTGGCTGCCTCTGCCAGGATGGAAAGGAGCAGCTCCCAACTGGACAGATACAGGGCTTTATATAGTTTTTCTTAGGGGTGGAATTATTCCAGGGCGAAGATGTTCAGGGTGGAAATTGGTCGGATTTCAATCCCTGAGTTTAGACAAGCTCAGAGATTGGCGGATTTGTGCTCAGTGTATGGTGGGTTTGGTGCTCAGGGACTGGTTGGTTTTCCTGCTCAGAGATTGGTTGGTTTTGGTCAGGAGTTGGTCAAGGGCAGAGTGTGTTTGTTTGGCTCTGATTTCAGAGCCAAAGTATGTTTCCTTCACTGGCCCTTTTTAACATTTTGGCTCTGGTTGCAGGGCCTGTGAATTGACTCTGATCTCAGGGTCAGGGTGTGTTTCTCTGGCTCTGGTTTCAGGGTCAGGGTGTGTTTTTTTTGGCTGGCTCTTTTATCCTACATATATGAGGACCTGTGTGAACATATACTGAGTGGGTGCCTGGTGAAGGCCAGAAAGAGGTATGGAATCCCCTGGGCCACCACATGGGTGCTGGGAACACAGTCCAGGTCTTCTGTGAGAGCAGTAAGTCCTCTTAACCACTGGGCCATCTCTGAAGTCTAATACACCACATTTTAAACACAGTTATTATGGTTCTACTTTGCCCCATAATGACAATAGACATCTTCTTGTACTCAAGTAGGCCCAAGTTTCATTATTATTTACCCATCCATAAGGTTTCATGTCTGTGTTACTCAGGTTCTCAGTCCAACCCACTGCCCTACCCTGTGTGCAGGCAAAGAGAGCAACCTGTCACTATAGACCACTTTATATCTGCTGGAAAGTATTTGAATGGAATCAGAGGTTAGAGACATCTGGACCCTTTCATTCATCTTGCACATATGTTTAAATTTATCTGTTTTGTTGCATATGATAATTGTTCATTCGTAATACTAAATGGTGTGGCAATGTGTAGCTTCACTACAAGTTTTAAAGATTTATTTTATGTGTATATATGTTTGCCTGCATGTCAGTCTGAACAGCACATGCATGGCTGGTGCCCATGGAGGCCAGAAGAGGGTGTTGGATCCCTTGGAACTGGGATTACAGACAGTTGGGAGCTGCTATGTTGGTTTTGGGAGTTGAATCTCTTTCCCTGTTGGCTATTGTTTGGGTTGTTTTCCATTTCTATCTCTTGTATTGAAATGTCTGAACTTTCCCCATTTTACAACTGGGCCTGAATTTCAGTTTCCTAAAAGGACAACGAGGGAGTCAGCATAAACACAGAGACGAGGGAGACAGCACGTACTATGCCTGAGCCAGCCCTACAGTACCTCAGGGCTGTGACCAAAAAGGACAGCTCCTGTAATCTTCTTAAAACATACCCTGTTTGCCCAAGAATGCCCCCAAATGGTAAAATTATAACGGAAAGGACCAAGGAGAAGCCATTACAGGCTACTCAGTCCTTTCTCAGAGATCAGGCCTCAATTTCAGTTTCCTGAGACTGGGCAAGCAGTTTCTGGGAGGGCCATGAACAAAAGACAATTAGTCACTGATGCCCCTGAGAGCAGGGACAGGGAGATAGGACCCACCATGCCTGGGCCACTGAGTCAGTCCCCACAGTCAGTACGTGCTAGGCCAGCCAGCCAGCCTCCATAGCAGCTCAAGGACAAAGACTGGGCACTTGTCCAGGCCTGCCCAAAAATGGATAACTGTAACTCCCACTAACCCTAGCTAATTAAATCTATTAACATTATTACCACTCACATAAGCCAATTCTGAGTTGGTTCCTTTGTAATGTGTTGACCCCAAGCTCCTCTTGCTTTAAAAACCCTGCCCCATTGCTACTCAAGGTCTCTCCTGCTCTGCTGCTGTGTCACATGGATGGAGAGTCCCGAGTTAACCCAAAATAAAAAGAATCTTTGCTTTTGCATTGGATTTGGTCTCTTGATGATCTTTGGGGTACTCTGGGTACAACAATAACCACAGCCAATTAAAAATGTACTCAGGTAGCTATAGCCTGCTTCACCAATTGTGTTTGAGATGACCGAATTGTTCCTAGATTTCCCCTAGCTTAGCTTAAAAGGGGCCTATGTGCTCCTTTCAGGGTCACCATTTTTTACAAATGGTAGACACCCACATGCTGGAATAAATGCTCTTTGGTTCTACATATTAATTGGGTCTGGGGTCTTCAGCCATTCTCAGACCCTCACAGTATATAAACCTGGTGTGAATTTATGTAAATAAGTCTTCTCAAGAAAATATATCTTCTTTTTCCAAATAATTGGGAGTGTGATGGCCAGATCACAATTAATATATCAAGGAACTGAGAAATATTTTTCCAAGTTATTGTCCTGTTTTTCATGGTCACCAGCAGTGGGTATGAGAGTTTCATCCTCCACAACCTTGCCAGGGCTCAGTGTGTCAAGTCTTTAGTTATGGCTCTTTTTGGGGGAGTGTTGAGTTTCCCATCAGAGTTATCTGTTTCTCTTTCCTATGCTTTGAGGTTGTTGATGTTGTATGTGTCTCTTAGCAGAACATTTATTCACACTTCTGGACCATTTTTATTTATGGAATTGTCTATTTCTTAATGGCTATTTTTGAGGCTTTCTGTATTCTGGAAACAAGAAGTCTGCATTTTGATACATGATTTCCAGCATTTATTTTCCTAGGTAGGGAAAACCTTTTTTTTTTCTGCCATATACGTGGGAGAGGGTACATTTTTCACTTCATGGAAGTCCTAATGATCCAGTTCATCATTTAATGAAAGGGGATTTGTTATATCTAAGAAGTTTCTTTCTAATCCATGATGCTGAACATTGAAATGTGTGCTGCTACAAGCCTTATGTTTAGATTGTATTTTAGATCAATCATCTTTTGGATTTATTTTTATTTTTACTGTATATATGCTTGAGTGTCTGTGTGTGGGGTATGTGCATATGAGTGCAGATGTCTACGGAGACCAGAAAGGACTGTCAGTTCCCCTGGATCTGGGGGTATAGGCAATTGTGGGCCACCATGTGGGAGCTGAAAACTGAACTCAGGTCCTCTGCAATAGAAAAATGGGCTCTTAACCTCTGAGATGTCTCTCTAGCCCTATTTAGATCAATTGTTCTTTTTGAGTTGACTATTGTATCCTATGATATATGACTTGTCTGTATTTGTATTTGCGCATGAGATTGTCTGGTTGTCCTGAGATAAGACAGAAAGACAGGACATTAAAGGGGACAGGAGAGGGGAAAGAGCCCCTCACCCTGTGACCTAGTTTGCATTTTTGTAAGCTGACAGCCAGGAAACCTCAACTCAACTCATAGAGCCGAAATTGCCTGAAGGTGTAATACAACTATTCCTTAAGACATATCAAAGTTTTTTTTTTAAATAACAACAAATAAACTAGGGCCTGAAGAGATTGCTCATTGTTTAAGAGCAGTGGATGTCTTCCAGAGGATCCAGAGTTGATTCCCAGCACCTACCTGATGGTTTATCACTGTCTGTAACTCCAGTTCCCAGAGATCTCATGAACTCTGGTGCCCTCCCTGGGCTTTAGGCACTCATGTGGTGCCCAGAATTACATTTGGAAAAAAATGCAAAAATAAATAAATAAATTAATAAACACACTATGCTTACTTAGGGCCAGATTGCTTCTAGCCTTGAGATGAACCCCATTAGCACTCTGTTATCATGCCTAAATCATACGACCACCTTACAATTTAATTGCTAAAAGAAATTCTTGAAGAGACAAAAGATCATTTTAAAAGTATTCTTTTACTTAATTTTAAAGTCCAAATTTAAGCTTCCTTTAAACTTAAACCTTCCCAATTATATTCTTGAACAATGTAACATTGAAAGCCACAGAACCTCTCTCCCACCCTCCCTCTCCTCCTCACATACATGTATGTAATGACACCTAATCTCAAGTCTTTCTCTAGTCCACACTCATGTCTTCATACATGAACGGTCTTTATTCTAGGTGAGTCTCTGTCCAAAGAATTAATAAGCTCACTACCTTTGCTTCACTCTGTCTTGTTCTGAAATCCTTTTCTCCAGACTAGTCATAGCTCAAGCTTCACCAAAGTGGAGGACACTGAAGAGACAGGGCACTCCTCAGGTTGTTGGTCACAGTGCTGGGCTCATCTCCTTACCACCACTGAGAGTCCCAGAAAAACGCGTTGAAAAGCATGTGGTTTGTTCAGTGAAGTGTCTTGGTATCTTCTCCTAGAGGCATCCTTCCACATGCGTGTGGCTCCTTCTGTCCTCTCCGTATCCTTTTCTGTCTTGGAGCCATTACCAAGCACGCTGTCTTCACTACTCTAGGTTTATAAGGAGTTTTGAAACCAGATGTTCATCCTCCAACTTTGCTCCTTTTCAAGGTTGTTTTCAAGCTTGGGTTCTTCATACTCACTGTGAGTTTCAGAGTCAGCCCTTTAGTTTCCTTCTAAAATGTCTGTTAAGGGTTCTGTCGTTACTGTACTGGACCTGCAGGTCAGTTGGAGGAGAATAGAGTCCTTAGCAATGCTGTGTCTTCTGTTCTGTGAAGATGATGAATCCACGTATCTTTAGTTTCTCTCAACAATAGTTTGTCCCATTCAGTGTCTAGACTCTACATAGAAGTGAGCAGACTTTTCCTAATTATTTCATGTTTTCTGATGGTATTCTAAGTGACAGGTATTTTAAATTAGAGTTTCCACATATTTCACAGTAAGTGACTGTCTGTGGGTAGATTTTAACTGAGGCTGTTGAAGAATCTTTTAGTTTTGGAATGTTAGGTTACTCATTCTATGATGAAAACGTCCTTCATGTTAACATATTTACCTGTGTTTCAGCTCCAGTATTTTGAAGTTGCAGAGGATTTGGTGAATTATGAGAAAGGAAACAAATGTCCAACATCCAGTGTGTGGGAAAATTACTAAGACAACCATCGGCCAAATGTTTGCTCCAAATGGAATCTGCAGAATCATAGATAGTCCTCTATCTCACAGCCGGCTCCCTCAAGGAGCTGAGATCACGGGTGGAGAGAGAAAGTGATGCATGTGAACATCTGTGTATGTATCCGTAACTGCAGGAATGTGTGCATTGTGAAGAATACTTACACTTAATCATTTCCATGATATATAATTTTTCCCATCACAAAAAGGACAAGGTTAGTAGCTGTGTGTGTTACCTCTAGTTTTGCTGTCAAGCATGCAGATTTTAACAGTGACTGCTGTGGGATGGTGTACAGATGGAGTATTTTATGTATGATTCTTGCCACATCACTTATCACCATTACACCTGCTAATGTTGCCTCTGATCCCCACTTCCCTGTGCACTTACTGCTCTCCAAGCATTACTTGTCTTTCAGTATAGTTTCACTTTTTTCTCGTTTGCTTCTTAATGTATTTATTCATGCATTTGTGTCTATCAGTACTACTCAGAGACCCCCATTTTTACAGGAGTGCTCCTTTGCCATTGCTATATATTGTGATGCCTAGATTATCCAATTCCGTGCCAGTGGAAGGACACACACTCAAGTTGACCTGCTGCTCATTTGTTTCCTGCCTAGAATTCTGGACCATCTGACCAGCCCTGGAAGGAAGTAACGGTGTCCATCTCAGTGCTTTGAAGACCATGAAGATAAAGGTTTACAGATGACAACTTACAGAGGGTGACATGTAGAAAGTCTTCAGCAAATGCTAGTTGTCAGTGGCACTTTGACTCCTCTGTGTGTCAATGTCAGGTTCGTCTATGAGAAGAACAGCAGGACTGCAGATAGAACACGCAGAAAGTTGACAACAAGCTGACATATGCCGTGTTTCCAATCTGTATGAGTCGTCAGTGCCACTGGTGTGTGTGTGTGTGTGTGTGTGTGTGTGTGTGTACATGGGTGTGTGTGTATGTGTGTGTACATGGGTGTGTGTGTATGTGTGTATACATGGGTGTGTGTGTATATGGTTGTGTGTGTGTGTACATGGGTGTGTGTGTACATGGGTGTGTGTGTACATGGGTGTGTGTGTACATGGGTGTTTGTGTGTGTGTGTGTGTGTGTGTGCATGTGTGTAGGAAGTGTTTGTGAGATGAGCTGAGAAGAGGAAAAATGTCATTGCACAGCTTGTACTGGACTGAATGTAGACAGGCTACTCCATCCCTATATTCATACAGTATATCACATGAGCTTTTCATCTGCATTACTCTCTATTCCATGAGCTTTCTTTCCCCTTACTCTGCCTTCTAGTAGAACCTGAGAGGAAGCTGTGGACTCTCCATCCAGAACCAGCTCCTGGAGAAGAACCAAGTGTGGTGTAGAGTCTTGTCAGCATGTTACCAGAGCAAGAGTGGTAAGATCATGTGGGACACAACAGGTGAGTCATTTCCTTTTCTCTTCCCATCCCTCTGACCAGCAGCAGTTCTGTGGAGTCGGGATGCCATGTAGGAAAGTCTCCTGTGGTGTCAGGTGGCAGCAAAGAGCAGCACACTTGGGAACAAGGGCATTAATAGACTCCCCAGATGTCTGAACTCTGCATGGGTGCCTTTAAATGACCACTACTAGAATGGAAGTCGTTCACATCATTTTCCGAATGGGCCATGAATTACTGCATCACATTTCTAGGTAGTGCTTATTCAAATGGTAGATATCCCAAGTCCATAAAACACAGCTAAATCAAAGCCTGGGAAGGAGGGTGGGGCATATCCAGTTCTTTTTGATGATTGTCCATATTTAAAATGTATTGCCAGTGGGTTTGCAATTCTGTGTTCTAGTATATTGTTTCACAAACTGCTTAAATCCATCAACATGTTCCCTTGCTGTTCATTTAAATATCAGTGTCTTAGGTGGTGTGTGAAACATGCATCAGGTCCTTCAATTATGTCGTGTTTATCCAGATATTCACACACTGGCCTCTTTTGTGGGCACCAGATTCCTGCACTGATTGACAAGCAGGGTCCTGGAGTATCACGTTAGATTATCATGTCAGTAAGCAGAGGAAATCAGTAATCAGAGCAACTCCATATATTACTTGTGCTTTAAAGAACACAAAGGGAATAGAACATGGTTGTGATGGGGACTAGGGTCTGTGGGGTTGTCCCAAAAGTTGGGTTTCAGGAAGTAGCATTAGACCTGAGTCCTGAATGACAAAAAGAATCAAGGCATGTGCAAACCACGTTGTTGTTGTGCTTGCACTACATGGAGTACAATGGATCTAAGAGAAGAGGTCAAGGCCAGTGGCCAGAGCCTTGGAGACAATGTGTGCACTGCGTGGGGATGAGATAGAAAGGCAGATATGTGATGTTTTCCTCTATGTATGTCATTTGGATTATAATGTATTGTGGACGGTTGGTGGAGGTGACCTGATTTGATTCTTTTGGTGGAAGGTATCATGCCACTGTGTAGAGAGTGGGCCAAAGAGGGCAGGGTGAGGGCGTGTGTGGAGTCCGCCACTGAAGGATGTTTCAGAAGACCAGGGGAGGGGTGGAAGTGGTTAGACGCCATGCTGCAGCAGTGCACAGAGGGAGAGCCAGCCCTGTGCAGCCTTGTGTGGGAGAGAGCAGTAGGACCTGGACCTGCTGTGCATTTGGCCAAGGCCTCTGCTTTTGTCTGGCCACGTGAACACACAGTGGCTCTGTTTGCTAACATCAGTTGTTCTGGGTGCTTTTGACACATTCTCAGGACAGTCAGATACCCAAAATAGTTTTTGTAAAAATTAGCATTTTAATAACATATGTCAGCTGATTAATTATTTTCAGATGTGAGCTTTTTTCTAAGTACAACTGTAGCAGCATTTCCAAAGGAATGAGATTCTTTACATTTGTCTAATGAAAAGTGAACACAAAATTTAGTCTGTTTTTGAAAATGGTTATTATTCTATAGCCTGTAGGTGTGCTGATAAGGCAAATGAGTAGGTTTTAAGCAAAGTAAAAGTGCAATCAGTATCTAGATGCTACAGCTATTGCTTGTCTCCATGCTTTCTTCAGAAGAAGACTCTCTTTTAAAATACATATTTTGCCAGGTGGTGGTGGCCCACACCTTTAATACCAGCACTCACGAGGCAGAAGCTGGTAGATCTCTGTGAGTTCGAGGTCAACCTCAAATTCCAGGACAGCCAGGACTACACAGAGAAACTCTGCCTCGAAACTCCAGCCCCCCTCAAACTGCATATTTCAACATTACTCTGAGACATACACAGGAACCTCTGAGTGGTATTTAAAACAGGTATGATCACTAAAAGACCCCCAAATCTGTAGGTGAGCACTGTGACAGACTCTTTTCACAGAGTGGGGAGCTAGGCTCAGAGCACAGTCTTCCTCTGGCTCCTCCTCCTCCAAGAAAAAGCCTGTCTGGGGTTGGAAAACGGGTCCAGGACATGCTGGCTCAGGGAACCAAACTTACTGGAGCCAGGAGGGTCCCACATCTCTCTCACTCTAGAGCAGTGGTTCTCAACCTGTAGCTTGCGACCCCTTCAGCAAACCTCCATCTCCAAAACTATTTCCATTAAGAGTATCAAAACTACAGTTATGAAGTAGCTACAGAAATAGTTTTAGGGTTGGGGGTGACCATAACCTGAGGAACTGTATTAAAGGGTCGCAGCACTAGGAAGGTTGAGAACCACTAGTCTACAGACATCCCAGCACAGAATCTCAGATCTCAAGTAGGTCTGGATTCCTGTATCTTTCTCCCCACATACCTGGGGAGGGGCAGCCCAACATCAGTGCTCCCACACTCCCAGCTTAGTGCAAAGGGACCCTGTTCTTTCCCCATTATTTGGATCTCCTCACACTGTGCTGTATTTTCAAATATGCTCCTTCTATCTTCATCACTCAGCTTAAGGATGTGACTGGTCATTTGGTCCTTGTTTCCTGTTTTGTGATTCCGCTGCAGGGTCTTGGTCTTTGGCTCTGCCCATAGGGCCACAGACAAGACACTAGTAGTGTCCAGTTCCCCGTTGCTTACCTTTGAGGAAGCTGGGGGTCTAAGGTAGGCTTGCTGGCAGGAGACTTGCTCTCAGGAGCATGATGTCCTTGCCAGAGGCTGGACTCGAGGATACTGAAGCACTTAGATCCGTACTGCATCTGACTACCCTGTCCCAAGCTCTTCACACGTGGGCTGACAGCACATTCGGGGATATTTTTAACGTGGTCCCTAGACATTGCTGTTCCTTTCTTAACTGTGGCAGGACTTTCCCAGCCACATTGTCGATCTCTCTGGTAGTTTATAGATGGGTATGCTACTGACATGAAAAGAAGTCATTGGTGAATATACAAAGCCATAGTTTGGGGGCTGGAGATGTAGCTCAGGTAGTAGTGTGATTGCCTAGAATGCAGAGTGTTGGGATCTTTGATAATCTGGGCATGTTAGCCCTCATCTGTAATACCAGCACTCAAGAAGTGGAGGCAGGAGGAAAGAAACACCACAGTCATATTGTTTATGTGAGTATGGCTCCCAGCAGCCATGTCAGGGAGCTCACACCTGCCTATAGCTCCAGCTCCAGCAGGAACCAATAACTCTGCCAATCACGTGCATATTCCCACAGACAGACAGACAGACAGACAGGCATGCATATATGATTAAAAATAAAAATAAAATCTAAACGACAGAAAAGAAGAATCAGCTCCAGGTCATTGAAACAAGTGGAAAACACAGTGGAATTTAAAATACAGCAACATTAAAATGGCTACCATCCTTTAACAGTTTACAGTCTTGTTGGAGAGATAGTTCAGTGGTTAAGAGTGCACGCTACTCTTGCTGAGGACCCAAGTTCTGTTCCCAGCATCCATGACCAACATCCTTGATGGCCTGGAACTCAGCTCCAGGGAATCCAGTGTCCTCTCCTGGCCTCTTAGGCACCTGCATTCATGTGTACACACACACACACACACACACACACACACACACACACACACACACACACGCAGAGGAATATACATGATTTTAAAAGGTATGTACATTCTTTTCCTTAAAATTGTTCACAAATTAAAATAATTCTAGTGAATGATTAAACAAAAATGATCAAATATCAAGCACTAAAGAAGACAATTTTCATCAGTGTTATGTGGCACATGCTTGTACTTCCAGTTCTTTCAACACTGACGTCACAGGATCACGTGTGCCAAGAAGTTTCGGAGTAGCCAGAGTAATATACCACAGCCCTGGCTCAAAATGAAGACAAAACAAAAGCCAGAAATACCTCAGAAAAATGTTAAATTCTTAGACCAGCAGTCTTAGATTACAGGCTCTTTCAAGAGCTGTGGGACAGTTTAAAATAAACTTTTGCAAGGAAAGCAATTAGAAAATGACTGAGTGCTTGGGAATTCAGCAATGCACATGTAGTAAACGGAAAGAAAAATGTTCTTGAGCCAAGAAGAAAACGCAGAAGAATAGAGAATCAAGAGTGTGTTTACATCAAGTGAATACTTGAGCTGGGCTGGTGGGGTGAGCTCAGGAGCCTGGCATGCTGAAGGCTGAGGAGGAGGGTGATGAGTCCCAGACTGGCCTTGGCTACACCGTGAGACGCTGCACTAAACACAAAAAGTAGAAAGTGGGACTAGTAACATTCCATTCCCTTGTGGAAAACTTTCAGCTTAGTTCTGTGAATGGGAACCATCATCACCTCATCTGATGCGAGGCTCAACCATGTGCACCACACCAGCCGCATTCTTTCTTGTCACAGACACATTCAAGATTAGTATTTCCTACAGTGACTTATTCACCGCAACACAAAGGAAGATGTCAGAAAATGGTTAGTGTGACTCTGCTCGGATAGCTCATTGTCAGGGTCATTTCACTGAAGACAGCCCTTGGGTTAGGGGTAGGATTCAGTCCAGTGACAGACAGAGATTTGCCTGTGGTAATAAATGTGCTTTTGTTTGTTATTTGAAATGTTGTATCCAGGAAGGAAAAGTACTTTAAAATGTTGTTTTTCGAGACAGGGTTTCTCTGTGTAGCTTTGGAGCCTATCTTGGAACTCACTCTGAGGCCCAAGCTGGCCTTGAACTCACAAAGATCCGCCTGCCTCTGCCTCTCGAGTGCGAGGATTAAAGCCATGAGCCACTACCATCCAGTACTTTAAAACGTAAACTGAGAAAATACTTGTGCTCCGGCTGGTAAAAATACGTCTGGGGAGATAGCTAAATCAGTAAAGGGCTTGCCTTGTAGGCATGAGGCCCCGAGTTCCATCCCCGAATGCATGATTAGGAAAATGAAGCAAAACTAAAGCAGAAAAAAATAACAGGTGACACCTGCTTGCCTGTGAAGGTGGAGACAGCAGGTCCCTGGTGCTTGCTGGCCCGCCTACCTAGCCGACCAGGGTGTTCCAGGCACGTGAGAAAGAAACCTTCTCTAATCAACACTTAAAGGGGGTGGTACCTGAGGTACAACACTGGAGGCTGTCTTCTGTCCCCTGCTACATGCATGTATGCCCACAATACACCTGTACCACACACACACACACACACACACACACACACACACACACACACACACATTTGATAAAGGATGTATATACCTTCCATACTTCGGGAAAGTATTCATCGTGTTCAGTTTCAACTACATGGACAAATGGAAAGGACTCTGATTCTGTATGCATGCATGTGAGTGTTTGTGTTTGTGTTTACACACATGGCTCCACCATCTCTATCTAACGTTGCAACTTTATATTAACCTTAGACCAGGATTGGTTTCCAATCTCAGGTTTAGATTACATATCTCTAAGACATGAAGTTTTATATGCCAGGAATGTATGCAGAGGTGAGAAAAAACTGCCCACACTCCAGAGGTAAGGTCCCATCAAGTCCAGTTCACAGCATTTTTTCCCCTCCCGCCCCACCATAGATTCCATGTGACCTAAGACTCTCACAGATGCAGTTTTCATTATGGCCAGCAGGTGGCAGCCTAACCATGTTCCTACATCATTTTCATGAAAAGGGTTGATGTTTTACAGAGCAGCAATGTATTGTTAGGTTGCTTGGAAGCTTTGCAGATGCACTAGAGCAGTTTTATTTATGGATTACCGCAAATCTAATGCTCAACAACTCACTTTATCTTCCCTTAGTGTAAAGTGAGGAGTGCAGACTGGATACAGAGAGCTGCTCTGTAGAGAATATGGTGTTCACACTTGAATTACCTGATACTCAGATGGCTTTCCCAGACCTTCCATCCTCCCTCCAGGAGGCTATGGTACAGCCACCCAGATCCCTCCCTGCTAGACAACTTCACTCTTGGTCAATCAATGGCATTGTGTTGCACTATGCTTGTTGGTGACTTCCAAGAGAAACCTGGGGTTTGTGGTATATTTTCTAAGTACTCTTTTGTGCTTATCATTTTTACAGGCAAATTAGAGTCATTTTGTCCAAGATGGTTTGGTTTTGTGTGTATGTTTGTGTAGTGTGTGCATGTGCCCATTTACATGTCATGTGGAGGCCACAAGAGGACGTTGGGTGGCCTGCTCCATAACTGTGTGTCTTATTCACTGGAGACAGGGTTTCTCACTAAACTTGGAAAATAGGCTGGAAACCAGCATGTCCTGCCCAACAACCCATCTCCCACAGCAGTGGGGTCCCAGATGCGTGTGTCACTATGGCCAACATTTTTATTTTTGAAAGTCTTGGTGGAAAGGATAGTTGTAGAGTACAGGAATACTGTGGGCCACTGGTAAGGAAGTGCAGCCTGTTGCTACCATAGGAAAAATGTTTTCTATGAGAGCAACTGTAGCTTGAGTTTTCCTGCCTGGCCCACAGTCAAGACAAATCTCTCTCACCTGCCAGTCCCACAGCCGTCAGACCCAACCAAGTAAACACAGAGACTTATATTGGTTACAAACTGTATGGCCATGGCAGGCTTCTTGCTAACTGTTCTTATAGCTTAAATTAATCCATTTCCTTTAATCTATACCTTGCCACATGGCTCGTGGCTTACAGGCATCTTCACATGCTGTTTGTCATCGTGGCGGCTGGCAGTGTCTCTCTGACTCAGCCTTCCACTTCCCAGCTTTATTCTCCTTCTTGTCCCGCCTACACTTCCTGCCTAGCCAATGGCCAATCAGTGTTTTATTTATTGACTAATTAGCAACACATTTGCCATACAGAACATCCCACAGCAAGCAACAGCAATCTTTTTTTTTTTTTTTTTGTACTTTGAAACTTCTGGACAAACAGCTAGAGACATACAAGGAATCTGATGTACATCAGTTATGATCCCTGTCACCCAACTTTCTCATTATTACGATCATCTTCTCAGGAAAATATATTTTATTCATTCAAGCACTAGCTCACTATGTAGCCCAGGTTGGTCTGGAACTGACTGTGTAGCCCAAGCTGGGTTGAATTTGTAATACAATTGTTTATTTTCATTTCAAGAATGCTAAGTCCTAACTCGCAGAACACCAGGTCCAGGAGAATCCACCGGTTATCCTGACCCAGCTCCTGCCTCTATGCCACCTTAAGCTTTGGTGGTCCATCATTTGCATGATGGTAGCATTTAATGTCCTTTCATTATCACAGCAAAGGAAGATTTTTGGACATATTCCCCCTTCACAAACCCTTTTCTGACCAGACTATGAGATATGGCATCACAGATGAAGTGTAAACTCTTTATACTTTGTAGTCCTGCCACAGAGCAAAAGTAATGTGTAGCATCACCTCTGTGAGAATACTGTCCCTATTGAGAATTCAGGCAACATTTCTGTAGGAGCAAATATGAAGCCACACTCGTCCCTTACTTGATGTGTGATGCTGGAATCCTTAATTTGCGTTTGCCAGGCTGCTGAAGTATGCATCATTTAAGCAAACAGTGCTCTCTATGCAGAACTGATCATTAGAACAACTTAGGATTTAGGAATCAGAGTTTAACAATGTACATCCTGGTCCAACTTTCTCCTCCTTCCCAGAGAAGAGAGGGTGGTTCAGAGGTTCAGTCCATCATGACCAGGAGCATGGCAGCATGCAGGCAGACTTGGTGCTGTAGCTGAGAGTCCAACATCTTGACTCAGAGGCAACAGGAAGTTCACTGCTTGTCACACTGAATAAAACTTTAGAAAAAGTTCTCAAAGCCAGCTCCCATGATGGCACACTTCCAAAGAAGGTGTGGCCCAGATTAAAGGTGTGCCCTCCAGCCTAAAGGTCTGGGTTAAAGGCATGTGTCATCCAGGCACCTCCAACAAGACCACACTTCCTCCAACAAGGCCACACTTCCTAATAGTGCCACTCCATGTGAGCTTATGGGGGCCAAATACATTTAAACTACCACACAGGTGTTCTCTTCAGGTATTTAGTTGAATATGGACCAATGAAAACATTGGACGAATTATTAAAACAGGAAATTGTAAGAACTTTGATTTCTCACGCTGCTTGAAGAAGCAGGCCAGCTGGTGAAAGGAAGTCTCTTAAGTCACTCCTTCTGAGCGGGCACAGATATCTACAGGGAAATGTCCTTTTATAAGCAGCTATACAGTGAGATGGTAGAACATGCAGGTAGGGAGTTGTACTAACAGTCCCTATCACACAGTAAATTTCTAATACACCCAAATAGGTTAATTACATGCCCAGCCCCTGGGGAGCTGAAGAGATGGATGGTTCAGCTGGTAAGAGCACTTCTTGCTCCTCCAGAGGACCTGAGTTGAGATCCCAGCACCAATGACAGGAAGCTCAGAACTGTCTGTAACTCCAGCTTTGGGGGATCCAACACCTCTGGGCACTGACATTCACATACACAGCCCTCCCCCCATAATTAAAACTAAAATCTAAAGACAAAAACAACCAAGGAAAATTGGGAAAATTTGGTACTTATTGTAGGCAAAAGTTTCTCTCCCACCCACCTGTTCCCAAATACCTGGCAGCTGCTTCCCAAATAATTGACTCAGAGGCTTAATATTACTTATAAATGCTCAGCCAGTACCTCAGGCTTATTGTTAACTAGATCTTACACTTAACCCATAATTCAGTGTTTTATTAAACCAATCCTAGTGACAAATCTTTACAGTGTACAAGAGCATTATCCCAAAGCAACTTCTCCTATTATATTTTGAGGGAAAGTTTTGTTTCTGTTTATAAAAATTATACCATTTCATGGTGAGAAAAACATTCTCTTAAAAATGGATTCAGGTGACATCTGATGATCCATGTGAGAATTGCAGGACTGCAAGCCAACTAACTAGCCAGTTGGTCTCTAGACAGGAGAACTGGGGCAGGTGAGGGGGATTCGTGGTTCCATTCATTCAGGGCAACAGAGAAATCAGTATTCTCGGGGTCCTGGCATCTTCTGGACATAACAGGAAAGCTTTTGAGAAGTTACTGGTTCTATTTATTTTTACTGGTTTTCTCTAAAATGAGTCTATGGGTCCTTACAGAACTGAAATCCTTCACAGACTATGTGATACATAGAAGGACCTCAACACAGTCCCTCCTGGCCCAGCTTTCTCCTTCCTGCCATAGAAATGATGAGAGTGGCTGGAATCAAACAGTATGACTGACATGCAAACCACCTGGAAGTGTAGCAATAAGAATTAGCACACATCCATGCTTGCATTGAGATGAAAGCTTTGGAGCCATTATTGTGATGCAGGGTGATGTTGATAATGGGTTAAGGAGGAAAGATCATTAGATGGTTTCTTTATTCCACATTAACTTCTGTCTCCTTGATATATAGTTGAGTATCAGAACATTGAGATTGATATTGATAATACTGATATTCAGTATCGGATTCCCACTGGACAATACTTAACAGGAACATACTCACATGAGGGGGGGAGAGAGAGAGAGAGAGAGAGAGAGAGAGAGAGAGAGAGAGAGAGAGAGAGAGAGAGAGAGGAATCATAGGCTCCTGGCCTTTACAGCCAATTCATTGTAGCCTAGAGATTTCCTGCACTGGGATGCCCTCTGCTCCATTAGCTTCTCCATAGACACAGGGTTGCTGGCTGAGCAGGCACAAGCATCCAATAGCATGAGCATGGCATTTTTCATTGACATAGGAGACTAAGAAGTGCCCTTTGCAGAAGTAGAATCTCATTCCTTCCCCTTAGTTTACTTTGTGTGATTCCTCATTAGTTTTTGTTCTGACATGTGTAAATTGGGGAAATGGTGCTTTCCTCCTAGAACGGTTAGGAGAGAATAATGTAAAACATATGATTGTTGAGATGTGTGCAGCTGTCAATGAAACCATAGATACCATAGATTAGGATCCAGATTCCAAATTTTCTTTCTTCTAGAAAGTATTTCTGAGATTCCTGTAGTCAGGTCGTCTGGGACTATTTTGATATGAGTAGCCATGCTACCGTGACTGATCTTGTACATATTTTGGGGATTCACATGCTTGGGACTCTGTCCTCCACATTGCCAAGTGAGCATTAGTTGTGGAAATCTCACATTTTGCTTTTGTCAGTGTTGTCTTGGTTTTCTTCAAAGAAAACCAGCAATGTACAGAGTTTTCTTCTCCTACATTTTCTTTTTAAATGGGGTATTTAATTGACATAATTCAGTCATCAGAGTTTCCCTTTAAACCCTGGAAGTACTCCAAGGTATATCTGAGGCATAATGTGAACTAAGACTAATACAAGAAAGCATGATAGGAAAACAGAGAATAATCTAACTTCCTAACACCAAAATGTCATATTAGCAAGCATTAAAGTTTAGTGAAATATGTGATTTGCTTAGATATACAAAAACAGACATCCTGGTTGTGGTTGGAATGTACAATACAGAAAAGATTCAACAGTGACTATGAACAATGCCGAATTCTCATGCTGTGTGGAAGCAGACAGTGTGTCCTACTTGTGCCTGTGGTGGTTTGATGTGCCAACTTGACTAAGTCAAGGAAAGATGGGCTAGGTTTGTCTGATGGGACTCCTAGAATACTTCTAGAAGAGACGAGCATTTCAGCCAGTAAGACTGAATAAAAGACATCTGTAATCATCAGTGTGAACAGACAGCATCCATGCACTGAGGGCACGGACAGACTGACAGAGGCTATCCCCTGTGTAGACTGGTGTAGGATGAGGAACTGCTCCTTTTAGAAACAGTGAGGAACAGACTCTTTTCACGGCAGCATGCTCCTGATCGCTTCCCCTCTCCATTACTGAATAGTAGTCTTTCTAAAAAGCCAGAAATAGGATATTATTTATATTCTTAAATACTATTGTTTGAGTTTGGTTTGCTTTGGTTTGGTTTGATTTGTCGAGACAGGGTTTGTCTGTGTAATGCTAGCTGCCCGGGAACTCTGCTACATAAACCAGGATGGCCTGGAATTCAGAGATCTGCCTGCCTCTGCCTGCCAAGTGCAGAGTTTAAAGGTATGCACCGCCACCACCCAGTGGATATTATTATACTAAGAGAGACATTTTTATTTGAAAATTGAAATCATGTACTTTGGTGATAGGGTAGTTTGCTAGCTTGTGTAGTATCTGGATTCAATTCCCAGGACCACATGCACACACACACACACACACACACACACACACACACACACACACACGTCAACAGTGCTTATTAATCAATAATAAAGTTTTTTTTAAATAATTTCAATCTTTCAATATATTTTCCTCATTCCTACAGAAATATACATCTTCAGAAGGGGACCTTTAGTCAAGGGAACCAGATAATATGGTGGTCTATTAGTATTGTATGTAACTATCCACAAGACAGCAATCCAGTCATATTACAGGTGCTGAAGGAAAGGCACATCTTTTTAGACAGCCCTTCTGTTCCTTCTCCACTGTTTATTTTCTTAGGTATCTGTGAAAACAGTGAGATGAACTAATTCCCAACATGCTTCCCCTGCCCTATCTCCAATGAAGTCCTTTGAAATGGCAGCACGCTCCCGTTTACCTAACTAGCCCAGCGGTGACTCCACAGGAGAGAGAATGTCAGGGACTCCATAGAATCACACTCAGACCCCTATTTCCCAGAGCAGAAACTGTTAACACAGAGGGACTCGGTTTCAAATCTGAGTAACAATCTAATTTGTTCCAAGGCCCAAGCGACAATCACCATGAGAGTTAAAACACCTTCACAAGACTGTCTTTATGTAAGTAAATATGATAGGAGAAGGCAAGATGCATGCAGGCCTAGCATGTGCAATGCAAACATGAGACCATGTTCTAAGCCGACGCTATCCCTAAAGCAGCCAAGGGGGCTTGAATGTCAGCCAGAACACAGAAAATCCAAACTCTGGTAACCCCACTTGTTGTTGTGTATGTTTTCTTTTCTTTACTTAACCATGATTGTCCACATTGAGTTCTGAATGTACAAGCCAGATCCAAATCAATGCAACAGAATGAGAGACACAATTGGGCCTGGAGAAATGGAAGGTGTTACCTGAGGCTATCCCGAGAAACTGTTTAGGTTAATTGGCTTCAGAGAATCTCACAGGCGTGTCCAAACTAAGCCAAAAGGATAGCATTGAATGTGGCCCAACACAAAATTGTAAACTTTCATTAACAATTAGGGGACAATATTTACATTTTTCTAACAAAGTATGAACTTTGTAGATGACAAGGTTGTGTTTCAATGAGGAAAAGGTAGACACCTCCAGAGGGAAAAGGTTAATTTAACCTTTCTTGTGTGAATTCATAAATCACAATATCACATTGTACCTAAAGAATATACACAGTTATGATTTAGCAATTAAATAAAAATCAGTGAATAAGGAAACTGATTAGAAAGTGGATTCTCCTAGTCTCCATGCAGCCGATAAAGTGGGGAAAGTCTGAAAGATGTAAAAAGTCAGCATAGCCCAGGCCCCTAACCATTAAGATGAATGCTCTTTTCTTATGCCAGGGCTTATCTTAGTTAGGGTTTCTATTGTTGTGATGAAACACCATGACCAAAAAGCAAGTTGGGGAGAAAAGGGTTTATGTAAAGGCTTACACTTCTACATCACAGTCCATCATTGAAGGAAGTCAGCACAGGAACTCAAACAGGACAGGAACCTGGAGGCAGGAATGATGCAGAGGCCATGGAGGAGTGCTGCTTACTGGCTTGCTCCTCGTGGCTTGTTCAGTTTGCTTTCTTGTAGAACCCAGGACCACCAGCCCAGGGGTGGGACCACCCACAATAGGCTGGGCCCTCCTTCTTCCATAACTAATCTTAATTAAAATGCCTTACAGCTGGACCTTATGGAGGCATTTTCTCAGCTGGGGTTCCTTCCATTCAGATAACTCTAGTTTGTGTGTCAAGTTGACATAAAACTAGCCAGCATAGAGCTGATGTTAGCACAGGCTAAGTAATTCCTAATGGTCCTATAATCAAGGACAGGCCTGGTATTGGGGACTTGGGCCTCCTGATCTCAGTGTTTCATGCAACAGACACCCCTTTACATGCTGTTATTCCATCATCAAAACAGAGAGCAAAAGAATATAGTGAGAGAGGACATTAAAAAATATACTGCAGAGAGGGGAGGATTTACTTTATCCTCCACACCAGGTAGTGTTTACCACATAAGGATAGCAAAGCTTTCTATCACTAAATATGAAATCATATCCTACCTAATCATAACTAATTAATATGCTGGATGTGTTTGTACATTGTCCTCTCTTGTGTAAAGATTAACAAAAGGGAGGCTAATACATATATTTGGTATAGTATTATGTGTCAGACATTGCCCATTTTCTCTTCACAACAGTCCATGTGTTAAGTATCAATGTAGCCATTTAACAAATGACTTTGATCAAGTTAGTAAAGAATTACACAATAAAAGAGCATCTAATATGTCTAGGTAGAGGCAGGAATCAGGATCTATATGTGTGAATATATGTAATATATATGAAATGTATTCATTACATGTATTATATTGAAAATTGAAATCACTTTTAAAATTTTGTTTTTGAGGCATGGTCTTGCTAGGTAGCCCTCTAGTTGCCCTGGAACTCACTATGAAGATCAGGCTGGCCTCGAACTTGCAACAGTTCTCCTGCCGCTGTCTCCCAAGTACTGGGGCTGTGTGTGTGTGCCATCACACCTAGCTTGAAGTCATATTTGTAGGCAGTTGCCTACTTAATTCAGTATGGTAATCAAACATATAAATTTGTGATTTAACAATTACTTTTGACACACACACAATTTTATGTAAATTACGCATTTTTACCACCAGATATTTCTGTACTAGTAACTAGTACTTTTCCTACTCAAGATGTTAAATAAGCCTATTAAAAAGTTAATGTTGAGGACAGAGAGATGGCAAGCCTGTAAAGGCACTTACCTCTGAGCCCGATGGCCCTAGTTTGATTCCTGGAACCCACATGGGGGAGGGAGAGAACCGACCCTACCAGTTCTCCTCTGACATCCACACATGTGCTTTGGGATATGCACACTCTGGCCACAATAAACAAACAAATAAATAAATGTAATAACTTTTTAAAAAGTGAATGTCTGGCTGGCAATCAAAGTTAGTGGTAGAGAGAGCACTTATTAGGTATTTGGAAAGTCTTGGGTCTGATTTCTACTGTGACACAAAAAAGTTAATTAAAAAAAACCAATAAAGAGGAATAATGCACTGTATACTACTTAAACGGAAACAGCAAATAAAGTAGATTTCCTGTGGCCGGGGGAAAATCTCAGTGTCTGAGCATAGGTTTAGCATGTGCTAGACCCCAGTTCAATTCCCAGAACCAGAAATAAGTACAATGAAATACACAGCCTAGTAAAAGGCCTTCTGCAGTTTTCTATATGAGTGATGAATTAATAAACACTGGGACAGAACTGAGCCCAAATAACCACGTATGTTGATCATATTAAAATGTAAATGGGAGCCCTAGTATGATGGTGCCTGGCAATGCATCTGATGACCTGAGTTGCATCCCCAGGACCCACATTGTGGGAGCAGAGAAATGACTCCTGCAAGTTGTTCTCTGACCTCTACATGTGCACACTGGATCACGTATTCCCCTGCCAGACATACAAAATAAGCAAGCAGATAAATAACTGTAAAACATGTAAATGGATATAACTTATCAAGAAAAAAAGATGTTCTTATTGCCTATTGAAATAGAATCCAAAACCATTGCTTTTTAAGACATATACCTGAAACAAAAGGCATTCGAATGTTAGCTTGAATACTTAAAAATAAGTAAACAATACCATCCAGGTACAAATAATTAGAAACCAGGAGTTATAATTTTAATATTTAAGAGAGAACTACAATCAAAATGCAATGAAAGTATTTTGAAACACACAACATTGTTAGGTCTAAAATTCATTAGGAAAATGTTAGCTTTCATACCTATATTCCAGTCACACAGCAAAATATTGATTGATGCAAAACTACAAGGAGGTATAGGAAAACTGATTACCGATTGCAGATGAATGTAATATACTTTTCTCAGTGCAACAACAATCATGTGAAAATAATTTATTCATCATTGGGAAAACCTGTATAACCTAACCTGACTGGCAGATCCCATAGGAGGACATATGGAACTCTTAAGTCGGATACAAGTTAAGATATTTACTTACAAACATAGGTGGACATAGAACATTCATGAACATTGACTCAATATGAGACTATTAAATCTTGGACCAATACCTATCAAAATTATGGAATTTAATGAGAACAATGATGAAAACATTTTGGAATATCAAACTAGAGCAGTTCAAATATTTTGGGGGACAAAGTCTCACCATGTAGTTCTGGTTAGCTGGTTGAACTCATAGATGTCTACTTGCTTTTGCCCCTACCCCCACGACATCTGGCACAGTTCAGATATTTTTATGCTTTAAATACATTGTATTAATTACGTTTCTGCTGCTGTGGTAAAACGCCAAAAGGAAAGGCAACTTAAGAAGAAAGGGTTTATCTTGACCCTCGGTTCCAGAGGAATAGTCTGTAATAGCAGGGAGGCCATAGCAGAAGGCCAATGTGCTGGCAGGAGGAGGAAGCTGACTGATCACATTTTCATCCTCACTCAAGAAGCAGGGCAAACAGGAGTTGGGGAGGCTATGAAATCTCAAAGTTTACCCCAGTGACATACTTCCAGCAAAATCCCACCTCCTCAAGGTTCCATATCCCCTCTCCACTCCAATATAGCACCCCCAAGGAAGGAACCAGTGTTCAGATATTAGAGCCTGTGAGGAATATGGCTCATTCCAAATTCCATATTCATACATAATAAAAAGTATTCACTACAATTTCAATTCTAAGAACCATAAAACTGTAAAATAAAAGAACAGAGCTGAAAGAACAGTTAAAAGTAAGAGCAGAATGAAAGAGAAAATAGTGAAATCAGGATAAGAAAGAAATCCTTCACACTGTTTCTCTCCTACAAGAAATAGAATTTTTCTCACCCAGTCTGCAAATATGGACAAAGCATGTTAAACATCAAATATGTTTTCCATTCTACTCTCAACTGAATAAATTCCTCACAAGCATTATTAAACATTTGGCTACTGACAGTCCTCTGAAAATACAATATAGTTAATTATAGCAGGGAAATATTCATGAGTAATGTAAATACAGATGTATAATGCCTATGTACTGCACACCAGAAAATATTGCTGAGAGAATAAATGGAATATATACTGTCTTCATAAGTCAGAAGACACTATTGTTATGATTTCTATGCCTTCAACATTGATCTATGGATGCATTGTGATTCCCCCTGAAAATCCTACCATTAAAAAAAAATTAGCAAGCTGATTAAAACATTTGTAGAAATACAGAGGGCCTAACTCATGAAATAAAGCACAAGTAGAAGGATAAATAACAATACTACCTGAAGTGAAAACTAATTATGAACTACAGTCGTCAAGACGATACCCTACATCATCAAGATAAACAAGTACCTAGGCATGGGGGCACACACCCACAATCCTAGCACTTGTGATGTCCAGGCAGGAGAAGCAGTTCAATGTTATCTTTGATAACATAGTGAGTTCAAGACAAACTGGGATACCTGAGGCCCAGTCTCACCAAACCAAAAGAAAGGGAGAAGTCTATCAAAGGAACAAAATAGAGTCCGGACACACTCTCACAAATACACGACAACTGATTTCTTCAGGACATAGATTTCTTTTCAGCCCGCAAACTTGCTGTGTGGACCAGCCTGGCACAGATTTATGGTCCTCTTGCCATATCGTCCCAAGTTTTGGGATTATGGCATACGCTACCATGCCTGCTTCCTTAGACAACTGATGTTTGACAAACATAAAGGCAATTCAGTGGGAAAAGGACAATCTCTCAACAAATGGTGTGGGGACAAGTGGCTATCCATATGTACAACTATCACTACTGTACTTCATCTTATAAAAGATCAACTTACTCTACTTGTAGATCCTCATGCAGGATACACAGGAAAATTCTTCTGATTGGAATTTAGGTAAAGATTCCATAGATGTGACACATAAACTAAGGTCCAAAAGTTAAGAGCTTGGTAAAGTGGAAACTTTGAAGCTGCAAAGCTTCATGTGTTTCAAATGCGTGGTTGATAACAATGACAAGAAAGACCTAAAGCTAGGATAAATATTTGTAAATTATATATTTTGTCATTTACATCCAATGTTGGAGTCTGCCGACAGTCAGCTGGGTAGCTGGGCAAGGGCGTGTGGATTGTAGAGACAATGAAGAAGACAGAAAAGAGTCAAGAGGACTGCAGTCAATGCCAGACAGTCCCGAGTTTATTTCACAGCCAGCTTATATACCGTTTTGAAGGACAGAGGAAGAACAATGCACAGCACAGGCATTCAGCAACTATCTATCCTGCCTTGTGTCAAGGAGCAGGCGTTTCGTTTTCTATCTCAGTGTGCCTCCAGCTGGTATTAACAGCCTGGGTCTAGCTAGATAGTGTGTTCCTTCCCATGGGCTAATCAGGACTTTCTCACAGCCCTTCAAGGAGACTCTGCAGGCTAATCAGGACTTTCTCACAGCCCTGGAGCAAGCAAGCCTGAACTCTATTGACTCAGAATAGACTTCAGATTCAAACTGGGAAACTGAGTCAGTTGTGGGCTCCCACAGTCCAATGTACAGAAAATCTCAAAAAAATCAATAAGAAAGTAGAAACTTTACAACTGAAAAAAGGTAAAGATTTAAACAAATACTATACTAAAAATGCACAACTGTGAAATAAATTCATGAAAAGATGGTCAATATCTTTAATCATGAGAAAATGCTAAATGAAAACTAAAATAAGATACTAGTACATTCCCATAAACATGGCCAAAATGAAAAATACTAACCATATCAAGCACAACCACAGTTGTAGAAGATGAAATCCATAATACTGGTGCCAACGAAAACTGGTATAACCACATGGAAACTAGGAATTTCGAGCTATCTTATTTTTATACTTCAGATATGATCCAGTCATTGCTGGCCTCTCTATTTAATGTAGGTGAAGTGATGGTTAGTTTTAGTTGTCAACTTGACACAACCTAGATTCACCTGGGTAGGAGTCCCAGTGACAGGTTGTCTGATGAGGTTGGCCTGGGAGCGTGCCTGTGAGGGATTGTCTTGATGTTAATAGACATGGGAGACCCAGCCTAAAAGCAGGTGGCACCCTTCTCTGAGTTGGGTCTTGGACTGTGTGATAAATGAGAACGGAAGCTGAGCACCAGCATGCATGCATTCATTATGTCCCTGCTCTTGATTGTGGGTGTGACTGCTGCTTCCAATTCCTGACCCCTTGTCTTCTCTGCAATGATGGACAGGAACCTGGAATTCTGAGTCAAGTAAACACGCGCTCCCCTACAGTGCTTTTGTCAAGGTATTTTTATCATCCCACAGGAAAGGAAGCTAGGATGAAGGAAAGGCACATTTTCATGAAAAGACTGATCACTCCATCCTTTTGAATACATTAGTGATAAACTGATATTCACTAATGTAGCATGAATCTTAAAAGTTCTTATTAATAAAATCAAACCTGAGGCCAGTTATTGGGGTCAATGCTGGTAGATCAGAGAGACAGAACAAGCCACAGCTATCTCACCTTTCCAGTTCCTCAGCTGGTCCTGTTTCCTCAGACTGGAGGCTTCTGTGTCCTCGTCCCAATGGTTCTCAGCTGAACTGCTGCTAGAAGCCTGAATCCTTAACCAGCCAAATGCTTAACCAGGCAAAATGCCTCCAGTTTCTGGTCCTCACGCCTTATAAACCTTTCTGCTTTCTACCACCACTCCCTGGGATTAAAGGCTGCTTTCTGGGATTAAAGGCATGAGTCACCATGCCTGGCCATTTCCAATGTGGCCTTGAACTCACAGAGATCCAGAGGGATTTCTGTCTCTGGAATGCTAAGATTAAAGGCATGTGCTAACATTTTCTAGCCTAAGTATCTTGTGGCTTTTCTGTTCTCTGACCCCAGATAAGTTTATTAAGGTACACAATATTTTAGGGAACACAATACCACCACACACTAACTATATGTATGTGTCACATTAAGGAAAAGAAATGAAACGGCATTTCTGCTTGGTATAATTTAACCAACAGTGAGCACAGATTTTCACTTCTCTCCCTTTGTTCTGTAACTCTGAATTTGTACCTGCCTGAATGCTATCCTCTCTCTCTCTCTCTCTCTCTCTCTCTCTCTCTCTCTCTCTCTCTCTCTCTCTCTCTTCCTCTCGTGTGTGTGTGTGGTGTGTGTCCATATGCAAAGGGTTTGTTCTCTTCTTTTGAACAGACTAGAAAGAGTCACATGGGGAAGGAATGAAGGATAGTTTACAGAAATATTTAACAGAGTATTTACAAGGGATTAAATCAGTGACTCCAGCTGACCCAGATAAATAAATGACATCAAGTAATATCTGTGTGTTGTCTTCAACATTTATGGCAGGTATTCATTTTGTGAGGTTGTGAGGTTGCTTTCTACCTGTATTTGCTCTTTATCACATTTATTGCCATAACATGTGCAGTATACATTACTCTGGATCAAGGGCACAGAGAAGTATGCACATAACAAGATTATAGCTATGCATTAGTTTAGGTTGTAAAAGTTGATTGCACCAAAAAATTGAAAGTAAGTAAGGTTCGTTGTTGCATTGTTCTCTGAAGTGTAAGTGAAATAAGTAGGCCTAGTACACAATAGGACAGCAGTCTTAAGTCTTAAGTGACCTAGAGATGTACTATTAATTCAGTAGTGAGGTCTAGCAGAAGTTCCAGTCGTTAGAATGAATGTAGGCAGTATTGTCATAATGTTGTATTGCCACACTTCCCAGATGCTCATAGCAGCTTTACTAACAGAAACACAAAGTTCCATCAACAGGTGAACACATAAAGCAAGTGTGGATCCCAGCATTTGGTAAACTGAAGCTGGAGGTTCTACTAGTGAGATCCTGTTTGAGGGGGAATAGGGAAAGTGAACAGAGCTGGCAGTATAGCTCAGTGGTCATGTAAGCATTGTGACTCGGATAGAAAGGGATCCTGGCAATCTGGAGCCCAGGAATACCAAGTGTCACAGTAAACATAGCAGCTTACAGCCCTGCTCCAGGGAAAGGCTTCCCCAGTGTAACAGCTCTGCTCTGGTAGGGGAGGGTTTCTCCAGGGAGGTTGTTACAGTTCTGGTCCGGTTTCTGGAGTGTAACAGCTCTGCTCTGCTAGGGGAAGGTTTCCGCAACAAAAGTGTTACAGCTCGGCTTGGCTCAGCCCAGGCTCCTTCTCTGCTCCACGAAAGAAAGAAGGTCTCACCTAGACCTCCTTCAAGAGACTTATTGGGAGGCAGGAATCCAGGAGAGTGGTTGCCTCAGCCAGGGTGGAAGGCAGCAGGGAAGAGGGCCTGAACAGACACAGGGCTTGTACAGGGCTTCTTAGGGGTGGAGGTTTTCCAGGGAGATTTTCAGGTAGGAATTGGTCAGATTTCAGTCCTTGAGCCCAGAGTGGCTAGATTGGTTTCTTGCTTAGTTGGTCAGGGGCAGAGTTGGCTCTGGTTTCAGGGCCAAAGTGTGTTTCTTTCCCTTGACCTTTTTGGGATTCTGGCTCTAATTCTAAGGCCAGGGCAAATTTCTTTCCCTGACTCTGATACACCACTTTGTAGGGCCAAAGTGTGTTTCTTTGGCACTGGTTTCAGGGTCAGAGTGTGTTTCTCTGGTGCTGGCTTCAGGAATAGTCTTTCTTTTACTGGCTCAGGTTTCAGAGCCAAGGTGTGTTTCTTTCACTGGCTCTGGTTTCAGGGCCAGGGTGGGTTTCACTGGCTCTGGTCTCAGGGCCAGGGTGTGTTTCTTTGGTTCTGGGTTCAGGGATAAAATCTGTCTTTCACTGGCTTGTGTCTCGGGGCCAAGGTGTGTTTCTTTCACTGGCTCTCGTCTCAGGGCCAGGGTGGGTTTGTTTGTTTCTGGATTGAGGGCCAGGGTATGTTTCTTTGGTCATGAGTTCAGGGATAAAGTCTTTCTTTCACTGGCTCGGTTCTTGGGGCTAAGGTGTTTTTCTTTTACTGGCTCTGGTCTCAGGGCCAAGGTGGGTTACTTTGGTTGGCTCTGGATTCAGGGCCAGGGTGTGTTTCTTTGGTTCTGGTTTCAGGGCCAGGGTGGGTTTCCTTCACTGGCTCTGGTTTCAGGGCCAGGGTGGGTTACTTTGGTTGGCCCTTTTACCCTAATGTTGAATGTCTGTTAACAAACTGAAGGGCCTTGGTCAGTCCTCAACACTACTGCAAAACAAGTAAAATAAGAATTGTTGATATAAAATTAAACATAAAAACTGTGGATGAGATAACACAAATCAAAAAGCCAAAATCCAGCCTAACAAAAACTCTTCTAATTATACTTTAATTTTTTTCTTTTATTTTTGAGATAATATTTCTGGGAAATGAACCACATGATAATGGAAATGCTATACTTGCCTAGGGACAGGGTCTTAGGAGAGGTGCTAAGGCTAGCTACACAACCAAGTATGTTATGCCTGCGAAGGAATGCTAACACATTGAGTCCATCTCTTTATTTTAGACAACATAGCTGTGCATAATTTTAATAACGCAAATTATAGGGCAGTATTATCTTTGAAATTACTGATTCACTGTATAGTTTACCATCTATCTAAGTATACACTGGAATCACTACGGTAGGGTAAAAGGGCCAGTCTAAAATAAAAACACAGCCTGACCCTGAACTCAGAGTCAAAGAAACACATTTGGGCCCTGAGACCAGAGCCAGTGAAAGAAACACACCCTGGCCCTGAGACCAGAGACAAAAGGCTAAAAAGGGCCAGGGAAAGAAACACACTGTGGCCCTGAAACCAGAGGAAAGAAACACACTCTGCCCCTGACCAACTCAGCACAAAACTAACCAATCCCTCAGCAGGAAACCAACCATACACTGAGCACGAAATCCAGCCAATCTCTGAGCCTGTCCAAGCTCGGGCATTGAAATCTGACCAATTCCCATGCTGAAACTCTTCACCCTGGAAAAACTCTGCCCCTAAGAAGCCCTATATAAGCAGCATGCCTGTTCAGTCTCTGTCCTGGATTTTTTCCCCTCCCAGTGAATCTCTTGAGTGAGGTTTAGGTGAGAACTTCCTTGGTCTGAGCAGAGCAGAGTGAAGCAGAGAAGAGAAGTAACAACTTTCACAGAAGCCAGAGCAGAGTGGAGCAGAAATGTGATACTTCGGCTGGGGAAACCTTCCCCTAGCAGAGCCGAGTTGTTACACCCCTAGGACCTGAGCAGAACTGTAACAACTTTTTTAGGGAAACCCTCCCCTGCCAGAGCAGAGCTGTTACATTGGGGAAGCCTTGCCCTGGAGCAAGGCTGTAAGCTGCTAGGCTGTGTGGTGACTTTGTGGTGTTCCTTAGCTCCTGACTGCCAGGATCCCTTTCCAGCCCAGCTGCAATGCTAACAACTACTGTTTAAGCAGGGGTTAACAGAAGATACCAGGGATCCTGTGGGTGACCTCTTGCACCCTGCCGAGTTTTACCAAGGGAGAAGCTAGTCCCAGAAGCCCTACCATGTCTTATTTTTCCTCAAATGCTACTCAACATGGAAAGAGTCCAGGAGAGCACACTCCCCTAAGGACCGGATCCTATATCTGTGTTGCTCTTGAGCCACCCCAGGCCCCCGAGTTCCAAGGCAGTAGCAAGTCCACTTGGATCAATGATTCCTGCTTCTCCGTACCTTGCAAGGATGCCCACCTCAGGGCATCCACAAGAGAAAGCAGAAGGGACCCCATTCCTTTAATCAGGACCCCTTGTTCCCCGTCAAAACCTGCCCAAAGTGAAAAAAAAAGTGTCGGGTTTCTATGGCAACTGGGATGCACTCATCTTCGTGAAACCGGAAATGCCTGTGTGCCCACCCACCCCCCTTCATGTTTTTTCCTGTTTCTGAGAACAAAGCACCTTTCACCCTTGAGGCCACCTGAGAAAACGTTTATTAGAGAAAGTGGATTAGGACGCAGGCCACTGACAGAATTAAAAGTATGTTCTTAGCCGCAGAATGAGCTCAGAAAACCCAGATTACTTAGGCCATTTAAAAGACATTTTGGTCGCCATAATGACGTCATGTTTCTAGGGCAATAGCGATTCTAGGCTTGTTAGACAATCTTAAAACACCTCCACATGGCCCTTTTTTCCGTGCCCTTGCCTGTCCCTGAAAGTAAAACTCCTTAAGGTAACCAAAGGAATCATAGTCATTTGAGAAAGTGTGCCACGTTGCATTCTATTAGCAAAACTGTGCAAGTTGTGGAAGCAAAACATGTTCTCGGCAGCAGAATTCTGTTTTTAGTAGATGACGCACATCTAACTAAAAAGTTATGGGTCGTCTTGATGACGTCAGGTTACTGTGGCAACAGCGACCTGCAGCCTTAACCTCCACTCTGGCACTGCTGCACACAACCTTCCCTTCTCTCCCTGAAAGCAAAACGCTTGCTCTTTTGCAGGCTACCATCTCAAAAGGGGATGCAGACAACTGGCAGCATTCTGCTCAGTTTCGAGAAAGCAAACACGTGTCTGTCTGCAGGAATTTTGTTTGCTATCACTGTGAATATAGGGGACTTTTATTGTCAGAGAGCCCCGCATGTATTTATTATGGAACTGCATAGCCTGTGTTCAAATCTAGCCTTATCACGACCCTCTTTGCATGCATCAGTTCCCATTTATTTAAAGTCAGGCAATAGCTCCTGTGAGAATTTTTTGAAAGTATAACATCACTTAGTGTCAGATAACAAGGAAGTTACCGACAAATATTATTGTATATCATTAATATTCCTATCACCAGTGCTATTATTATGGTGATTGATACAGGTAGGCATGGATTAATATTCATATATGACTTTCATCAAAGATGAAGAAGCTATGTCATTTGCATTTCTCAGAATGTATGAGTTATTGGGCTGACATCATGGTTTAACAGGTAAAGCACTTGCTGCCGTGATGAAAGGGGAGAACCGACTCCCAAAGATTGCCTCTGCCCTCCACACATGGGCTGCATTACTAATTTTATTGGTTTCCAATTTACTGTAAATGATAACTTATGCTCTCTTTTTTTAAGACAAAGTTACATTTATTAATGTATGTGCATGGCCACAAAAAGATCCTATTTTTCTCATTACATTTCCCCTGAACTTTCCTAAGCCAAGCCTCTTGAATTGGCTGGCAGAAGGCACCTCTGGTTACCCACTGAGTAGAGTATTAGGTTTGAAGTGAGCTGTCCCCCAGGTGTTCTTGTTTTGAATGCTTGTTCCCAGCTAATGGCTCCATTTAGGAAACTTGTGGTAACCTAAAGATCTGGAGCCTGGTTGGAGAAAGTAGTTCACTTTGGATGCTTCTTTGGGAATGGGTCGTCCTACTGAGCTCTCAGATTCCTGTCAGGCATGTGATGAACACGTTTTCTCGGCCACACACTCCTGCGGCCATGTCATAATTGATCATTAGTCTTCTCCGTGGTGGACTGAACCAGGATTAAACCTTTCCTCCTGGAAACTTTTGTCATGTGTGTTGGTCACACCTCTGCGAAAAAAATCTCTTCATTCATAGCATGCTGGCAAGAAAACGTTTGTGACTGTCTCCTTTGCTATTGTGTATGCTAAGTTAGCTGTCTCCTGAAGGGAGTGTTCGGTTACCGTCTCTTGTCTCAGTGTAGGAGTGCTAGGATTACAGGCATGTACTGTCTCTTCTAGCTTTATCTGAACCCTGGGGATTTGAACTCAGGTCTTCATGCTTTTATGGCACACACTTTATCCATGGAGCCATCTCCTCTCCCTCACATTTGCTTCTCACTGCTGTATTCCGGAGTCTGTGATTCAAATTCATTCTCTCTCTCTCTCTCTCTCTCTCTCTCTCTCTCTCTCTCTCTCTCTCTCTCTCTCTCTCTCAGTTTTTTGAGACAGGGTTTCACTGTGTCACCCTGACTGTCCTGGAATTCACTCTGTAGACCAAGGTGGCCTCGAACTCACAGAGATCCTCTTGCCTCTGCCTCTGCCTCCAGAGTGCTGGGATTAAAGGTGTGCATCACCACTACCCTGGGCTAAATCTTCTCATTAAGAGTTATAGGATATTTTCTTTCTGAACCAGCCACCCTTCTTCTAAGGTTCTATCCCAAAGGCACAATAAGACACAATGCACAAATACCAAAAGGCATAAGTAAACATAAGGTCTTTCCTTGTAAAAGTAAATAATAACAGAGGAAAACAAAAAATAATATAGAAGTTTGCCAATGGGGGAGAGTCACTGAATAATGCAAGATACATCCACATCCTATACTATAATGCAGGTATAATAAAACAAGATTCATTTTCACTACTGTATATGTGATCTTCAGTCTATATTACTAAGTGAAGAAATTAAGATATGGGAAAGTATCTAGAGAAGCTGCTATACAATACTGTGACACTGGCTAGCTATACACAGCCATTCAAATTTAAGATTAAATTCATATGAAATTAAAATTCCATCTTCCTAACATACTCATCATATTTCATGTGTCCATATTTCATATATTCAGTGTCCAAAATTTAAAGAAACTTAAATGTAAAGCAAAACAAATAAGATTTATGCTCAACTTCACAGGGTCCTAGAGTAACAAGTTTTTTTGAAAAGGGGAAATACTACAAAAGATTTACATATTTACCTGAACCTTATTTGCACACCAGTGTTTAGCAAAGTTGGTGAGAAGTTTCTGTAATAGAAAAATCCTAAATAATAATACACAAATGCTTATAAAATTACAATATCACCCCTTTACAAATGAAGGTCTACCCAACGTTCTTCCTTGTTTGCAAAACCTTTGGTGTGTAATCCGGATTAGAAATTTTATGATGACTTGGTCAGTCACTAACACTTGAGCCACGTGATCAGCTTCAATGTCATCAGAAGAAAGACAACTAGAATAGTGAGTTCTTAGTGAGACTGTAGGACTAAACATCACCACATTTGACCTATTTTTTTTTTTGCCAAACTGAGTTTATTATAGCCTCTAAATACAATGTGAATTTAAAAGGTATAAAAGTGACCCAAATAATATATGACGTACTAAGGGTGAAATCAGCAAACTCCATAGGACAGAAGACAGACTCTTATGGAGGTTGCCAAATGAAAGACTTTTAATCAACCATTATTTTGGGTGTGTCTTTGTGGAGGAAATTAAACTTGAGTTTGTGAACTGAGCACAACAGCTTGCCTTCTCAGATTCACCGCAGCTAAACAACTGATGGTCTGACTAGAATGGACAGCTGAGGTGACTGCTTGAATTGAGTGAGCTGTCTTCGTTTGCTGGCTTCAGAACTGAATGAAAACGTGACATCTGAGCTGGAAATTCGAGCATTGGTCTTCCAGTTCTTTGCTCTTGAGATGAAGCTGTAACTATTCTATAGGTAATCCTTTATTTATAGCATGACTACCTAATGGTTGTGTAAGCCTATATGGTATTACATCTATATGGTTCTCTTTGGATATATTTCTCTTGATAACATGGGCTAATAAACAGGGTAGAGGACATATGGTTGTTATACTTAAAAGGGACTTAACACTTTAAAGATTTACCTATTAAAATTAATGGCAGCTGAACACAATGGCACATGCCTTTAATGTCAGCATTTGGGAGGCTGCTCCAGGATGATCAGAAACTCAAGGTCATCCTCAAACCCCTTCTCAAACAAAACAAGGGCTGGTGCATACCTGTAATCCTAGCACTTAGGCTGTGGTGGCAGGAGAATATGGATTTTAAGGCCACCCTCAACTAATTAGCAAATTCAAGATCAGCCTGGGATCGTGAGCTAACCCCGTGTCTAAAAATATGAGATACCAAAACATCTGCACAAACAAATAGATGGACTAGATGAATTGCACCAAGTGTTGGCAAGCATGTGGAATACATGGAGTTCTTGCCTGGAAATATGGACTAGAACAATCATTCTTAAATCCTGCTTGGCAGTATCTACTGACACAAGTATATACAAATTGTATGAGTCAGAAATGCCACTTAAGAAGGAAATCTGAACCACAGATGGGTTTTGGAAGTCTCTTTAGCTGGACACCAAGGGAACATGCCAGCAGACAGACTCCTGATTTCAATCTTGACCATGCTATGCTACCATACTCCATAAGAGTGCTACAACAAGACAGCTCTGCCCTTTATAGCTTCTGTTGTCATCTATGATATCATGGAACCTGTCTATAATAACTCTGCTTTTAGAAATTTAGAGAGTGGCAAATGTGAACAATGTTGGCCTGTGAGGGTTGAAATTCAGAAGGAACCATATAGCTTTGGATTGTCTAGATGTGTGACCAGGAATTTTGTTATACATCACTGGAAATCCTTAAGAATGAATAATAGAGGCTGAGTATTGGGGTTCATGTGTATAATTATATCACATGGGAAGTAGAGACAGACAAATCTCTGCTAGTTCAAAGCCAGCTTGGTCTACATAGTGACAATCAGGGCTACATAGTGAAACCCTGTCTCCAAAAAACAACCAAAAATGAGTAAGAGCTAGAGAGAGAGCTTAGCAGTTAAGAGCACTTGCTGCTCTTCCAGAATTTGGTTTCTAGTACCCAAATTGGGTCGCTGACAAGTGCCTGTAACTTTATATCCAAGGAAACTGACACTCTCTTCTCTCCTCCATGAGTGTCCATGCAGACATACACACAATTAAAAATAAACCAAATCTTAAAAAGGAAGACAGAAAAATAGGTGTAGGTGCTGTGATTATTAAAATGCTTAGATGAGCATGGTGAACCCGAGGGACTCAGTTTGGAGATGGGAGTCTTCTCAGAAATGTCAAGAATGGATCCACAGATTTGGGGTTACACCTGGGGCCCGGGATCATGTGGATCTCCTGAGCATCACCCCAGTTTCTAATTCATGAGACATGGACCAATTTCACATTGCTAAGAAAGACCTTCCAACCTTCTGGGATAGTGGGGTCCCCCGCCATGAGAGGTGTTCAGCTCTCAGTGTGGTCATCCACACCCTTACCTGCCTCCAAGACCTGGAGGTGGGACTCTGCCTTTACATCACATCATCTCAGCCTCCACTAAAAGGGGACTAAAAGGGGGAAATGGCATCAGGTTTCTGTGGCAACTGTGGTGCACATGATGTCCTACAAACTGAAAATGTCTCCACCCAGCCCACCCTTCTGTGACCTCTCATTCCCCTGAAAGCAAAACATCTTCACCCTCCAGGCCACCTAAGAAACCATCCTCACTAGAAAAGAGTAGGCCAGGATGCAGGCAAACTGACAGAGTTGTCCAATGTTAGTGACCACAGCAATGTCCTGTTGTCAGGGAGGCTGCTGCCTTTAAATGCGACTTTGGAGGAGTATTATCAGTACAGAGACCGGAGGATACCTCCTCACGATCTTTTAGGTGAGCTAGCCCTCCAAAGGAAGGAAGACACACAGTTTGCCATCGGTTGCAAAAGGACTAAGAGACTGTCCATAATCACAAAATTGATTGATTCGGGAACAGCAGAACCTCACTGTTGTTTCCGAGTGGCAGGCCTGAAATAATAGGGAGATGTACAATCATTTCCAAAGTGCATTGGTTGATCCCAAGGAACTCTTATTTTCCACTCCACATGTTCTCTTCCATGGGAAGGGCGTTTGTAACTAACACACATCTAGCCTCACTATACATTCATCTCTTCACCACGACAACAACTTACATTCCTGCAGAGAAGAAAAGGAGAAACTGCCCAGGTCCTCTCCTCTCACCCACACAGGTACGAAGGTGAGACTTTCACTTTAATAGGCAGTTGAGTAAATGTTTGAAAGTCTACACCCCACCATACACACTAACTAACACATTATCCATAGTCAAACTTACAACAATGCTCCAACCACCCTTCCTGGAGTAAAGAACTACATATTACACTATAGTAAGAGACCACAGTAAAAAGATGGATAGAAAGTTCATGGAAACTGCATTGTCAATATCCGCTTATGCTCAACAAAACAGTAGTTATTGAGTATCTCCCAGGATTCTTCTGTATGTTGCCCAGGCACAGCTGGGTGTTGTGTATTCCATGTGGCATCTGTCAGTAGAGGATTCCAATCATCTGAAATATCCAGAGACTCCCCTCTCATAGGTGAACACTTGTGTGACACTATTCCTAGGGGACATTAGTAAATGTCTACTTACCCTGATAGGGAACCAATGATAGACCAAAGTAAAAGATGCCACCAAAGCCCAACTTGGTGCAACAATGAGTTTATTAGAGTTACTCACAGGAGTGTGGGTGAGGGGTTACTCTCAGATGGAAGAACCACACAGAGGCAGCTGTGCCCCTGAAAGCCCACCCCAGTGTGGGCAAAGACAACAAAATCTGGAAGCCTGGAGCTCAGTGAAAAACTTGTTTATATCATCTCAGTGAGGGAAGCCCCTTGGGCATCTGGTCAGTTTTAAAGAGTTCCAGAGACTCCTGAATTGTTTACTTTTGAGTCTCAAGGAGCCTGTCTTTGGTATTTCCTGAGTCTTAACAAGCCCCCTTTAGAAATTCCTGGGTCTTAATGAGCTGGGGAGGAATTACTAAACAAAACCATCAGGGCTGGTATCTGCAGGGAGTGCAGCATCTACCACCGTTGTTTAGAACATTCTAGTTCTGCCCCACATAGCCTGCTGTGGTTGCCAGATTGAACTCAACTCGATACAATTTCAGTTCTACAAAACAATTATTTAATTGGTTGTGGTATGGCATATTATTTTGCTTATCTGAAATTTGGATTCTACTGGAGATGAAGTATTTATATGGTACATCTGGCCACTCCAGGGACTCTCAAGAAAAAACTAAGAGAAGTGTCCAATGGCAGGTCCATGGAGAACTAGTAGATCAGATTAACAGAACAGACAAAACATTGTCATCCGTAACGGTAACAGTTGGTTTTGTGTGTTAAGTGGTAGAATGAAGGTAATACATTGTTTCTGAGGATGTCTGTGAAGATTTTTCTGGAAAAGATTAGTATTTGACTCAGGAGACACCTGAGTAAAGAAGATCTGCCTTCAACAGTGTGAATAGAAGCATCGAGCCAATTGATTGGCCCAGAAGAAAAGCATGGAAGAATTGGGCCTCGGCACTCAACACTAAAGCTGAAGTGTTCTTGTGGAATGGGCGATGCTGACTGTACATGGAAAATGAAGGGTATCTGAGTCGCTACAGAGAAGACAGGCAGTTTATTCCAGAGAGGCTTGTCCTGGGCTCGGCTAGTTCTCAGATAAGAAAGCTGACTCAGGACCTCCTTTCCTGTTGCACAAACCAATCCAGAGCCCCTGCATGTACAAATTCAGTTTCTCTGGTAGACTCTGCTGGAATTTTTCCGCTGTAAACATAGTGGGGCCTGCTACCACATAACTCAGGGAAGTCCGTGAATTCCAGAGAGTACTGAAATTCTTCAGCATGCTGGATTCCAAGCCCACCTGTCACTTTGCATGGGAGGAATAATGCAGGCTCCTGCCATGTTTTCCTCCTACTTTTTGTTGATCTCCTCTGCTGCTTCCTCTTGTGGAGGTGTGTGGAGAGAGAGGCTGCTCATCTAAGCAACTGTGAGGAACAGACTCCTCCCATTGCAGTGGCCACCTGATCACTTACCCTCAGCATGCAGGAGCAGTAATGGAAGGCACATTGTGAAACAATGCCTCAGGGTCAGGGTTCCTGAAGGAAAGGCTCAGGGACAGCTGGGGAAATGGTCACCTCTGCCCTGAGCAGTGTGGACAGAGGAGTGAGGAGGGAGTGCTTCCTTAAACAGCATGAAAATTACTACTTTTAAAAAGAATTGATTGCATGTATTTATTGTGTGAGTATGTGAGTGTGTTCATTCCAGGGACTAAGTACGAAGATCACAGGACAACTTGCAGGAGTTGGTTCGTTTCTTCCACTAAGTTGGTTCCAGGCCAAAAACTGGTCAGGATTGGCTGCAAGCACCTTTGCCTGGAGAGCCATCATGTGGGCCCAAGCATTCAACAGTCTTAACACTTATGGTTGCATGTTCCAACCCACTGCCGTAAAAGAATGCATGTTTTTTGCCAATTGTCCAAATTATACATTTCATGAAATTTTAATATATGCTAATCTATATTCTTGTAATGTTAGAAAGTTGAATTGCTTTTCATTTGCTCTCTCTAGTTTCCATATAAATTACACAGTTTACGTTTATGCCTCGAAACATGTCTTGGGGTAGTTCTAGACTTCAAACTCTAGAAGGGAAAGCTTAACGACTAAGTTGTGTTTATTCTACATTCCACTTGAACGGAAAATGTGACAGAGGAAAACTCCATACGTCGCTGGAGGAGGAGACAGTCCACACATTCCCTATGTAGAAAACCTATGCAACCTTGACAAAAAGTCAACTGTGGAACTTCCACAACTAATGCAGTCTCAGTTACTAAGGAGAGTCTCAGGAACATGTGCTTGAGAAAACATGCCCAAGAATGGTCACCCAGCATAGCTACTCACATCAAAGCGGTCCCAGAGGACCTGACTCGAGAAACCTCAACATATTTTGCAGAGTGAAAAGTTGCAGTCTGAATATCAGTCTATGGGTTCTTTGACAGCTACACACATGCCAACACTAGGTTGTTTGGCAGAATTCTCTAACCATCTCCGGATGTCAGGATCCCAAGGGCACTGATCTCTCTGAGTGCTCCGAGTGGGTGGATCCCCGCACCTCCCTCTGCTGCCCCAACCTTGCCTATCGGCAAACTCAGCTGTTGCCTTGTAGTCATGCAATTCACATTTTGATCACCAGATGGCGCCTGACTCTACTTTCAAAACGCTAGTTTTTCACCAAAAAAAAAAAAAGTGTATTTTTTATGAACACGAGCAAAAATACTCCTCAAAATAGGTAACAAAATAATAAGTACCAACAAATCTTGGTTTGTTTTTTTTTTTTGGTATATTATACAGGACTGAGTGAAAGTATACACACTCAACACACACACACCCTCTCACACACTTCCTCTATCTATGTCAATTTATTTCTGTGCATTAGGATTTTGCTGTGTGCAGGTATCATCAGTCCAACCCTTATCTACATGTCTCACAATTCCTTTTTCCCTCTATTGATCTGCTTAAGTGGATGCCCATAGAAACTATACAAAGAGACTGCCTTCCATGCATGTCTGGCCCATACTTGCCTTTGTTCTAGAATCCAAACTGTAACTGAAAATGGTACCGTTGAACAAGAAAAAAATACTGCCTTGGGGAACCAAGGAATCTTGTCACCGATATTTCCCATAGTGCTAGCTATCAGGCCCCAACCTGCTCCTGACTGTATCTCACTTACAAAGAGGGAGGGGAGGATAAACCTGTGTGGTGTCGTCAGTCTTGGATGTTATCCTGGGTGGGGAGTAGATTTTTTTTCTGATCCTGCTTTCCATTTGATGGTACAGAGTAACATGTTTCCACACTTAACTTTAAGTATGGATGATCTAGAAGAAAGCAATTTGTTTAAGGGGAACATTTGAGGTGAAGTCAAGCATGTGACTCCCCTTTCTCACACTGTGGGACTAGAGCCAGATGCATAGGACACAGAGAGGAAGAAAAACCACCTCTTGAAAGACAAAGAGAGACAGGGCAGAGAATCTTGTCTGAGCATGTAACTTTCCCGCTTTAATGAAATGCTCACCACGGGTTCTCACATAGCAGTCACCTCCTCTCAGCTTTCCTCTCGGATAGTCTGTGAGCAAACAGACACTCATCTTCATCGCTGGAGAGAATGACAAATGTTCTTAAGCCCTATGGAGAGGAGTGGACGCTAGTTAATAAAATGACACAAGCATGTATTCTTGGGACCAGTAATCTTTCTTCTAAAGATCCATCCCAAACAAACAGAGAAGGTGACACCAAGCCTTTCTTAGAAGAACAATATGTAACACCAAAGGAGTGGAACTATGAACCATGTCTGTCAGGAAGGAGAAACTGACGATCTAAGATGTCCTTTTGACTCAAGTTACTATGTACGTATGGGGTTAGCCAGGTATAGTCGTACACATCTGTAATGCCAACCCACTAATAGTAAACACAATAGAATAATCATTTTGAGACTAGCCTGAGCTACATAGTGTGTTAAAGTTTTACCCAAGCTGTATACTGAGATCCTATCTCAAAACAAACCAACAAAAAATATTTTCAAAAAAGGCAACAGGAAGTCCAACATTATAATTCTACAGAGTGATCTCTAGGACATATTGTGAATAGAAAACACAAGGTGAAGAAAAATGGGGCTAGTATTTTCTGTCTAATATTTTCATCACAAGTTACATGTGGCAAATGGAGGTTAACAAATTATATAAATCTACTTAATATGAATAAAGTTAGCACTTTAACAGACAAAATTTGACCATAGTTATTAATTTCATCGTTAGAGCTCCTCAAATTTCAGCTACCCAAAGGCCACAGACAGCTAGGGCTTCCTGGGCAGGGAAGGGCAGATGTGGAACATTTTCATCAGTTCAGAAAGCTACATTGCACACTGACAGTACAGGCCTTTTGTTGTGAGTGGGAGAATTGATAAAATATGCTTGCTTGTGCTTTGAAACAGTGGATGGCTACACCACCACCCAACTAAAGAAAATGACCTCCTGTAAGAGTGTCAAGGAATAAACCAGGACAGATGCTGCTAACATTTACTCTCTAAGACATTCATAAGTACTCACCCCATGCACTGAATCCAATCAACTACTTAGCACTGAACATCTCTATTGCTCACATTGAGTACACTAAAAACATTGCCCACTCAAAAGAGCTCTTGGAAAAGATGGCTGATTCCAGATTTGGGGCCAGGAGGGCAAGAAATAGGTGCACACTGAACTATCACATAAGGAAGACTTGTGAGAAGACCCAGAAGCCTGTGGTCTCCGTGGAGTTAGTCAATCATTAAGAAAAACAAAATTATGCTGTTCACAGGAAAACGGAGATCATCAATGATTGAATCAAGTCAGACTCATCAAATAAATATTGAATACTTACTCTTATAGATTGAGTTAAAGAGCAGACATGATAGGAGTAATCAAACCTAATATATATATATATATATATATATGGAGTTTAATTGGAGTTACCTGACAGAAGGGATAATGCTCCCCACAGAAGCCATGGATTATTAAATAAACCCCAGTGCCAAGTGTGGGATACCCCCTCTAGCTGTTAGAGCTTTTCCTGTGGTCCCCCAAACAATACAGGTCATTGTCATTGCTCTTGATTCCCATTGCTTAAGATACCACACACTTTGGACACAGGGTCTGGAGAAATCAAGTTGACACTGCCCAAGAAGCTTCCTTCCTACTGCCTAGTTTTCATATTACCAGATGCTATCAGGCTATTGGGAGAGGAAAGTCATCAATATTCTTATCCCTCTGTGATCTACAGTAATGGTCAGCATGGGAGGATATACCCATGGGTAAGATAGTGGCATGAATACCACAGAGGTAACCAAATCACTTTATGATTGAATTTATAGGCCAAATCCTCAGGAGGAAACACTTGCCTAGTACTCTAAATTTGATCAAGATCCCATGGTTGGGGTGTTCACAGGTCCCAGAGGTGAAACTATTACAACAACAACAACAGTTACTACTACTACTACTACTACTACTACTACTACTACTACTACTACTACTTCTCTGATAAGTGGACACAGTATGAAACTCTCCTAAATTCTTGTCTCTATATACATATATTAGTACAGCTTACAGACTTCATCAGAAGTTCTTCTTATAGTGAATTGTGGTTAACACAGAAACTCAAAATTGGCCAAAGTATGGAGGGTAATTGTCTATGGAATGTTCAGCCACAAATGGAACATCTGTGTCACAACATTTCCCAAGGCTCAGGAACAATCACACAATGGTGATTTGGAAGATTCTAAGATCCAGAGATTGGGGAGTATTGGAGTGAAACAGTATTTTCTTCACACGACAAGACTAATTTCTCCTAAAAGGGATAATGTTCCTCGCAGGATTCATAGGTTATCAAATAAGAGGCATTAGGTGTGGGATACATCCCCTACTCTTATTGGTCAGGGGTGTTCAGGAGAACCCAAAACAACAGCCTGTCACGCAGTTGTGGTTTCCCAAAGAAGCACAAGATCAATGCAGTCAACCTTCTAACATGGAAGGGGGGCTCCCGAACCCCCACCCCTAACTGAGTAGCTATTGATAGTGCATGGCTCCTAGGGGAAGGAGAATCAGGTTCTTTAAGGGCATGGCTCCCGCTAGATCAACCACACTCCAGTGGAAGGCCCCACACCCAGGAAATATAGACAGCACAAACTGGAGTCAGTAGGTTATTTTAAAAACTAAGAACATCAAGTTGAGAGGGGTTAGAGATTGTAGGTCCTTGTGGGGGGTGTGAGGGGATGGATGTGATTTCAGTACATTGTATAAAATTCTGAAAGAATTAAGAGAAGCTGGGTGTGGTGATACATGCATCTCAGTATGCAGGAGTTCACGACCAGCTTCATCAACTACACAAGAGATTTTAAAGCAAGCTGAGCTACTACATAAGACCCTGTATCGAAAATGAAGAACTAAGTGAATAAATTAATTGACGAATTAGAAAATTTAAAGACTCAGAAGAGGAACTGTTAGGAAATTAGAAAGGGACAAGTAATAGGAGCTGAAAACTTGTGAACTAGTGCTCAGTCCTAAGATCATAGAGGCAGCGAGGAATAGAAACAGGACATGCCTGTTATTCATGGGTCTAGTATTTGTATCCCATCTGAATTAACATGGTGAAAGTATGGTACTTAGAGGTGGTGTTTAGATAAACCTGGGTGGTATTTAGAGACAGGGCTTTGGGATGAATTGTGTTGTAAGGATGGAGCTCTCATGTTGTAAGGATGGAGCTGTCATGAATGGGTTAGTGTCCTTGGAAGACTTGAACATTTGTGTCTTCCGAGTGCACGTACAAAGAAAGGACATGTGTGTCCATAACCAAGAAGTCTTCAACAACAACCCAGCCGTTTTGGCACTTGGATCCCAGACTTTCAGTATCCACTCACCTAAGCAACAAATGATGCTTAATTTAGTGACAATTTGTTGCAGCATCCAGACTGCCCATGACACAGTGTAATACTTCAGAAATAAAGAACAACACACCTGAAGTACTGCTGCTAATTCTAAATTGGGTAGAGCTTCCGACATTAGCTGCCAAGAGACTGGAAACAGGAAAGACTGAAGGTTCAACCCAGTAGGGCTTGTGAAGTGGCTCAGCTAATTGTGGTACCTGCTGCCAAGCCTGACTATCCGAGTTTGAACCCTGGAAACTACATGATAGATGGGGAACCAACTTCTGCACGCTGTTCCCTGACCTCCACATATGTGTTGTGCCATGAACACTCCCTTAATAACAATGATAAATACATGAAAGGCAATAGAACACTTTTTTTCAATAAAACTCTTTAAAAGAACAACAGACTAGGGATGCAGTTAGCAAAAGAGAGATTCAAGTGCAAACACTTTAAGTGAACAAATGGAAAAATATCTTAAAAGAAATAAGCTTGTTCATATAAGAAGTGTACATATTCGGAGTGAGTTAAATCGAACAAACCTTAAAACAACTAAACTTAAAACCATCATAATAGGAGAGAGAGCCAGAGTCCCGGCCCATTGCCACATGGCCCAGGCTGGACAGGTGCCACTATGAGGAGCAAGTATGTGGTGGAGAGATCAGAGGGTAAGAGAAGTGGAGTGTTTCCTGTGCTGTGGAGAGAGGAGAACTGGAGCCATGTTGGCAATGAGGAACAGACTAATGCATGGCATGTCCAGTCTGTGCTGCCACCAAGCGCTATGCCTGGATTCGTGGCACTGCCACAGTTGGGGTCTGTGTTGATGTCTGTTGCCTGTGTTACCACCAAGGGCCATGAGGATTTCCATGATCTGGGCTGCTGCTACCAAGGCCGTATTGATATCTGAGGACCATGCTGTTGCCAGGGCCATACTAACGTGAGTGGCCTGTGCTGCCACCTGAGACCATGGTGACACCCAGGCCCTGCTGTGGCCGAGGTCCATATGTGGGTCTGTGGTCCTACTGCAGTCGTCCAGGGTCTGTATTGATGTCCACGGCCTGTATGACTACGAAAAGCCATGTGGATGCCTGTGGCCTGGGCTGCCACCTGAAGTCATGTCGATGTCCAAGGGTGGTGCTGAGCTGGCCACGCCCCTTGCCAATAATTGGACAGTTGTTCCTGCCCCTCACCGACTGCCACATGTTGGCACTGGTATGGTGCATTGGGGGGGGGGAGCTGGCCCAACCCCTCTCTGCACCTCCACCCCTAGAACTGGCCCTGTGCCTTACCTGTTGCCACAAGGTTCTGGAGAGCTGTTGGAAACATAACTGCAGGATCTCCAAGACTTGGGGCAAGAGCAAGATAGCACAGAGGAGTTTCAGTGAGGGTCCAGTATTGATGGTGTAGCAGAGGCCAGAGGCCTTGAGCCAGACCAAGGACTCATTGCAATGAACATTTGCAAGCAAAGCTGTTTGAGCAAATGGCTATACTGTGTGACAAACCACAGCTCCCGATGGCCCTACAACAAATGAATATGTGATGGAGAGATGGGAAAAAAGGAGGAACGAAGTGGTACACACGTGGTGGAACTGAAGCTGAGACAGCTGTGACAGGTGTAAGAGAACCCTGTGGCTAATAGAGGAGCAGGTCATTGCCCAGAGGGTTTGGCCAGATGTTTTATGTTTTGTTTTGTAAGTTTAATTTTTATTTTTTATTTCCTTTGTGGGGAGAAGTTACAAGGGTGGAGGGCAGACATGGCAGAACTGGGAAATGAGTAGGATTGGGGTACATGATGTGAAATTCCCAAAGAATCAATAATAAAAAAATGTTTAAAAAAACTTCATAATATCACATACCCATGTGTCCAACAAAGGGTTCCAAAGTTCCAAGTGCTGACAAGGATATAGAACAGTTAGTGTACATGTCACACTCTGCAGGCTGGAATGTAATAGAGTAATTAGTAGGAAAAACTGCTTACCTTTGTCTACTTAACTGAACACACAAAATCTACTCAGGTCTAGGGCAGGTTCATGCCCAAGGAAAGTCAAAGTAAATATCCATGCAAAGCTATGTATAAGGTATTCATCACACCACAATTCAAAAGAAGTAAAAAACTAGGAAATATCCAGAATTCCATAAAATAGGCATTTTTGATGAAACAGTCACACAATGCAATACAATACTCTAATGACAGTATATGGTCTACAAATATAGATAGACGAAAATAGATGTAAATATCACAGTAAGTCGCCAAGGGGGGTGCAGAGAAAACGTGATTCAGAGAATTTCTTCTAATCTCCTAATAAGAATTTGTGACTAGGTAAGAAAAATCAAGAAACACTTCCTTTTATTTTAAAGACACATAGTGTACTTTTACATTATCTGCCAGTTAACCTGGAGGAAATGTGTAATCAGCCCAGGAGAAAGAATTGCTATTGAAAGGACCAAAGCAATTTCTTATACACAGGTGTGTAATTGAAAAATAGAAAACGTACCTGTGGCACAGTGTCTGTCCTAACTCACAAATGGCTGGAAACCTTAGGTAATTAGACCAGACAAAGAAGACCTGAGCAGGCATTCCTCCCGAGCAATGGGTCTCTGGCGTAGAGAGAAAATGTGATGTCCATATGGAAAAGCCTCATGAGTTCCTAACAGTGTAAAAACATCATCTTATAGGTCTAAGGAATTGATGTAACAGTCATGGTATCCAAGGCATTGCTTGGATATGATGATTAGTAACAACTCTGTTTTTCCTGTTGCCATTCTTTTTTCTTAGATAAATAAGTACAGACTAGGAAGATACAGGATGACTACTAAAGAGATTCTACTGACTTATGGTCCAGATATAACAGGCTGTGGTAGTTTGAATGTAATTGGCTCCCACAAGCTCATTGGGAATGGCACTATTAGGAGGTTTGGCTCTGTTGGAATAGGTGTGGGTTTGTTGGTGGAAGTGTGTCACTGTGGAGGCGGGTTTGAGGACTCATGCACTCAAGCCAGACACACTGTTGCAGTTCACTTCCTGTTGCCTGAGGATCAAGATGTAGGACTCTCAGCTCCTTCTCCAGCACCATAAGTGCCTGCATAATGCCATATCCCACCATGATGATAATGGACTAAACTTCTGAACAGTAAAGGAACCACCACAATTAAGTGTTTTCCATTGTAAGAGTTGCTGTGGTCACGGTGTCTCTTCAACAGCAATAGAAACCCTAATTAAGACACAGGCCAACTGTCATTTTCTTTTCCCTCAGCAATGGTTCTGATAAGAGTAGGGCTGTAGAGCAGGACAAAGGTGTATCACGTGAGAACTGTGATTTTACTTTTCCTTCACACAAAACATGTGCATTTGCCTCATCAAAACAAGTATGTGATCCAGACTGCAGAAAAATAAACATTTTCAAGAATATACTACTGTGTTTATTTTTCAAAAGGCAAATTATCAGATTCTTTTTAAAAATTGACTTAAACAGTGCTGGGAAAATAAAGTTTAATTTTATTACACCAGAAATTTCTTATCAACTTACATATGTTATTAAATCACTAAGTTTCACAATAACTGCCATTGGATTTCCAAATCATCCCAGAGAATGTCTCAGAAACACATGAAACAACTGATAGAAAACAACATCACCATGCGGCCATGGAGCCAGAGAAGCCCAGGAATCTTTGACCTGCCTCTTCTCCAAAAGCCCCACTCACCTGGTAAGGCACACTCAGAAGAGTAGCCATGTCCAAAGGTTCCACTCTCTCTACACACTGTGGCCGCATGGTTCCTATCGACTTTTTACTTATAGTGGCTGTTCCAGCCTACTCTCTCACCAGGTCCTACTCAGTCCATTCTCCACACAATCACAGTCCAACAACAAGAATCAAATCGTGTTTCTCTCCGACTTTTACCTTTCACAGTCAAAATGCAATTGAAAGACCTAAACAGTGTGAGTCATCTACCCTTTCAACTTCACACCAACATGGCATCATACTCTCTTCCAGCCACTGATATTGTCCTCTGTTCTTAGGTCAAACGTAGTCCATGGGGTACAATCCAAACAACAATATTGCTTGCACACGTCTTGCTTATTTTGTCATTCAGGACTCAAATCAAATGCTCCTCTATGAATCCAACTTTTGGGGACAACCCCATATACCACAATCCCCATTATAATAATTTTCTGTCCCCTTTTGTGTTCTTTAAAGCACAAATAATATATGAAGTTGCTAGATTTCTGAATTGTCTCTGCTTACTGACAATTTCCCCATGTGACATGACATTCCAGGATCCTTGTTTGTCTACTCAGGGCAGAAACCAAGTGCCCACAAAAGAAGATAATGTGTGAATATCTGGATAAACATGACACAATTGAAGGAATTGATGTATACTTTATATACCACCTAAGACACTGATATTTAAATGAACAGCAAGGGAGCATGTTAACAGAGTTAAGGAGTCCGTGAATCAATATACTAGAACACAGAAATGCAAAACCACTGGCAATACTTTTTAAACATGGACAGCCATCAGAAGGAACTGGATATGCTCCACTCTGCTTCCCAGGGTTTGATTTAGCTGTGTTTTATGGACTTGGGATATCTACCATTTGAATAAGCACTACCTGGAAATGTGATGCAGTAATTCATGGCCCATTTCGGAAAATGATGTGAACGACTTCCATTCTAGTACTGGTCATTTAAAGGCACCCATGCAGAGTTCAGACATCTGGAGAGTCTATTAATGCCCTTGTTCCCAAGTGTGCTGCTCTTTGCTGCCATCTGATACCACAGGAGGCTTTCCTACATGGCATCCTGACTCCACAGAGCTGCTGCTGGTCAGAGGGATGGGAAGAGAAAAGGAAATGACTCACCTGTTGTGTCCCACGTGATCTTACCACTCTCGCTCTGGTAACATGCTGATAAGACTCTACACCACACTTGGTTCTTCTACAGGAGCTGGTTCTGGATGGAGAGTCCACAGCTTTCTCTCAGGTTCTACTAGAAGGCAGAGAAAGGGGAAAGAAAGCTCATGGAAAAGAGAGTAATGCAGATGAAAAGCTCATGTGATACAGGGATGGAGTAGCCTGTCTACATTCAGTCCAGTACAAGCTGTGCAATGACATTTTTCCTCTTCTCAGCTCATCTCACAAACACTTCCTACACACACCCATGTACACACACACCCATGTACACACACACACACACACAACCATATACATACACACACACACACACACACACACACACGACCACACACACACACACCCATGTACACACACACACACACACACACACACACACACACACACACACACCAGTGGCACTGACGACTCATACAGATTGGAAACATGGCATATGTCAGCTTGTTGTCAACTTTCTGCGTGTTCTATCTGCAGTCCTGCTGTTCTTCTCATAGACGAACCTGACATTGATACACAGAGGAGTCAAAGTGCCACTGACAACTAGCATTTGCTGAAGACTTTCTACATGTCACCCTCTGTAAGTTGTCATCTGTAAACCTTTATCTTCAAGGTCTTCAAAGCACTGAGATGGACACCGTTACTTCCTTCCAGGGCTGGTCAGATGGTCCAGAATTCTAGGCAGGAAACAAATGAGCAGCAGGTCAACTTGAGTGTGTGTCCTTCCACTGGCACGGAATTGGATAATTTAGGCATCACAATATATAGCGATGGCAAAGGAGCACTCCTGTAAAAATGGGGGTCTCTGAGTAGTACTGATAAACACAAATGCATGAATAAATACATTAAGAAGCAAACGAGAAAAAAGTGAAACTATACTGAAAGACAAGTAATGTTTGGAGAGTAGTAAGTGCACAGGGAAGTGGGGATCAGAGGCAACATTAGCAGGTGTAATGGTGATAAGTGATGTGGCAAGAATCATACATAAAATACTCCATCTGTACACAATCCCCCAGCAGTCACTGTTAAAATCTACATGCTTGACAGCAAAACTAGAGGTAACACACACAGCTACTAACCTTGTCCTTTTTGTGATGGGAAAAATTATATATCATGGAAATGATTAAGTGTAAGTATTCTTCACAATGCACACATTCCTACAGTTACAGATACATACACAGATATTCACATGCATCACTTTCTCTCTCCACCCGTGATCTCAGCTCCTTGAGGGAGCTGGTTGTGGGATAGAGGACTATCTATGATTCTGCAGATTCCATTTGGAGCAAACATTTGGCCGATGGTTGTCTTAGTAATTTTCCCACACACTGGATGTTGGACATTTGTTTCCTTTCTCTTAATTCACCAAATCCTCTGCAACTTCAAAATACTGGAGCTGAAACACAGGTAAATATATGTTAGCATGAAGGACGTTTTCATCATAGAATAAGTAACCTAACATTCCAAAACTAAAAGATTCTTCAACAGCCTCAGTTAAAATCTACCCACAGACAGTCACTTACTGTGAAATATGTGGAAACTCTAATTTAAAATACCTATCACTTAGAATACCATCAAAAAACATGAAAAAATTAGGAAAAGTCTGCTCACTTCTATGTAGAGTCTAGACACTGAATGGGACAAACTATTGTTGAGAGAAAGTAAAGATACGTGGATTCATTGTCTTCACAGAACAGAAGACACAGCATTGCTAAGGACTCTATTCTCCTCAAACTGACCTGCAGATCCAGTACAGTAACGACAGAACTCTTAACAGACATTTTAGAAGGAAACTAAAGGGCTGACTCTGAAACTCACAGTGAGTATGAAGAACCCACACTTGAAAACAACCTTGAAAAGGAGCAAAGTTGGAGGATGAACATCTGGTTTCAAAACTCCTTATAAACCTAGAGTAGTGAAGACAGCGTGCTTGGTAATGGCTCCAAGACAGAAAAGGATACGGAGAGGACAGAAGGAGCCACACGCATGTGCAAGGATGCCTCTAGGAGAAGATACCAAGACACTTCACTGAACAAACCACATGCTTTTCAACGCGTTTTTCTGGGACTCTCAGTGGTGGTAAGGAGATGAGCCCAGCACTGTGACCAACAACCTGAGGAGTGCCCTGTCTCTTCAGTGTCCTCCACTTTGGTGAAGCTTGAGCTATGACTAGTCTGGAGAAAAGGATTTCAGAACAAGCCAGAGTGAAGCAAAGGTAGTGAGCTTATCAATTCTTTGGACAGAGACTCACCTAGAATAAAGACCGTTCATGCATGAAGACATGAGTGTGGACTAGAGAAAGACTTGAGATTAGGTGTCATTACATACGTGTATGTGAGGAGGGGAGGGAGGGTGGGAGAGAGGTTCTGTGGCTTTCAATGTTACATTGTTCAAGAATATAATTGGGAAGGTTTAAGTTTAAAGGAAGCTTAAATTCGGACTTTAAAATTAAGTAAAATAATACTTTTAAAATGATCTTATTCCTGTTCAAGAATTTCTTTTACCAAATTAAATTGTAAGGTGGTTATATGATTTAGGCGTGTTAACAGAGTGCTAATGTGGTTCATCTCAAGGCTACAAGCAATCTGGCCCTAAGTAAGCATAGTTTATTTATTTATTTATTTATTTTTATGTTTTTGCATTTTTTCCACATGTAAGTCTGAGCACCACATGAGTGCCTAAAGCCCAGGGAGGGCACCAGAGTTCATGAGATCTCTGGGAACTGGAGTTACAGACAGTGGTAAACCATCAGGTAGGTGCTGGGAATCGACCCTGGATCCTCTGGAAGACATCCACTGCTTTTAAACAATGAGCAATCTCTTCAGACCCTAGTTTATTTGTTGTTATCTACAAAAAAACCTTTGAGGTGTCTTAAGGAATAGTTGTATTACATCTTCAGGCAATTTCGGCTCTATGAGTTGGGTTGAGGTTTCCTGACTGTCAGCTTACAGAAATGCAAACTAGGTCACAGGGTGAGGGGCTCTTTCCCCTCTCCTGTCCCCTTCAATGTCCTGTCTTTCTGTCTTATCTCAGGACAACCAGACAATCTCATGTGCAAATACAAATACAGACAAGTCATATATCATAGGATACAACAGTCAATCCAAAATGAACAATTGATCTAAATAGGGCTAGAGAGACATCTCAGAGGTTAAGAGCCCATTTTACTATTGCGGAGGACCTGAGTTCAGTTTTCAGCTCCCACATGGTGGCTCACAATTGCCTATACCAGGGGAACTGGTATCCAGGGGAACTGACAGTCTTTTCTGGTTTCCATAGACATCTGCACTCGTAATCACATACCCCACCAACAGACACACAAGCATATATACAGTAAAATAAAAATAAATGCAAAAGATGATTGATCTAAAATACAATCTAAACATAAGGCTTGTAGCAGCACACATTTCAATGTTCAGCATCATGGATTAGAAAGAACCTTCTTAGATATAACAAATCCCCTTTCATTAAATGATGAACTGGATCATTAGGACTTCCATGAAGTGAAAAATGTACCCTCTCCCAAGTATATGGCAGAAAAAAATGTTTTCCCTACGTGGGAAAATAAATGTTGGTAATCATGCATCAGATGGCAGACTTCTTGTTTCCAGAATACAGAAGGCCTCAACAATATCCATTAAGAAAATAGACAATTCAATAAATAAAAATGATCCAGAAGTTTGAATAGATGTTCCACTAAGAGACACATACAACATCAACAACCTCAAAGCGTAGGAAAGAGAAACAAATAACTCTGACGGGACACTCAACACTCCCACAGAAATAGTCATAACTAAAGACTTTACACACCGAGCCCTGGCAAGGTTGTGGAGGATGAAACTCTCATACCCACTGCTCGTGACCATGGAAAACAGGACAATAACTTGATAAAATATTGCTCAGTTCCTTGATATATTAATTATGATCTGGCCATCACATTCCCAAGTATTTACCCTGGAGAAAGAAGATATATTTTCTTGAGAAGACTTATTTACATAAATTCACACCAGCTTTATATACTGTAAGGATCTGAGAATGGCTGAAGACCCCGGACCCAATTAGTATGTAGAAGCAAAGAGTGTTTATCCCAGCATGTGAGTGTCTACCATTTGTACAAAATGGTGACCTCGAAAGGAGCACATAGGCCCCTTGTAAGCTAAGCTAGGGGAAATCTAGGAACAATTTGGTCATCTCAAACACAATTGGTGAAGCAGGCTATAGCTACCTGAGTACATTTTTAATTGGCTGTGGTTATTGTTGTACCCAGAGTACCCCAAAGATCATCAAGAGACCAAATCTGATGCAAAAGCAAAGATTCTTTTTATTTTGAGTTAACTCGGGACTCGACATCCATCTGACGCAGCAGCAGAGCAGGAGAGACCTTGAGTAGCAATGGGGCAGGGTTTTTAAAGCAAGAGGAACTTGGGGTCAACAGACTACAAAGGAACAGATTCAGGATTGGTTTATGTGAGTGGCAATCATGTAGTAACTTTTAATTGGCTAGGGTTAGTTGGGGTTACAGTTATCCATTTTTGGGCAGGCCTGGATAAGTGCCCAGACTTTGTCCTTGAACTGCCATGGAGGTTGGCTGGCCTAGCATGTACAGACAGTGGGGGCTGACTCAGTGGCCCAGACTCAGTGCATCCTATCTCCCTGCCCTCTGCAGGGGCATCAGTGACTAATTGTCTTTTGTTCATGGCCCTCCCAGAAACTGTTTGCCCAGTCTCAGGAAACTGAAATTGAGGCCTGATCTCTGAGAAAGGACTGAGCAGCCTGTTATGGCATCTGCTTGGTCCTTTCAGTTATAATTTTACCATTTGGGGGCATTCTTGAGCAAACAGGTGCTGTGGGTCGTTCTGTATGGCAAATGTGTTGCTCTGATTGGTTAGTAAATAAAACACTGATTGGCCATTGGCTAGGCAGGAAGTGTAGGCCGGACAAGGAGGAGAATAAAGCTGGGAAGTGGAAGGCTGAGTCAGAGAGACACTGCCAGCCACCACGATGAGAAACAGCATGTGAAGATGCCGGTAAGCCACGAGCTATGTGGCAAGGTATAGACTTATAGAAATGGATTAATTTAAACTGTAAGAACAGTTAGCAAGAAGCCTGCCATGGCCATACAGTTTGTAACCAATATAAGTCTCTGTGTTTACTTGGTCGGGTCGAGGCTGTGGGACTGGCAGGTGATAGAGATTTGTCCTGACTGTGGGACAGGCAAGAAAACTCCATCTACAAACAGGGTATGTTTTAAGAAGATTACAGGAGCTGTCCTTTTTGGTCACAGCCTTGAGGTACTGTAGGGCTGGCCCAGGCCTAGTACGTGCTGTCTCCCTCGTCTCTGTGTTTATGCTGACTCCCTCGTTGTCCTTTTAGGAAACTGAAATTCAGGCCCAGTTGTAAAATGGGGAAAGTTCAGACATTTCAATACAAGAGATAGAAATGGAAAACAACCCAAACAATAGCCAACAGGGAAAGAGATTCAACTTCCAAACCAACATAGCAGCTCCCAACTGTCTGTAATCCCAGTTCCAAGGGATCCAACACCCTCTTCTGGCCTCCATGGGCACCAGCCATGCATGTGCTGTTCAGACTGACATGCAGGCAAACATATATACACATAAAATAAAAATAAAACTTTAAAACTTGTAGTGAAGCTACACATTGCTACATCATTTAGTATTAAGAATGAACAATTATCATATGCAACAAAACAGATAAATTTAAACATATGTGCAAGATGAATGAAAGAGTCCAGATGTCTCTAACCTCTGATTCCATTCAAATACTTTCCAGCAGATATAAAGTGGTCTATAGTGACAGATTGCTGTCTTTGCCTGCAGACAGGGTAGGGCAGTGGGTTGGACTGAGAACCTGAGTAACACAGACATGAAACCTTATGGATTGGTAAATAATAATGAAACTTGGTCCTACCTGAGTACAAGAAGATGTCTATTGTCATTATGGAGCAAAGTAGAACCATAATAACTGTGTTTAAAATTTGGTGTATTGGACTTCAGAGATGGCCCTGTGGTTAAGAGGACTTGCTGCTCCCACAGAAGACCTGGACTGTGTTCCCAGCACCCACTTGGTGGCCCACAGTGGACTGTATATCTATTTCCAGGGGATGCAGCACCCCTTTCTGGCCTTCACCAGGACCCCACTCAGTATATGTACATGCAGGTAGTCATATATGTAGAGTAAAAAGGCCAGCCAAAGTAACACACCCTGAACCTGAAACGAGAGCCAGTGAAACACACCCTGACCCTGAGATCAGAGTCAAATTCACTGCCCCTGAAACCAGAGCTAAAATGTTAAAAAGGGGCCTGTGAAGGAAACACACTCTGGCCCTGAAACCAGGGCCAAAGAAACACACTCTGCCCCTGACCAACTCAGCACAAAACTAACCAATCCCTGAACAGGAAAATCAACCAATCACTGAGCATGAAAGCAACCCATCATTGTGAAGGAAATCCAACCAATTCCCACCCTGAAAATCTTCACCCTGGAAAAATCAGCTCCCCTATGAAGCTCTACATAAGCCCTATACCTGTTCAGTTTGGAGCTCCCCTTTTCCACCCTGGCAGAGACAGCCACTCTCCTGGATTCCTCCTTCCCTACAAATCTCTTGAAGGAGGTTTGGTGAAACCTTTCACTGGAACAGAGCAGAGAAGTTACAACTTTAGCCCGAACTGAGAGGAGAAGAGTAGAGCATAACTGTAAGAGCAGAGCAGGACTGTAACACTTGGGCTGGGGAAACCATCCCCTGCCAGAGCAGAGCTGTTACACTGGGGAAACCTTTCCCTGGAGCAGGGCTGTAAGCTGCTAAGCTTATAGTGACTTTGTAGTAGTCCTTGACCCTCTATTGCCAGGATCCCTTTCCATTTCAGCTCCAATGCTTACTATATATACACACATATTTTTTTTTAGATTGTAATCATTGGCTGGTGGGAAGACATCCACGGGGCACCCAGTGCTGCAAGAGTGTCATTATGATGAGAAAGTGTGTGGTGGAGAAATGTGAAAGAAAGAGTAGCTGAATGAATCATGTGCTGTAGGAAGAAATAAATTGGTGAGGGACAGGATGAGGTGGGTGGTCTTCTTGCCACTCCAGGACATCAGGACCCAGGCTGCTGCCCAGGGCCATGTCTGGGTCTGTGGTCCTATCCCAGCTAAGGTCTGTGTTAACATCCATGGTCCATGTTGCCACCAAAGGCCACACAGATGCTTGGAGTCCTGGCTGCAACCTGTAGCCTTGGTGTCTGAGGGCTGTGATGCCACTGGAATGACACTGATCTTAGTGGTTTGTGCTACCACCCAGGGCCATGGTGTCATCCTAAGCTGCTGTCAAGGGCCATTTCTAAGTCTGTGGCCCTATAGCACCCAGGGTCTTTGATGTCCATGGCTCCTGTTACCATCGAAGGCCATGTGGATGCTCGAGGTCTGGGTCACCATCTGGGGCCATGTTGGTGTCCAAGGTCCATGCTGCAGCTGGGGCCATGTGGATCTGAGTGTCCTGGGCTTCGACCTTGAACATTGGTGACATCTAGGACTGACTGCTGCCAAGGACCACTCATGTCTGGGTCCATGGTCCTACCACAGCTGGGGTCTGTGTTAAAGTCAGAGGCCTGTGTTGCCACCAAAGGTCACACAGAACCCTGAGGTCTGGACCTCAACCTGTGGCCATTGGTGTCTGAGGGCCTTGCCTCTGCCAGAGCCATGCTGATCTGAGTGGTCCGTGCTGCCACCTGGAGCCATGGTGTCATCCGGGCTCCAGGTGCTGCCAAGGGCCATGTCTGGGTCCATAGTCCTACTGCAACAGGGGTCTGTGTTGATGTCTGTGGCCTGTGTTACCACAGGGGCCACAAGAACCATGCATGATGAAATCTGAGGGCCAGGCTGAGCTGGCCCTGCCCTTTTCTGGACACTATAGCAAGGGAGTTGACCCTGACCTTCACAGGAGAGCTGGTTCCACCCCTCATCATGGGCATGGGAAAAGTGGCCCTGATGGCATGGGCATAGGAGAGCTGGCTCTGCCCCTGGCCTGAGGGGGTGGCCCTAGTGTCCAGTCTGACAAACTCAGCTACCACCCAGGCCCACATTCAGGGTCTTGGGTTGGCCATCATAACATCTGCCCCATCTATGACCTGCTGGAACACTGGAAGGGACTGGTCCTATGAAACAATACCAGGGTGGCCACAGGATATCCAAGAGGAATTTTGGTAAGTGTCCAGGGATGATAGTGTACCAGAAACCAGAGGCCATGAACTAGACCAATGATCATTGCAATGAATATTTGCAAGTAAAGCTGACTGGAAAAAAAGGGTATGCTGTGTCACTCACTGAAAATCCCATTGTCACTAAGATGAATGAAGAGGAATGTTGGAGAGGCAGGAAAGATGGAGGAGCAAAGAGTTTTTTGTTTTTTGTTTTTGTTTTGTTTTACTTTGGTTTTAAGTTTTTATTCTCTTTTGGGGTGAAGGGTCAATATGGGGGCAGGGGACCTGGAAAATGATTGTTATTGGGTGCATGATGTGAAATTCCCAAAGAATCAAAAAAGAAGGTATGGTTAAAAAAATTATAATCATCCAGAATTGTTTAAAGTAATAGGCAACAGCCTGGTGCCCAGAGAAAAGTCTCTGTTAAAATTAAGAAAAGTCTGTGTTAAAATCAGATTCTTAGCAAGACTGTCAAATCCAATGTGTCTTTTTACATCCATCTGAGACATTCAAGTGTATCATTGAAAGTTCCAGAGATTCTGTGGATCAGCCATTCTCATCCTCTTCCACAGATCTGGGAGTTGGGCAAGAGCAGGAATTCCTACCTATTTTATCTGCCATGAAGAGCCCACCTTTTCTGAGAAAAAAATGGCTCCTGGGCACCCTGAACCAGGACAGTAAACTTTTGTATATCCAGAAGGCATCCATGGCTCTCTTCCTCAGGAAATGAAGCAGCGCAAAACTGACTTGGGTCTGAGATTTTTTATTTTTGTTTTTTTTGTCTTCCCAATTCTATGGACGTCAGCCCCCATCATAGGACATTCACACTCTCAGCACAGTCCAAATACTTGTGGGCGGGGAACCTCTGCCCTTCTTGCCAGATCACCTAGTGCTCCATAAAAATGTCATCCTGGTAGCCTTAATGACGTCAGGTTTCTATAGCAACCGCCATGCACAGGCTGCTGTATAGAGACGCCCCCGCCCATCCTCCCTTGTGCCCTAGACTTTCTCTGAAAGAAAATGCCTTCAAAGACCTTTGGACTACCTGAGAAAGTACACTGAGAGAAAGTAGGGTGGGATTCAGGAAATTAGAAGAATTTTGACCAGGTTATTCGAACAAAACATTTTCCCAATGACTGGCCCCTTCTCTCAGTAATAGATCACACTGGTTTCCGTTTAAAAGTCCTCAAGGTCACCCTAATGATGTCAGGTTTCTATGGCAACCGCTATTCGCAGGATGTTCAACAGACTGGAAAAGCTTCCCCCGTAGCCCTCCCTCCCTTGTCCTTGCATTTTTCTGCAAGGAAAAAAAAAAAGCGGCATAATCTCTTCAACCCACCTGAGAAAGCAAACTCATTCAAGAAACCAGGCAGGAAAGCAAGCAATTGGCAGAAGCCTGCCGGGATGGGTGAAATTAAGTCTGTTTCTGTGGTCAGGAATTTTGTTTTCTTTAAAAGTAACTCCCTGAATAAATACTAAATAATTAAATAAAACAAATACATTTTAAAATGAGTGATGAGCATGTTTTATCTTATATCTGCAATCTAGGGGGAAACGACATAAAATAGGAGTGTTGTTAGGAAAGAGGAATGGAATTTGTGGAGAAGAGGAAGCGATTAGCGGAAGATAATGTGATCAGAGTATAATGCACATATGAATATGTCATAATGAAGCTTATTGTTTTAATATATTATACTTTTAAAGGACCCTGTCCAAAACAAAACAAGTCTTGACTGTGGAAGAGTAGTATAAGTGAAAAGAGAGCCAGAAATGTCTTTTGTGGCTCCAGGATATTTGCTAGCCCTTTCAGGTAAGCATATGATACTTATACACCTTATACTATACAGTATGAGTATATACAGTATATAGACACTTATACTATACAGTCAGTCATCTATAACAAAAAACAAGACTGTCTTCTAATCACATGACTGGATGATAGAAACCTCAACAAATGTCATTTAATAAATCTCAGAATCATTTCAGAGAAGCAGTCTTAGAATAATATACCCATAATTTAGTTGGCAGAAATCTAGCCAAATCAGTCATACATTGATTTAGTCTGAGGAATTTTTATCCTCCACTCCTGATATTTTCTCCCATGCTGGAGGACAGCCATTAACCAATATGCATTAGCCCCCTTCTCTCTGCATAGTTATGCATGATCTACCTGATTTGAGATACAGGAAGTTCTACTAGGGTTGCATAACCCAAGCACTCTCCCTTCAGTCTGAGAGGCAGTAAGCTACCTTGCAGGAGCTATGTCTCTGATTTACCCCTGATGTGTGAGTGTGTGTGTGGGGGGGTGAGTATTATTAGGCTTAAAGCTGTTTTCCTGTTTCTGTGTCTCACTGTCTCCCAACGTATTCCTATATTGTTCTTCAAAAGGCTTAGGTGACCCAACAAAATCCTCTTGATAATGCAACATTACAGAATCATCTACAAAACCCATGCTCAAGAGTTGTGCAATGAAGTTCCAAAAGAAACATGTTTTAAGTAAGCTTATGATTTGGGGTTGGGACACATTCATAGTTGTCTGTGGCGATATACTGCCTGATAAACTTGCCTGAGGTTCAGAGGACAGAGCCAGGCACTAGATTAGACACAGAGGTCAGGCAGTGGTGGCACACACCTTTAATCCTATTACTCAGGAGGCAGAGATGGTCTGGATCTCTGTGAGTTCAAGGCCACACTGGAAACAGATCCAGGCAGTGGTGGCACAAACCTTTAATCCCAGTACTGGGAAGCACACATGCCTTTAATCCCAGGAAGTGATGGCAGGGTAGAGAAAGGTATATAAGGCACGAGGAGACAGGAACTAAAGCAGTTCAGCTGAGATCCTCCTTTGAACTCAGAGGCTTTCAGTCAGGTATCGTGGAGTTGGCGAGGTAAAGTTGGCTGTGGCTTGCTCTGCTTCTCTGAACCTCAGGCAAGTTTATTAGGGTACACAATATATCACCACAGTTGTCCTTGAACAGAACAGCTAAGGAGACAAAAGAAGAAAACCATGTGGACTTTCTTCTGTAGGCAGTGATATTAGGCAGTGTTACTTAAGAGTTGCCAGCATGCTGGCCTCCTACTAATTAATTCCATACTTTTCCCGACACTCACCTGCAGTGCTGAGTTGGGGCAGTCACAAGGCCCGACTGTACAACACAGGTACCTGCTCTCTTGGAAAAGAGCTCTGTACATGGATGGACAAGCAAAGTGACTTTGTTGACAAGGGCTATCCTGGTAGCAGGAGACAGTGTTTCTAGAACCACCTTTGAGAAAAAACTGCTTCGTGTAATGAATACTTACATGGTATACATGTTATTATTCGTCTTTAGCCACCAGGAAGGAAGTTCCCTGGACAGTGGAGTTTGGTTTCTCTATGCCCTGCAACCAAAGCATGTTGTGACTTCAGCAACAAGATTTTATTATCTAGTTACTCAGGCGACCAAGAAGAATGACAATAGTCTGTGTTGTTTGAGGGGCTTTGTAGGCCCCCTTGATTCATAGGGAGGTTTCTAATACCTGGCACTGAGACTTTCATTTGATAATCCATGTCTTCAGGTGTAGATGTAACCGTCTTGTTAAATAAGAAACACAGAGCCAATAGCAAAGTTAAAAAGCCCAAGAGGTCAGAGCAATAGCTAAGAGCTAAAAACCTTACCCTTCACTGCCGCTGCTGTCCTCCTCAGCAAGAGTGCTACTTCCTGTGTGTTTGTCCTTTTTATTGACTTTCTATTCTGCCCTCTCATTGGTTGTAAACCCAACCACATGACCTCCTCGTCACTGCCCATCTATACAGACCTCCAGGTCTTCTATGGTTGGTATTGAGATTAAAGGTGTGTGTCTCCATGCCGGCTGTATCCTTGAACACACAGAGAACTGCCTAGCTCTGCCTCCCAAGTGCTGAGATTAAAGGCATGCACCACCACCGCCCAGCTTCTGCTACGGCTTACTATTAGCTCTGACCCCCAGGCAACTTTATTTATTAACATACAAATAAAATCACATTTCAGTACAAATAAAATATCACCATATTCAGGGGAAAGCATATTCACCTGCGCAGGATATTGTTTTTCAAACTTGTTTTAATTTATTTAAATTATATTTATTTTATATGTGTTGGTGTTTTGTCTATGTCTTTCTGTGCACCATGTACATGCCTGGTGCCCATGGAGGCCAGAAAGGGAAGTTGGATTGCACCTGGGATTAGAGTTACAGGCCACTGTGAGCCACCATGTGGGAGATGGAGTTAAACCCATATCCTGGGAGAGCATCTAGTGCTCTTAACCATTGAGCCATCTAGGTCCCTGACCTCTATGAACATCCCAAATTAAATACACAAATCTAACAATTTGAAACTAGGATCCGTATATTAGAGAAAATGTGGCATTTGTCTTTCTTAGTATAAGATTTTTAATTCTATTCATTTTCCCACAAATTTCATTTTTCTTTAATTCTTTAAGATGAATTATATACACACAAAGGATAAATATATAAATATATATATATAAATTTTGTTATCCATTCATCACTTGATGAACACCTAAGCTGATTTCATTTGGTAGGTATTGAGAGTAGAGCAGCAATAAAAATAACCATGCAGTTATCCCCATGGTAGGATACAAAGTTTGAATATGCAGCTAGGTCATATGGTAGTTCAATAGTGAATTCATCAATTTACACTCTCAATGGTGGATAAAGATTCTTCCTGCCCCCACATCCTTGCCAGAATTTGTTGTCATTTGTTTTCATGATGATAGATAGATATTCTGACTGGGGTGAGATGGAATGTAATTTTTAATGTAGTTTTTTGAAAGCTAATGATGTTGGTTATTTTTTGAAATGTTTATTTGCCATTTGTATTTTTTCTTTTGAGAATGCTTTGTTCAGTTCTATAATCCATTTTATTGGGTTGTTCATTTCTTGAATTCTTTGTATCTTCTAGATGCTAATCTTCTATAACCCATTTTTATTAGGTTGTTTTTTTCTTGATGTTTGGTTTCTTGAGTTCCTTGTATATCCAAGATGCTAGTCTTATGTTAGATGTATAAGATGACAAAGAATGTCTCCTGTTCTGCACTTTGCTTGATTAGCAGTTTCCTTTGCTTTTTAATTTCATGAGATCCCACTTGTCAGCTTTGTTCTTCTCAAGTCCTCGGTGTCCAGTGTAGTTTTAAAGCTATTGTGAATGAAATTGTTTCCCAATTTCTTTAATTGCAGGCTTGTCCTTGCTATATAGGAGGCTACTCACTTCCATATGGCAATTTTATATTCTTCCACTTTGCTGAAAGTTTGTATCAGTTCCATGAATTTTCTTGTGGAGTCTTTTGGGTTTCTTGTGTATAAAAATCAAATCCTCTGCAAATAGAAATATTTTGACTTCTTTTTTTCTGATGTGCATCTTTTATTAGCCTCTCTCATCTTATGGTTCTAGCCATTTTTTTCTATCTACATTAAATACAAGCAAAGAAAGCAGACACCCTTGTTTTATAGATTCTAGTGAAAATGCTGGGAGATCTCCCCCCATTTAATATAATGTTGTCTATAGGTTTCTCACAAAGAGCCTTTATTATGCTGAGATATTTCTCTTCTATTCCAATTTTCTTGAGGAATTTGTCAAAATCCTTTCCTACATCTATTAGATGTAGATGATGACGTGATTTTTGTCATCTGTATACACATGCAAACTCATACACAAATTATAGTCAATTTTCTAGAGAAGTCCAACCAAGTCTTCAGGCATAAGAGAATCCCATTGACTAAAGCATGCCTTGCCATTCTAAGGCATGAGACAAGCAAACAAAAGTGGGAATTGTTTCTTATCCAATGAAAAAAGACCACTCAAAAGGAAGGCGTATTTAATCAAGCTTTGATGTTGGATATTTCTGCTTAACTAATACCTCTCAATAATATAGTTGTTGATCCTCAGTAGTCTATGTGTGGACTTGGCTCGGATGGATGCTTTTCTGCCCCATATGGTGCCTGTCACCTGGAGTTGGCAGTCATTTGGAGGATCTGTTTATCTGGAAATCTAGAGGGTCTCTTCACATGCTTTGCAGCTAGTGCTGGCATCTGCTGGGTACTCGGCTGGGGCTGTTGCCTGAAGCAACTTGTTTAAATACCAGTCCTCGAGGATTACTGGGGGAAAAAGGGTAACAACCGGTCAAATTCGTGTTCAGAATAAAGGATGAATACTTTTTATTTATGTGTGAAGATTAAGTATATGTGTTAAACTGATTGGGCCATTGTGCTTAGATAACTGAACATTATTCTACACATTTCTGTGACGATGTATTTGGATGGGTTAACATTTAAACTTGTGGTGACTCAGACCAATTAAAGCAGATTGTACTCTATAATGTAGATGAGCATCATCCAGTCATTTGGAAGCTTGATTAAAGCAAAAGTCCAACTGCCCTTGAGTAGGAGGAGAGACATTGTAGCAGATAGAACTCCAGCTTAATCTACATTAGATTTACTGTCTTCTCCAGGCTGACAGTTCACTCTCTGCCTCCAACATGCACCCACACCCTCACACTTTCTCTCTCTTTCTCTGGATGTAACAAGCATCTTCGTTCATTTGAATGCAGCTGTACTTTCTATTTTGCTAAATCTAGCAGTCCTAAGGGAAGAACCTCTGAGTACATAATGTAATGACCATCTGAGATGACATTTTCAAACTAAAATAGGTTGATCAGATTGTCCCAAAAAGACAACGGTTTTAAATATCTAGAATAAAGGGGACTTGCATAGACACTATCGGCATCAAATAAGCATATGAGTTTGTTTCCTTGGGCTCATACTATTATGGCTTACCAGCTTGATTGGCCTTTCAAGAAGAAACCCTATTTCAAACCAAAGGGGAACACTGGCTTGGCTTAGAAAATGCACAGCGCTGTGGCTCTGATGTGCATAATTGCTAAAGAGCACTGGCGAAGAAGGCAAGTCAGAAGGCCACCATAGCACTTTTTGCTCTAGGTGAGAAAAAACAGCAACTGTTTATACAGCATGTTTTTATGAGAACTGCAGCTCTAGGCTCTTTGGTGTCTGCCTTACATCTCAGGACAGCCCTTCCTATGAGGTATTTCTATTCTGTCTTCATGGATGTGTGACTACAACACACATGTTCCTAATCTCAGAGACAGATGGCATGGAGTCTGCTCCAGACCCTTGCCAGAGCCAGGAAAAAAAAAAAATGTCTGTCAACCTCAGCACCTGGAAAGGCTGGTGGAAGATCAAATGTGTGAGAACACATTCTGCTGTGAGGGTTGATTATCTCCTGTGTTTACCACCCTGCATTTCCAGAGAGGAGGCAAGCTTAGCCCTCCCCCCCCCCCTTTGTCCTAGGAAGTTTCACGTCAGGTATGGAAAAAGCTCTCTAGGGTCAGTTTTTTTTTCATCTTATATGGAAATTAATGTATATAGAGAATGTAGGGCTGCTTGTGGTAGGGTCAGGCTTTGGAGGACATTGGAAAAGAGAGTTTTCTCAGGCAGGGATTATTAAAGGTTTACAGAGTCCTTCAGGCGTAGAGACCTGAGCTCTATAACAAAGATTAAACAGGATCTTACATTGTGTACAAAAACCGAGTAGCTAACCAGGAGGTAGATTTTTCTTTTTAGGTGGGAGGAAGAATACAATGGTGTCTCAAGGCCAAAAGTTATAGAGATAGCTAAGGGCCTGTCAACTCCGCCATGAACAATGAGAACACACAAGTAAGGATATTTATCCTTACTTTAGCTGAAGTTTGAGGGGGACTGCAGGCGAGTGTGTTGCAACTCTGGGGGAATTGGTATCTTGGCTGTTTGGGAGTCAGGCGACATCTTGAGCTTTCAGGACACAACTCTGACAGCTGGAGCTTCAATAGGACAGCTCAGCTCTGGAGGGAAATGCATCCTGACCGCTCAAGAGAGTCGGGCCTGGAGCTGTTAGGACAGCTCAGCAGGGAAAGGTATCCTGACTGTTCCATAGTCAGGCTATACTTGGTGCGGTGGCGGGATGGTCACCTTACAGGATATAGCAATCCTGCTCCTCTCCTGGAGAGCTGCTGCAGCTGAGCTTTGCTCAACCCCCCACGTAAAGGGGCTTCCCAGCAGAGCTCGGCTTCTTCTCTGGCTGGAGATGTTGCTTCTTTTGCTTCTCTCTGCTAAGGGGAAAACCCCTGCAGAAATGTAGCAATCTCCTCTGGCTCCAGGGAAAAGTTGTTACTTTTTCTGCTCCACCTTGCTCAGCCGGCTAAGGGATGTCACAGCAAGGTTCTTCTGTTCAGTTCCACCTTGCTCAGCCCCAACTAAGGGAACATCTCTGTAAGGTTTTTTGCTCAGTCCACTACGGGACATCTTATCAAGGTTCTTCTTCTCTGCGCCAACGAATGAAGATCTTCATACCCAAAACTCTTTTGAGAAAGAGATTTATTTGGGAAAGAGGAATCAAGAGAGCAGCTGCTTCTACCAGGGAGGGAAAGAACAGCCAACAACTGAACAGGCAGGGTGGTTTATATAGGATCTCTTGGGGGCAGAGTTTCTCCCGGGAGAATTTCCTGTCCAGGTATTGGTTAGTTTTTTTCTTCTGAGGGATTGGTTAGTTTTGTGGGTTAGGGCCAGAGATGGCCCTGATTTCAGAGCCAAACTGTGTTTCTTTCACTGGCCTTTCTTAGCTTTTTGGCTCTAATTCTGAGGCCAGGGAATATTTCTTTCACTGGCTCTGATTCTAGGGACAAAGTGTGTTTCTTTGGCACTGGTTTCAGAGTCAGGGTGTGTTTCTTTGGTTCTGGGTTGGGGATAAAGTGTTTCTTTCTCTGGCTCAGGTCCCAGATCCAGGGTGTGTTTCTTTCTCTGCTTCTGGGCTCCAGGGTCAGGGTGGGTTTCTTTAGCCAGCCCCCTTTCCCTACAGGGACTATTTTGGCAAATAGCATTATCATTTAACATTTTAAATATTTACTATGCAGTTAAAAATATTTCTTTAATACTGATTCCAGTTAACTACACGCTGCTTCTTCACATCTGTGCAATAATGTACTTCCCAAAATTATTTATACTTGTTCACATAGTGTACTGTTGTTGGACTGTGAGCTAACTTACCCAATTTTCCATCTTCTTTCCATATAAATAGCATATTTGACATACAAATTTTAATTGTAAAGACTGGATTTTTTTAAGGTTCAATACATGCTCTGAAATTACTATTACTTGCAAAACTAGAGTTTGGCAAGATTCATGCTACATCCTTTTAAGATGGAAATTGGAGAAGTGTGAGATCTTAATATAAGAGTAGGAGAGGAAAACTTGGCACAGTCTCTTTGTGGACACCCTTGGCAATGTCAGTGAGAGAGTAAAGAGAGGCAGCAACAACATTTGCTTCCTTAAGTCTGGACTCAGATAGCCTTAGGCACATGAGCAAGCATGGTCAATGTGCATAGCTAACGTGACAAAAGACTTCATTTGAGAAACCTCAGAACCTTTCTTAGAAACAAATCCAACACTAACCAACATGTAATACCAATACTGTTAGGGATTAAAACAAGAAAGCTGTTGTGTGTGCTTTGTTTATGGGTATGTTCATGAGTAGTTAAACACGGATCAAAGCATGAGAATGATAAAAGTAGACTACAGAGAGTGGTTCCTGCTAGTGGTGAGGTGATTGGAGGGGCCATTCAGAGAAGTCCATTCTGGAATAATTTGTTCTATAACCTTGACTGCATAGGAATTTGCCTATTACAGTTTTACAATACTTTTTTAAATGTCCTAAATCTAATATAGTTTTCATAAGTAAATCACTAATTAGTTTCTATCTTGGATTACCCATGATCCATTTCTACCTTGCAAATGCAGAAAATGCATTCACTATTAGGACCAGATCTATAATCTTCAGTCTCACCATAAAATGTTCAGAGTGCTATGTTTCTTCCGATTACCATCTACAAATGTGTGTACATGTGTATACATGTGTGCATTGTATATGTGATGAACACAAGTCTAACTTAAATGAGCCAATAGGAAGCCAAAAGGTTTAGTTTGTGGCTCTTGTGCATTGAGATGATTCTTGTCATCTATGCTAACCCAGCTGACCCACTTCTGGTGCTAGTCCACTGGGAAAACTGCAGCAATTGAAGCCAGTACTATTCATTTTCACCGTTTGCTTGCACTGCTGAAATACGATTTTATTGTTCCTTTAAGTTTGCCTTACTGCCCTAATGAACCATTTTGACACCCGAGTGCTCAGCAAAAGGGATATAAGAGGCAGGATAGTCAAATACAACCCTGGTCTGTAAGACAGCATTAGTTCCTGCCTGTGAGTTCCCATTATGCCATGTTTTCACTATTTCTAAATTCAAACTAGCACCTGATTGCCATGGTAATTCCCTTTTTACTTACCCTTATTTAGATGGTATTGTTTGACTCAAACATTTGGAGACTTCTTTGCAAGTCTGGAAGTATATGTAGACAGGTTATATTGTTTAAAATGTGTTGATCCTTCTTCTGTGGCCTAGTTTATATGTCAATTTGGGGAAGTAGTCCACAAATTTATTTACTTACTTACTTACTTACTTATTGTGGTACTGGAGACTGATCCCAGGGCCTTTTCTCTACTAGAGAAGTGCTCTACCACTGAATTACATCCACAGTGCACAGGTACATTTTAAAGATATTTTTCAGCAGTTGTTTGCTGTGTTTCACATGTTAATAAGATAAAATGTATTACCATTTTTTCAAATGTTTAATATCACTACTGATATTTTCCTAATTATACTATTATATACCCAAAACTTATATTATGCTTTCTTATATTGATTATAGATTTTTTCAGCGTGTCTGTTGTGATTTGAATCTGAATTGCCCAACCCTGTCCCTGAAGGCACAGCTGCCAGTTGATGGGTTTTGAGGAAGTGATAGGTTTCTGAGGGTTCTAACCTAATCAATGGATTAATCTCTGTGTCAGTGGTGAGGAGACAGGCACACAGCTCCACACTGCCACTCTCGGCAGCTTAAGAGTTCCCCTAAGCTTTTAGGGACCTCAGCTCAAGCTGGATTTTGTGGCTTTGCTACTGAAAGGAACATCAGGAATAGTCAATTTGTGAAGCAGTGTGGAGATTTGTATCAAAGCTATTTTGATAAAAACTCAAGCCCAAAATTTGAGAGAAAGCCAGGCTCTCCGAAGAAAGTAAGACGTATCTGTGAACATGAGTATGAGCTTCTCAAAGGAAGAGTGGCAGAGCATTAGGTGTACCAGAGTGTGGGTATGGACTCCCCAAGGGAGAGTAAGCTATTAATGATCAACACTAGCCTTACATACTAATTCGGTGGTCTCAGGTTACATCTCAGAAGATAGCTAAGAAATCTTTTTCCATCTCCTCCTTTGATAAAGGACATTATAAGGTGACTATGAGGATGGCTTAGGTGGAATTATAATCTGATAAAAGCAAACCAGAAGCCACTAGCGTTACACAAGATGATTAGTACATGTCCTTTCCTTGTAAATGGAATGTTTAGTGAGTTTGCTAGAAAATTCAGGTTTTTCAGCTGGAAAGGGAGAAAGGCCTCTTGTTCAAGGCAGGCAAGGTACAAAGAGTCCAATAGCAGTTGGCTAGGAGTTGTTAATAGCAGTATGCTGGAATTCTTGCTTTCTTGCTAGCAAGAGGCTTTGATTGGATTCTAGGGTAAGGGGGAGTTCTTCCTCCTTCTCATATCCCCACTATTTCCCCTGTCTTTCTATCCTGCCTCAGCTTGATGAATCCACAATGATGAGCACATTGAGAGTTGGTAGAAGCTAAGAGGTAGGGCCTGGTTGAAAGAAGCAGGTCAGCCCGTACATATCTTGCAAAACAGAACTTGTGGCTGGCCCCTTCCTGTCTCTGTCTGCATCCTGACAGAAAGTGAACAGTCTTTGCCATGTATTCTTAAATCTTGCTGCTTCTGCTTCACCTCAGGCCCAATGCAACAGAACCAACTGATGATGGCCGAAATCTCTGAGGACATGAGGCAAAAATACATCTCTCCTCATTGAAGTTGATTTCTGTGTGTATTTGTCATGGTGACAGCAGAAAAGTAGCTTATCATTACTGCATTCTGATTTTTTTTTTTTACTTTTGTGATGGTTAATACTATCAGCTTGACAGAATCTGGAATCTCCAGAGACAAGCCTGGGGAAATGTATGTCAGGGATCATCTTGATTAGGTTAGCCCCCAGGTACAGGTGTCAGGACTTATCTCAGTTAAGCTAATTGAGGTGAAAAGACTCATATTAAATGTGGGTGGGGCCATTCTGGGAAGGGGGTCCAGGACTGCAAGAAAAGTGAGAACGCTAACAGAAGGCATCTGTCACACTCTACTTCCTGCCTGCAGACTCCATGTGGCCAGCTGCCACCTCAGAGCTTCTTCCCCCATGCTTTCTCTACCATGACAAACTGTCCGCTTGAACTGTGAGCCAAAACAAACCCTTTTTCTCTTAAGTTGCTTGTGTCAGGGCATTTAATCACAGCAGCAGGGAAAGTAATGAAGCATTCTTTCATGGAGCCATGTAAGTTAAGGAGTATGAGACTCCTAGTGGGTTGACGGACAGTTTTTCTTTATTAAATGTTCCTGTTTATCAACAGAACCCTCGTTGCCTTAACTCATTCCTTTCTTAAATGTTCCTGTTTATCTAGAGAACATTCATTGCTTTCTGTGATGTTTAAAAAACAATATCAGATTTCTTATAGAGTACATTTCACCATTCTTTGAGGTTCATCTTTTCTCTGTCGTATCCTTAATGTGAACATTTTATCACCATCTTACACTTTTTCTTTTCATTGCTTCTCTTAGACTAGGAAGGGGACGGGCTGTAGATTTTAATTGAATTGCTTCTGATAAATTACAAACTTGGATTCTTAGGAATTGAGCTCTATTTCTTGCAAGTCCAATCTTCTCTCAGTCTCGCTGTTCTCCTTGGCTGATTTTATCTACTTCTGTAGTTATTACTGCAGTCCTAAGAATGGCAATTTAATTTAATACTTCTAGACAGACCTGTCTTATCCTACAGGCTTTTACCCGCTTGTCTAGAGTTCATTAAGGTTTGCAAAAGCAAAAGGTCTGAATATAAACAGTTTCAGACATCCCAGGATGAACCTCCAGGAGGTGGGGGAGCCAGCTGCAATCTTTGTATAGTGTTCTCACATCCTCTGTGGAGTGTTCAAACTGGCTGATGCCCACACAGGCAGAGTTTGGTTGGCTGTTTGGCTGATAGTCCTTTTGCTCAAGGCAGGCAGGGTAGGACGAAAGAGTCCAATAACAGCTAGTTAGGAGTCCAGTTGCCCTATCCATCCCCCAATGTCTGCATATTTACACAGAAAAATGAACATGATTTAATAGTAATGGTGACGTTTAACAGTGCTTCATACTTACCTAGTGCCCCAGAGACAGGTGGGTTCTCTTCGTCTGTCTCGGTTGCAGTTATAATACAAGTGCAAATATAATACTGAAAATCTAAAAGCTAGCTCTTTCTAACCAAGATCAGCATGGCATTACATAATACATGTGATTAACAGGAAAGGAGACAGAATAGACATGGGATTTTGATAATCTTGTTAATGGAAACCAGACTTTTTTCTGTTACTGGGACAATTTTTAATCTTAAGTAAATAGTTCTATCTTGCTCTATATAGTAAGCAAAAGTAAGTAGAATTTATCTTCAAAATGCTGCCAACTGAAATGTGCTGCCTTGATAATGGCTCCTGAGTTTGGCTAAATGAAAGCTAATTTTTTTTTTGGGGGGGTCTCATGTAGCCCAGGGTAGCCTCAAACTCAAAATCTTCCTACCTCCACCCCCAAATTCTAGGATTACAGGCCAATGCCACCACACCCAACTTCACAGGTGAGAAAGAGGCAGTCTTTTTTTCCTATGAGGCCCTGCATCTGACAAAGACAAAAAATTAAAGTTATATTCCTGGGTGACTGGATTGTTGTTACTTATACTCTTACGTAGTTTACAGCACAATCTCAATATGCATAATGACCTTTCAATGTATATTTCTAAAAGATAGTAAGTTTTGAATGTTCTTCATAAAAACTTCGTTGTGTATAAAAAATAACCAGAAACAAAACTATGGATTGTTGTATATTTTGGATTAATAACTATGAAATCATTTAATAACTTATTAAATACATGCCCTTTTTGCTATTAAATATATGCCATATTCAGCACTGTGCCAAACACTGAGCTTCAGGAATGTAAAGACAAAATTATTGTTATAAGTGGACAGGGCATGGATCTATACAGAAATTATAATGTATAATTTTAGTATAATTTTTCATAATAATGCAGTAACTTAATTGAACAATTTTAAAAATTAAAGACAGTAATTAAAATTAACTATACTCATACACTGAATATTTAATACAGTATAATTTCTCATTTTAGAACTGTATATTGTGTAATCGAGTAAGGTCATGTAAAATGATGAGATTTCTGCCAGTTTCTTTTTACCTATGTTGTCAAAAGTTAAGACATGAAAAATCAACTGGGTAACTGTTAAAAATAGTAATCTCTGATTTAGAGGTTGCTAACAGTGGACAACAAGCTGAGAAGGGCACCCACGTGTCATGAATTCAGTTTTAATATTTCCCTTATGTGTACAGGTAATTGTGTTCCCATAAACACTAACATATTATAAGGTCTATAATTTTTAAATATGGAATTAAAGATTTTCTTTGGGGTGCTTCTTTAAAGTTTCCAGATCGGTGATTACTAGCCTTCTGTTATGGAGAGTCAATTAGGAACAGTATCAAACAGAGTTTCTAACTCCACTGTACTTAACCTATCAGAATAATCAACAATTTCTGATTACTCTGTCAGGCCCTAACCATTCAACAGTAAAATTTAGACAATATTACTGTCTAGAGGATACACATTTACATAAAAATCATAAAGCAAAATGCTTCACATGGTTTTTAAGAGCTCACAATGAAGTTTATGTTTCAGGTGTGGATGGGACAAACAAGATGCAGCCCAAGAATGCCTGTTCCTCAGTGAACGATGTTTCTAGTAAGTTTATTAAACTGGGTGGGCAGGCCTGCTGAGGGGCTGCTTTACAGTAGAAACACCATAAAGCTGTTAGTCTATTTGTGTTCTGGAGGTTTACAGTAATGCACTCTGGGCCTAACCCTGAAAGGCATCTCTTATCTATTGTGCTAGGCTTCAGTGCACCCATGCCAGAGGTTTTTTGAAGGGGGGCACAAAACTAAAACCAGAAAGGGCTATTTTCTTGAGTCAAGAACCATGGGGATTATACTCACCTGGATAAATATGTCAAGTTATACAGGCATTTTCCACACCACCATACAAAGGACACTACAGACTTTATAAACAAATCAGATTTAGCTATGTTGAGGACTATAGGTATGCCATCCCTAGGTACAGAAAACAGGAAGCAGAGGGGATGCCCAAATCACATACCTGTAATCAGAGACGGGATTGCAACATACAAATGACATAGAGGAACCCACCTCTTTTTCCTGTCTGAAACTGGGAGTATGGCCAAGGACTGAGGATTCCCCTCAGTTTACCCCAACTACTTAATGAAGGCTGGAGGCCTGGCCTTATTGATTGCTAACAAGTAGGGAAAAACCTAAAGCAGCAGAGTCCCACACCTGATCCGGTGTATTCCACAGCCTTGTAAAACTCCATTCTCCGGGACTAAGGACAATTCTAAGAAATTGTATTTATAAGAGGATTTACGCTTTAAGTTTGTTGAGCAAATAATTATATGCACCTGCAATAAGTTCATAAAAATCACTGGAAAAGTTTATGAAACTCCAAATAAAAGAAAAATTAATTATATACATGTGCCCCCAATACTGTTGAATTTCAGACTTTTTGTGGTTCATTTTTATGTATTTATATATGCTTTACGGAGACAATAATAAATATTCAGGTTGCTTTTCAGTTGCTTTATTTACTTTACAGTTTTTCCATGCAAATGGGCAACACTGTACTGTTGACAGAAACTCACACTGAGTGGGAAGGCAATCTCCAATTAGAAGTTGGCAACACAAGACCCACCTGGCACATGGAAATAACACAAGGCTCACCACAAACTGATCAGTAAAGGCATGTCAGGAAAATGCAAGGAAAAGGAATACATCGGGAATCACAGTATGAATCTCATGAAAATGGCTGAAGTCAAGGCATAAGGCAGAATTCATCATGATGATCATGGTGATTAGAGAGCTCCCCCATAAGAATACGCAGACAATTTCTCAACTGTAGCTCCCTAAGTTTCCTCCTAATTTCTCTCATCTCTTCCATGAACATTTCCATATCATCTCCATCTCCACCCAACCCATCATTAATCTGCCTATTGGGTATGGCCCATCGAAAGTTAGGGGCAAGTCGGCGAGCCTGTCCTCTTCGGTGGTGGTTGTTTGCTGCAGGCTGGTGGCCATCACCTCCTCCCAAAGGGCGGTCTTCCTGCCCATTCTGCAGGGGCTGCTCCATTTCTTCGTTTTCCTGGTGGATATTTGCCATGATGAGATTTTGTTTTCTGGTTGTTATTCTTTGAACACAAGTAAGACAGGGCAAGGAAAGAAACTGAATGCCTGGTGCACTGACCAGCAATATTCCGAGACTAACAACAAAAGTTTTCATTATTTTTTTTCCCGACCTTAAGAGTCTCCAGGCAAGCTCTAGGGAGCCTCCATTTCGAGCCCCTCCCCCCAGCTCTCTCATTTCCCTTCTACCTCCAAAGCCCACCATTTTTTATTTCCCAGGATCCTTTCCCTGAGCTCCGCAGGCACCAAAATGGAGGACTGAGATGCAGAGTGGGGTGGGGTAGGGGCTCTCGTTGGGGTCCCAGACAGGGCTTTCCGCACGCTCCTCCAGCCCTCCCCTCCCCTCCCCCACTGCGCCCCCCCACACACACACACACTGCCCTGAACCGACCTGGGCCTATCCCTCGCCGCGGAGTCCTCCTCTCAATCCTCGCCGCCGCGACTCTCGGCTTGCAGACCTGCAGACAGGGTGGGATCGGAGCGACCCAGCGCGGAGCTCAGTACCGCACCCCCTCCTCCGCCCGCACCCCCACTGCCCATCCTTCCCCGCCTCCCACAGCCACCAACAGCCCGTCCCTTCCATGCTCTCCAGGGCCGGGTCTAGCACTGGCCTCTGCCAGCCGGCCCGGCCGGCCCTTCCCCGAGACCCCCGCCATCCCCGCCCGCAAGCGGGGGCGCCCCTTCCCCGGGCGCAGCCACGGTTCCCTTGGCCATGCAGAAAGCCGCGGGGCCGCCGCGCCGTCCTGCAGCGCGCTCCGGCGCATCGGGAGGCTGTCGCCGTCAGGGCCGCGGCGTGCGGGCCCCTTACCTGCGCCGCTCGCCCAGGGCCCGATGCCAGCCCGCCCTGCGCAGGGAAGCGCGGAGCCGGAGACCAGACGCGAGTGACGACTGCACCCAAGGCTGCGTCGCTCTGCAGCCCCGGGTCACGTGAGGGCCGCGCGTCACTGCCAAGCTAGCTCCCCTGCTCAGGAGGCCAGTGCGACAGGAGGCCCCGCCCCAGCTCCCCGCCGCGAGCAAGCACCTCAGGCCCCACCCGTCACTCATCCAGATCCTCGCCAATCTGAGTACCCACAAGTGGCCTCACCATCTGGAGGTTGGACTTCTCCTTCCCTGTTACCAGGGAGAGTCGACACCATCCTCTATCTCTCCCTCCCACTATAGCCAGGTCTTGGCTTTAGCCTTCACTGAGATTCCTCTCCACCTTTGCCAAATGTTTTCCCCGGGACCTCTCCCCACAGACACCCTAAAGTGGAGAATGGGGTAGATTGTGCATATTTCTCTTTATTTTCTCTTTAAAAAAAATCAGCATGCTTCAGAAAATTAAAAATTAAAAGGGTCACTTCTTTTTTTGGAATGCTGGGGATAGAACCTCTAGCCTCATAATTGCTGGACAAGCAAGCTCTCTTCTGAGCTGTATTCCCAGACTGCTCCACCCCCTGCCACCACACACACTTTTTAAACTTCAAAAAAAAAAAAAAAATGGAGACAGTGCTTGTCTATGTTGTTGGAGCTACACTTGAATTTTCAATCTTCCTGCGTCAGCCTTCCTTGTAGCTAAGGTTACAGGCCTGCTCTACCAAGCCTGGTGAATTTTCAGCTTTGAAAGAAATGTTTCATTCTGCAGAATGAAAAAAAAAATTTGTTTATGTTATCCTGTGTGTGTCAGACAGAAAATATATACTCTAGGTTTTGAATGGCTGTTTTGAAACATGCTGTATTAGTCTGTTTCATTTTTTGTTTTAAGAAGGAGGGACTCTTGCTGAATACAGCTAATGCTTTGAAACTGATCTGAAACAGTTCCTTCAGAGAGAAGTCATAATTTTATATGGTGTGTGTGTGTGTGTGTGTGTGTGTGTGTGTGTGTGTGTGTAGGGTCTCACTGGTTGGCCTGGCACTCACTATACCAAACAGGATAGCCTCAAACGTGGGGTGCTCTTTCCTGCTGCTGCCTCTTCCCTCTGCCTCCCAAGTGCTGGTGTTATATTAGATATCTGAGTCCATTGTCCTCAGGAAAAAGAGTCATTTTAATTTCTTGTTTTCCTCTCCAAACCTTCAAACTACTCTATAAATATTTAATGAGCTGAAAACTAGAAAATATCTAGAAGTTAGTCCCCAAACCTCCTACTCTGGTGTGAATATTGCAAAAAATATTAGAAATAAGCGAAGGATGGATGAAGCAATGAAACTTATACTGAAAGTCATCCTGAACACAACTGTTTCCTCCACCCTGAAATCACTGTTTTTAGTTTTTGGTTATTTGCTTGTTTTGAGACAAAGTCCCACTCTGTGGCCCAGACAGGCCTGGAGTTGAAATCAGCTTTTGTTAAAACATGATCACAGATAGAAGATAGATTTTTGAAAACATAGTGTTGTTATTTACGATTTAATAACTGTTCATTATGACAGAAAGAAGCTGATTCTAGTTTGGCCCTCAAACTTCTGTACTGTCTCCTACCCTGATAAATGAGGTGGGACACTGGAGAAATAACATGGAAATGCTTGTGTGTTAAAGTTTGGGAGCCATATATCACATATAAAATTAAGAGTTTAGAGATGGATATAGCTCCAAAATCTCAAATTGCAAAATTATAGCCAGTAGTTACCTTTTAAAGTAATTCTAGAGATTTCTGGACTCTGTATCACAGGTAACAACTCTTCCTTTTTAAAAATAAAAAGTTTAGACAAACTGATCAATTTGAACAAAGGATGATTCACAAACCAGAAAGTCCAGAAAGCCGGAACAGGTTCAAAGATGCTGTTCTTCAACATGGTCATGCCACATGTTTTGGACAGAAAATGGACATGTACAGAAAACAGAGTTGAGGCTAAGTGACAGCTTGATTGATTACAGCTTAGTGCTTGCTTTTTTTTTTTTTTTAAGCATAGTGCGCTGGTAAGTTTTTTGTCAACTTGATACAAACCAGAGTCACCTGGAAAGAGGGACCCTCAATTTAGGAATTGCCTCCATAAAATTGGACTGTAGGCAAGCCTGAGGTCATTTTCTTGTTTAATGATTGGTGTTCAAGGACCAACCCAGCCAATTGTGGGCAGTGTTACCCCCTGGGCAGGTGGTCCTAGGTTATATAAGAAAGCAGACGAGAAAACCATGAAAAGCAAACCAGTCAACAGCAGTCCTCCATGGTCTCTCCTTCAGTTCTTACTCTGGCTTAGCTCAGAGTTGGGTTATTACCTGTGAGTCAAATAAACCGTTCTCTCCCCGCAGTTGCTTTGAGTCATGATGTTTACCACAGGAACAAAATACAAGTGAGAACATAGGGTCAGAACAGTTACTCCCCGACTACTGATTGAAGGTGGAATGCTGTGAATGGTTGAGACTGAGCTGTTTGTTAGAAAAGTATACTCCAACAGGCTTTAATTTAATCTTTTTCTTAAGTTACCTTGCAGTTTCTTGTGTAATTGGTCAAGTATAGAGCCATCTTTAGGCCAAATTTTGTTTAATTTAACATCATACAGACTGCTCTGTTAATAATACTGACTGGAAGGATGCGGAATAGAAGCATGAGCTGGGATATCAGACAAATCTGGGTTCAGATTCAGTCTGCTAAAGTAATGATGAGTAACTCTAAGTCAATTATTTACCAATATTTTGTGCTTCCACAGTGAAACAGGGATTGTTAGAAGAATATGGTTACATATAATAAGAATTCACCACCAGAGCCTAGCAAATTGCTGATGAAATTGACTCATTATTGTTTACTACCATTAAGTTGTTTCTAGCAGTATTTTAAGAGTATCAGTTTGTACTGCTTTCCTTAGCTATATTAACTCGTGAAATCCACGTGTCTATTTTGCATAGTTAGTGGTTTACAGTGTCTTTTGTACAAAGTAGATGACTATTTGGTAAATGAATGCATCCATACTTAAGGTGATTGTTGTTGATGATGTTGTTCTGAAGGCTATAGTACAAAGTAGGAAAACATTAAATAAATTACATTGAAAGAATTCCCTGAAAGTAGAGAAATTGTGTGGCATAGCAATTGAATGTGAAGTTTATCAAGTCGATTTTTATTTCTTTTAGTGGGTGCATGGTTAAACATTGTCCTTTTGATCCAGCTTGGATAAGTCTTTTGTTTGCAACCACCTAATTTTTCTTGAACAAAAACATACATATGTATATACTTCCAATCAAAATTTATATAGGAGATGGGTTATAATAGAGCAATGGCTTTTTTCTTTTTCTTTCTTTCTTTTTGGTTTTTCAAGACAAGGTTTCTTTGTGTAACAGAAAGAAAACTGAAAAGATGTTACGGTGGTGTGGAAAGGCGTAGAAAGGGCCAGGGTTGTTTTTCTTCTAAAGTTTCCAGTTCTGAAGAGATAAGAAAAACAAATCCCTGCATGCTGGCAGGGTCCAAAGTGGAAGCTGAGGAGACAAAAGTTTGAGATACAGAGTTGCAAAGTAGGACAAAAAGAGATACATATTATAGGAATGTTAATATAAAAGTTACATGTATGATACTGCCCAGGCTTCAGAGATGCCCGCAAAACCTGAGAGAGTTGTTCTGGTGAGAGCCCTGTCACTGGAATCTATAGGAATCTAGCCTGAGTCTCAATGGTGATGAATTACATTGGAGTAGCACTTACATGAGAGATTGATTACATGGGAGTCACCCTAGATATTTGATGAAGAGGCGTATTTTTGTTTTCTGAGTGATGAAGATTGAACCTAGTGCCATAAACAAGCTGGGTAAATACTCTGTCACTGAAGTACATTCCCAGAACTAAGACTTGTCTTTTTATCCCTCTTCTGCAAGCTTTTACACCACTAACCCAAACACACAAACACACAGAGAGAGAACTGTTAGACAATAGAACACCTTGGTCTCACACATCCCATACCCAGGAGCCACCATTCTAAAGGTCCTGAAGGGGTTAGGAGGACTCGAAATACAAAGTGTGGTTGATTGCTCAAAACAAAAGGAGCCCAATATTCAACTGTCTGACTGAGCCTATTTTAATAACAATAGTTGGAAGTTGAAGAGCTAGACTAATATATAGTTTAGCCCATACCCACTGGGAAAACAGTGGCAAAAGCATGTTATTGATTCACTGTTTTTTGTGGGGTTTTTTTGTTTGTTTGTTTTTTGTTTGTTTGTTTTTTGTTTGTTTGTTTTTTCATGATTTCACCTGTACTTGGTAAGATCCTTCAATCACATTCTGGAGCTATCAGGCTAATATCCAGTCCAAGGAGGCTTCTTTTTTGCTGAAATCTCGGGGGTTTGGTTTGGTTTGGTTTGATTTTTCTCCACTGCTGGAGATTGAATCCATGTGTGCCTGCTAGGGAAGGGCTCTAACCTTTGAGATGTGGCCTGTCTTTCTTTGTTTGCTTGTTTGTTTTTGAGACAATGATTCACTATGTAACTCACACATATTTGGCTGGAGTGCATCCAGTTGGACTGTGTCAATTACTCTATTTGCTTCTCATTAGGTTCTCCTAGTTGAATACTCGGCTTGGGAGAAGGCTCCGAGCACTGGCGGCTCTGTGGGTATAGGTAGCCCTGATCTTGTTCAGATGTTTCTCTGCAGCTTCACGGTGCTTCATTGCTGCGCTCTTCTTGCGCTTTGCTCTTTTCAGCAACATTGAAACACCTATTACAAACTGAAACTGGGTGTCAAGAATGTAGAAACACATGCTCCCTCAGGCTTCCCATGATGTATGCCCATTATAAAGTTGATGCCAAGACTTACGGAATAAAGAATGGACCTAATGAAAGTATCTCTGTAAGAATTTGGATCATTTGAAAGATATTTAATTGAAGAATGTTGTCTGAAATAATAGGGGAGGGAGAGAGCTGTTGAGCTTGGTTATCTGAATGTAAAACCAACAGATATCCAACTTCTATCATCTCTTAGAGAGCAGCAGTAAAATATTTTATTTCAAGGACTACAGAAGATGCATACATTGTGACAAGGAAGGCTTACAGTCACTATTTAGAGTAGTTTAGGACTTTACTGGAAGAGATTATCTCCATGTAGTGCCCTAAACTGATGACCTGTACTAAAGTTGTGTGTGTGTGTGTGTGTGTGTGTGTGTGTGTGTGTGTGTGTGTATTCCTTTGACCCTTCAAGCCTGTGGTAGTAATATTCCTCCTCCCCCTTGAACCTTGGGATGAACTCAGTAGCATATCAGAGAACACATACATAGACCGGGGATGTAGCCTAGTGGCAGAGCACTTGTCATCATTCATGAAACTCTGGGTTTGCTGAAAAAAAAAATAGAAAATTCATGCATAGATATCTATGAAGTTACTTTCTCTTGACTACCCAGGCTTAGCTATTTCCCATATAAGTTCTGTTGCTAATATCTAAGGGAACAAAGAACACCAGTTTTACCTTAAAGGATAAAGAAAATTATGAGACAAGTATTTGAGCCACAGGCACTATGATTTGAATTATATGCCATCCAGTGATATGTAAAAGTCCCCATCCAGGCCGGGCGGTGGTGGCGCACGCCTTTAATCCCAGCACTCGGGAGGCAGAGGCAGGTGGATCTCTGTGAGTTCGAGGCCAGCCTGGACTACAGAGTGAGATCCAGGAAAGGCGCAAAGCTACACAGAGAAACCCTGTCTTGAAAAACCAAAAATAAAATAAAATCCTTACCCTGGGTTCTCTTGGGACAATCAGTTGTAATCTGCCTGAGGAATTATCTCTTTCCCCAGGACTAAAGCTATTATAGTAGCCAGGTGTGGTCCAGGTGTGTCCCGTTACCTGTATCTTTTTCCCTTGGGCCTTTCGGTTGTCTCTGTTTTCTGTTTGCCTACTTCTATACTTTCCTCCTGGCGTCCGGACCGTGCAGCCTGGTGAGACGAGCAAGGAGCAGTATCTCACCTTGGGGTGCTTGTCTTTAATGATAGTAAACTTGACCACATGCACCCCATCTTTACGTTTGTAAAGTCTCACATATCATAAACTTCTTATAGTTCTCGAAGAGCTCGACAGTATGGTTAAGCTTTTTAGTTTAAACTTTAAAGAAGGACATGTGGAGGTCAGAGGACAACTTGTATAAGTCACACTGCTCTCCCTCCGAAGTGTGAGTCCAGGGATGAAGCGCAGGTCTTTCAGCGTGCCATGGGTACTGTTATCAGATGAGCCATCTTCCTGGTCTTTAGTCTCAATTTTAAAACAGAAATATTTTATTTTGTGACAAAACTGTCTAAAACCTATTCTTGTCTGGAAGCAGTTGCTTTTTTCTCTTTAATCCTTTACCCCAAATGTCTTACACCTAAAACTTTCTGTATCTCTTTTCTTATTTGATGAGTCTTTTCAGTTTTATTTTCTTTATAAAATTTAGAAAACATTTTTTCTTGATGAAACCAATTTATATTTTAGTGACTCATAGGAAGCTGTATATGAAATGCAGCAAAATCACATTAACAGTCCTGAAAACATTTTGAACAATATATTTAAATTAACCAATTTGTTTGAGATTTAAGTCCTATTGTAATAGGTACTTAGAAACTGATCTTTTAAAAATATGTTATTATTATTATGAGTATAGGCCTTTTCCCCTGAATGTATGTCTGTGTACCACATGAATGCCTGTTTCCTGAGCAGCCAAGAAGAGGGCATTGGATTCCCTAGAACTGTAATTTCAGGTGGTTGTGAGTCACCATGTAGGTGCAGGGACTTAAGCCTGGGTCCCTTGGGAGAGTGCCAATGCTCTTAACCAGTGAGCTATCTCTCCAACCTCTGAATTTTTTTTTAAAGCATTCATGTCTCATTTGAGCTTATAAGGCAACCAAAAAACTAAAGCATTTCTGCCTTCATTTTATCTCTGTTTTCCTTTGTGTTGTGTCCTTACTTTTGTAGGTAAGCATATTAATTACCCAAGGAGAGCTGAAAGCACAGAGAAAAGCCCTATTTCCATCCTTGGAACACCAAGCCTAGCACCCCAGGTAAGTGCAGGGTTGCACTGGGAAGCAGGAATAATCATCTGTTGAAAACTAATCCATCCAGCTAAGCAACAGGGACTTCTTGGAACATCTAGAGCCAGAATTAAGACAGTTGTCAACCAGATAACACCCTAACCAGAACTGTCTAATTATGTATACCGCTTGCTTTTGTTTTAAAATTTTAATTTAAGATTCATATTAATACCACCAACACTGGACCACACTGGGGCCACACTGATTGCGTATTCTCTCTGTCCCTGGCAATTACTCTTCTCTTTAACTAGTATATTGGGACGAGTGATCAAGCATAACTGGTTGGGGCTAGTGGAGCTTTTGTAACCTTAAACTCATAAGTGCATGTGAACAATACATACATAGTCATGCATAGTGACAGTTTCTAAAGACTAATATTTTTAGCTTTCATTTAGAGATATCACTAGTCAGTTTTAAGTTAAATCATTGATCTAAGTGTTTATTTGATAGCATTGAGCAATTCTTTTTTTAAAATTTTTTTATTTTTATTTTGCAATACAATTCAGTTCTACATATCAGCCACGGATTCCCTTGTTCTCCCCCCCTCCCGCTCCCTCACCTTCCCCCCATCCCACCCCCCATTCCCATCTCCTCCAGGGCAAAGCCTTCCCCGCAGACTGAGATCAACCTGGTAGACTCAGTCCAGGTAGGTCCAGTCCCCTCCTCCCAGGCCGACCTCCTCCCAGGCCGAGCCAAGCGATCCTGCATAGGCCCCAGGTTTCAAACAAAACTATGGTATGACTTTTCTTAAAAACATGATAGAGAACTTACATCTTACAGCCTTTAACTTGATCACTAGTAAGGCTCAGTAGATACGCAGTAAAATCAAAAAGTCAAACATGAACCTAGGCATTCAGATTTCAAGCAATATCTTTTCTATTTTAAGAACTAAATATCAGAAAGGAAGTGACTGTACAGACAAAAATGCCTTTCTCTGTGTCATTTGAAGCCAAAGCTCCCTACTTTCTCATTTATAGTGAAGCCAAACTATATTTTTTGGTGCTTGTTTGTATATCTGAAAGAAAGAGATAAAAGATGTATAGGTCTCTGGATGAGGAATAATCCACCCATCCAGTGCAAGTCTGGAATATATCCCTGCCTGGATCAGACAACACCAACCACAGATAGGCTTTGGCTCAAAATGTGGTCCTCACTTGTTCTCTAGTGGCTACTTTTCCTTCTAGGCCTCCTTAGAGGGGTTTCTTTCATGGCTTAGAAACCACCGTTCCATCCAGTGTAAAGTTTAAAGAAATAGATGTGCACCGCAGCTAGGATTTCAACCTCTCATAAAATGAAGACATATGAAGCCTAAATTCACATAGTTGGGCCTTGAGCTGTTTGCACAGTATTGAGGGAAAGCTGTTAGACTTCTTCATAATTTAAGCTGAAGACTGGTAAGACTGCATTCAGGAGTCAAAGTTCCCCCTGCCTAAGGCATCTTCTTCACAGAGTACCTAACATAGGAAAAACAGCAAGCCCCTTTAGGAGACAACTGAAGGAAAGAAAGCAGAGTGCCTTTAGAATTTTGAGGTCAGCAAATTATCGAAGTGGCCGTTTCTAATGTGTTTTGAACCTGGCATATGAGAATTTGAGGAGTAGTTTTTCCATGTGTTTTATTCAGGCTGGTCTTGAGTATTCACAGGAGTGTGAGGGGGGATCAAGACTCTGGGTGATCTACTCTCATGGCTGTCTTCTGGACAGAACCAACAAAGTTCCTTTGAACCTAGGCATGGGTAGGGATGCGCCTAAAGGATTTCTAAATTTGAAGCCAATAGAACTGGGGATTTCTGGCCAGAAAAACAACAGCGAAGAAACAAAGCTAAGATGCAAGCTGTGCGTAGCTGATGGGCAGATGGGCCAAGTGACAGTCAGGGAAATCCATGAATAATGCTCCAGCGAAGGGAAGGAGACATGATTCCACACTGCCACCCCCATAAGCTGAAGAAGGTTTTTCTGAACTTTTAGGGACTTCAACTCAGGCTAAACTGTGACTCAAGTCTTCAGTGCAAGAAAGTGTGCGTGTACTTCCCAAGGAAAAGCAGAGGAAAGTGAGACATACCCATGTGTACCTATTGGCCCCTCAAGGGGAGTCATAATGAACTGTCTTAACACTAGTCACAGATACCATACCATTTTGGTGGCTCTCAAGTTACAGTTCAAAAAGTTAGTGAAAAATATTTTTCTCTTTCCTTTCTTTTTGGTAAGTAAAATTATAAAATGGTCCAGGAGATACATTTTTTATTTTTTGGCTTTTGCTGTTGTCATTGTTTTGTTTTGTTTTTCAAGACAGAGTTTCTCTGTAACAGCTCTAGCTGTCCTGAAACTTGCTTTGTAGACTAGGCTGGCCTCACAGAGATCTGCCTTCCTCGGCCTCCCAAGTGCTGAGATTAAAGTTGTGCACTACCTCACCTGGCTCAGGAGGTGAGCTGCAGAGATGGCTTAGCAGTTAAGAGCACTGGCTGCTCTTCCAGAGGACCCGGGTTCAAGTCCCAGCACCCACATGGCAGCTCACAACTGTCTGTAACTCCAGTTCCAGGGGACCTGACACCCTCACACATGTGCTCCATTGCATGTACACACACACACACACACACACACACACACACACACACACACACACACACACACACACAAAGCAAACAAAGTACAAACAGGCTAGAGAGATGGCTCAGCTACTAAGAGCAAGACTTGCAGAGGGCCAAAGGTGAACACCCATGTCTGGCCTGTTCCTGGGGAAATCTGATGCCATCTTCTGGCCTCAGAGGGTACTGCACTCATGTGCACTATACACATAAATAAAAATATAATCTTAAAAAAATGTAAACAGAAACACATCAGGACTAACTAAGATTTAACATGAAATTTCTGGTGAGAATCCTAGAAAATTACAGGTTTTATATCTGAGAACAGAGGAGGCCATAAACAGTTGTAAACTGTGCTGGAATTCTTGCTTATCTGCTGGCTAAAAAGCTTCAATGGGGTGACAGGCTTTTCTCCCTTTTCCTGGCCCCCAAATTTTCCTAGTCTTTCTATGCTGCTTCAGTGTCTTTTGAAACTGCACATACACAATATAGGTTACACATGCACACAATGCACATTTTCTCACATAACAACCTCAGGTATTATTACCATTTCCCTGAGTGTGAATCATTTACAATGAACTCATCCAGAAAAATTCACATTTAAAAATTAACTTTGTGAAAAAAATGTCAATTACCCTATTTATTTCCATTCGTGGAGATCAAATGACAACTTGAAGGAACTGATTCTTTTCTTAAATGGCTTTACCTGCTGAGCCATCTCACTGGCCCAATAAATTCACAATTTTTTTTTTTTGGTTTTTTCGAGACAGGGTTTCTCTGTGTAGCTTTGTGCCTTTCCTGGAACTCACTTGGTAGCCCAGGCTGGCCTCGAACTCACAGAGATCCGCCTGGCTCTGCCTCCCGAGTGCTGGGATTAAAGGCGTGCGCCACCACCGCCCGGCAATTCACAATTTTTTAAACAAACTTTTCAATTGGACTGCTATGTTGGAAGGACTGTTTGACAGTTCCGGTGCTTGGTGAGGCCCTAGCATCCAGTGGACCCTATTACTTTGGGTTTTATAACTAGCAAGGTGAGAGGTACCATATATGTGAGTGAAGGCTAATAAGCAAGAATGTGTTTGATTTGGAGAGCACATGTCCCATTAAAATGAGATGGTTTCTGCACACCTTGGGTCAACTGTCCTGAGGAAATTCAGGCCCAAGGTTGTGAAATATCCATCTGGAGATATCAGAAATATCAAAGTTTATGTGAAATTCATAAGTTATGAATTTATAACTATATATTCATTTTCTTATCTTTTCATATACTTTTTAACTCTATTTCTTTGAAACAATCTCATGATCCTCCTGCCTCATGAAACATACTCATGATCCTCCTACTTCAGTTTGCCAAGTGCTGAAAATACAGATGTGCATTACCATGTTGGCTACCCCAAACTCTGATTGATTTGATTATAAATAGGAATCATGATTGTGATGTGTGTGTGGTGGTTTAAATGAGATGTCTCCCATAAGTCTCAGGCATTTGAATACTTGGTTCCTAATGATGGCTATGGGGGAGAGGATTAGGAGATGTGGTCTTGCTGGAGAAAGTATGTTACTGGGGGTGGACTTGGAGGTTTCAAAAGACTTAGGCCATTTCAAGTTAGCTCTCTCTGTTTCCTGTTTGTGGATTGATATGTGAGCTTTCAGCTGCTGTACCCGCCTCATGCCTGACTGTCTATCTGCTGCACTGCCGTGCTCCCAGCCATGATGGTCATGGACTCTTATCCCTCTTATAAGCCCCCAATAAACTTTTCCTTCTTTAAGTTGCCTTGGTCATGGTGTTTTATCACAGCAATAGGAAAGTAATACAGTGCTATTGTTTGCTGAATGACAGATGACTCTACCGGTGACCTACTGATGGTAACAAATCACCTCAGAGTTCATTTGATGTAAACTACAAGTGATATGTATGTGCTCAGAGATTCTGTGATTAAAGTATTCAGAAATAACACAGTAAGGCTAGTCTCTTCTACTCTACAGTGTCTGGAACCATAGAGTGTTCAGTTTAGACTAACTTGAATGCCTATAGATGACACAAATAGCTTGATGCTGGAACTAAGATGGCCAAAAGACAAAGAATTCACAGGTAGCATATCCAACATGGTTACACCAGCGTTCCAACAGCAAAAGTTCCCTGTGTATAAGGTGGAAGTTACATGGCCTTTTATGATCTGGCCTTGGAAGTCCCACTGTGATCAATCAATACAAGCAGTCATAAGACCTTTTCCAAGATTCAAGTAGATGGAATTTAAATATCACCTCATTCAAGAGAAGTGCTCAATAATTCTAGCCATGTTTAAAAGCTGTCATACCACTTACTGTTATAAACCTTTTACCATCCATTTCTTAGCCTCCTGCTAGGCAATAGTCAATATGTTAGTAACACCTGTTTGAGTATAATGGTTAGGTGCAAATAACATTGACCATGACCTAGAATAAAAATCACAGCTTTGTTCCATTCATATTATTGCTACATGAAGGATTTCTAAAGCATTTCTAAAGCATTTAAAAATGAGGCTGGGCGGTGGTGGCACACGCCTTTAATCCCAGCACTGGGGAGGCAGAGCCAGGCGGATCTCTGTGAGTTCAAGGCCAGCCTGGGCTACCAAGTGAGTTCCAGGAAAAGGCGCAAAGCTACACAGAGAAACCCTGTCTCGAAAAACCAAAAAATAAAAAATAAATAAATAAAAATAAAAATGATTAGCATAGGATTTCTAAAGCATTTAAAAATGATTAACATAGTCACAAATACTCATTTGTGAACTGATTGTGAACTAATGTGTAAAGTCACTACAGTGGGTTTGGAAGAGGAGAGTAAAATAAACCATGAGTCCAAAAATGTAAATTATTGAGTCTATCATTTTAAAATGAACACTGGTTTTTATAGTTTTCTTTTCTGGGCTTTCACCTAGTTTTAGATTTGTAGAGTAGAAAGTTATGGTCTAAGGTCTCATTCTTTCATAGACAATGTATCATGAAGACCAGACTAACCTTAGAAATAATCTAGTCCAAGAGCTTTACTTTACAAATTGGGAGATAGAGACCCAGACAATTTTCAATGTTTTCTCAGGTAGTCAAAAAGGGTAACAGCAGGGCCAGGGAGATGGATCAGCAGGGAAAAGCGCTTGCTATGCAAGCCTGACCGTCTGAATTTGATCCCTGAAACACACAGAACTCACAGAAAAAAACAAACAAACAAACAAAAACATCTGTAGTCCTAGCACCCCTATGCAAAGTAGGAGGCAGAGACAGAAATACAGTGAAGCAGCAGAAACAAAGGTCTTATAAAATAGCAAATACAGGGCCTGGAGAGATGGCAGGGCAGTTAAGAGCACTGGCTATTCTTCCAGAGGACCCAGGTTCAATTCCCAGCACCCACATGGCGGCACATAATTATCTGTAACTCCAATTCTAGGGGATCTGACACCCTCATACAGACATACATGCAGGCAAAACACCAATGGAAAAAAAATATCATATACAAACTAACCTATTTTTCTTACAAATACATAGTAATGAAAAATAAAAGAGATAAGAAAATGTTGCTATATGTGAAGCATTATTGTATGTACCTTGATGGTTACATTTTATCCTTTCAACAGTCTTAGGAAGTAGGTGCTAATGATACCCTCCATTTTACAAACAAAAGAATCGCATGATGGTGAAGCTAAGCAACAGATAAGAAGCAACAAAATAGGCATTCAGATTCCTGTAGTGCCTAATCTATATTCTTAAACCACCACTCAATTTTCCCTGTTAGTAAGTTCCAAGCTATATAAAGTATTCATTCCTGTATTCATTAAACATTTATCATTTGATGATATTTTAGCTCTTTTTGTGTTAGTGCCACATGCCCACATCTATCACTCATTTTCAGTACCTAATTTAGAGTTTTAAAGAGGTGTGTGTGTGTGTGTGTGTGTGTGTGTGTGTGTGTGTGTGTGTACCGTGCACATGCAGGCAGGTACCCACAGGGTCAGAAGAGGGCATTGGATCTCCTGAAGCTGGAGTTTATGGGCACTTGTGAGCTGCATGATATAGTAGCTTGACTCTGGTTCTCTAGAAGAGCAATGAACACTCCTAACTGCTGAGCCATCTCTCCAGTCCCTAATTTAGAGTTTTGATACCCTGGATATAGCTCTTTGCTATAATTATATATGCGGTTCAGTTACTCTGTATTTTATATTATGTTTCTGGTAAGACAGTGGAAATACGAAAAGGATGAGGAAAATATGGCATTCATATGTTCGTGGAGATCACTAATTAATGTGAGACAGTAGATAATGAATATGGTATGTACTGGACCACAGGAAATATTAGCATGGCATCATAAGGAACTTTGAGATCTTGCTGTCTAGTAAAACTGTAAAACCAAACTGGAACAAAACACCCAAACATCTCAAATACGTTTAAATAGTATTAATAACATATATCAATAAAGAATCATGTATATGCCAAAATTTATAAAAATTTCCTAAAATAGGGGACATCTGTGGCATTTGATCTCTATCTCTCACTCCACCAAAATCCCTAGCTCAGTTGCGGGGGGGCATAACCTGCACTCTACCAGGCAATTGAGAACAAGCCCGCTGCAACTCCAAGTCTGGAGCTTTCTTCGTGGGAAATGAAGGATATCTGCATTTCTCATCCTGACAGTGCTGACCCTTGACTAAAGTTGAATGCTGAGTGAGTGCAACCAAAAAGTAGGGGCTCAATCCAATTATAGAATGTAGGCTGTCTCTTGGATGTGGAACCACAGAGAATGCTGGGGCCCTGCTTATCCTGTCCTTGTCTTGAAGACATGGTTCCCCAGAATTAGCACTGTGGAAGCAAAGTTCTCCAACAGTGCTGCATATATGATAACAATCCTACTGACTGATTTTTGTCCATATAGAAGAACATCTTCATTGTGAGCAGATGGAATGCTGTAGGTCAAGGGACAAAATTACTTTGGTTATCTGTGTCCCTTTAATAGCCAGTAATTTTCACTTTCTGTGTCTGTCTTAACATCCTCCTGGCCATTAGGTAAAACCCTTGGAATGTTATCTGTGAGCTCCGTAGACAGCCAGTCTCCACTAAGCCTAAAGGTAAGAAAGCTAAGAATGCTAGAAGATAACATCTGAAGCCAACGTATCTGTTGAATGTATTCATTTAAAACATTTTTCTTGTTCTTTAGCTATGAAAGTTCATGTAACCCCTTTCACTTTGGAACATGCCGTTTAAATTAATTTGAATCCATGTTTCTGGGCGATTGCCACACATATTTGGCTAAGAATAAGCTATTTTCTTACATCCTTTAAAGTAGGGTATTATTTTACACTGACAGAGGTAAGCTGACAGGACTTTAGACTGTGCTATACTTATCCCCAGGAAGAATACACATTTTAGAGTAGAAATGTCACCCAGAAAGTAGGCTGCTATGCTCCCTGTCCCCAGACCCACAACCCTTGATCAGATATTTCACCCTTGGAGATATACAAGCCATAAAGCATGTAGCTACTACTAGTCTCCCAGTAGAACCTAGTTCATTTTCAACTGGAGAAATTCAAGCCAAGTTTCCTCCAATTTGTGGCGGGAGCAATTGGGAAGTAATTAGATGGATTTGGTAAAGGTAGTTACTGTTGTCTGGCTAGACTGTTGAGAAAAACCAAAGGCAATGACTGAGCGGAGGCTTCCTACGGTTAAAACAAATATCAACACTGAGCTTGACCCAGACATGGTGGCACAAGCCTGTAGTCCCAGCACTCAGAAGGCTGAAGCAGAAATAATTCTATTTTCTGGAAAGCCTGGTCTGCAAATCAAAACCCTGGCGCAAAATAAAACCAAACAAACTAAAATCTCGGAGCTTGGGATCTATTCTTTTATGAGGGGCCACATTTTACTAGTTTTCAGAGCAATTGATAACCAAGTGAATTTCTGGGAACAATAGGCCGATGAAGAGGTTATTAGTGGATTCTAAAGTGAACACGGTTAGTGAGAGAGTAAGAAAGCCTTATTAAAACCATTATCATTAAGATGACACTACCATGCTGGGCAGATGATAAAGTGCCTGCTCCTTAAACATAAAACACGAGTTTAACCCCCATCACCCACACAAGAGCCCCACACTTGTCCCTAGCTCCAGTGCTGTGAGCAGGGGCAGTGCTACCAAGCCCAGCTTTTGCATAGGTTTGGGGGATCAGACTGCCGAAAGTGTCTCCCAAAGAAGCTGTACCAGGCTGCATTCATACTAGCAATTACTGAGAGCTCCTATTGCTGCATATCCTTGCCAGTATGCATACCCAAAAATGTGGAGAAAGCATATAATAAGAATAATGGTATTTGACACTAAAGAGAAATGAGGAACTGATATATACTGGACTATAGGTACTAATATATGTGGATTAATCTTCAGAATGTTATAATAAATAAGCCACAGAAACTATATTTTACACATTTGAGAGACTGTAAAGATAGAAGGTATATTACGTTTTGCTTAGGACCAGGAGGCTAGGGGCTTAGGCATGTCGTCCTGCTTCTTTTGACTTGATAGAAATTGAGAAATCAATTATAGTGGTGGTAGCACAGGACTGTGAATATACTGAAAATCATCAGACTGTATTCTTTAAGTGAGCGAATTGATGGATATTCAAGTTATATCCCACTATATCCTATCTTAGTTACAATTTCTACTGCTGTGATAAAACACCATGATCTAAAGAAACTTGGGAGAAAAGGGTTTATTTAAGCTTATTGTTCCACATCACAGTCCATCACTGAGGGAAGTCAGGCCAGCAACTCAAACAGGAGAGAGGCAGTGATGCAGAGGCCATGGAGGACTGTTGCTTAGTGGCTTGCTCCTCGTGGTCTTCCCAGCCCACTTTCTTATAGCACCCAGGACCACCTGCCAAGGGGTGGCCCTACCCACAGTGATCTGGAATCTCCCACATCAGTCATCAATCAAGAAAATGCACTACAGGCTTGTCTACAGGCCAGTCTAGATGGGGGATATTTTCCCAACTGAGAATACCTTTTCCCAAACGACTTTAGCTTGTATCAAGATGACATAAACTAGGCAGCATATTTCCCAAAGGTATTATATAGAAAGATGTTATCTAACAAGAAGGAAAATGTACCCTGAGATAGACAGATAGGAGTTATCCAGCCTAAGTATATAAGGGGTCGACTGAGAGATTTTTGTTAGTGAACCACACCTAATTTATCTGCACAGTAACTGAAACTGAGTTTTTCAAAGGAGAATGAATTTTTCACATGGTAGTTAAGTGTCGGCATAAGACAGCTAAATCTCAAATCCACTTCCTTGATAGGGTTTAGTAATATTTATCAGGTAGATTTAAGGCTTGAAAGAAATGTGATTGGAATTAAAGTAATCAGCACTGTGGACAAGCATAATTAATCCCCATGGCTCTTGAAGGGATTTATGGTCAGAAAATGATGGTGGACTTTTCAACCTCCTGACAGCCCAAGTACCTAGTAGACATCTCCACAGACCCAAGTAAAGAGCTGGTGATCTCTACAAAAGTAGCCTAGGCAGCTGTTACCCTTGAGACCCACACGCCAGAAGTGTAGTGTACAGTAAAGCCAGGGGGACATTGAGATACAGCTCAGCTGCTCGACCTCCAGAATTAGTGATTTCTTTTTTTTTTTTTTTTTTTTAATTTTTATTTTGCAATACAATTCAGTTCTACATATCAGCCACAGATTCCCCTGTTCTCCCCCCTCCCGCCCCCCTCACCTTCCCCCCAGCCCGCCCCCCACTCCAATCTCCTCCAGGGCAAAGCCTTCCCCACAGACTGAGATCAACCTGGTGGACTCAGTCCAGGTAGGTCCAGTCCCCTCCTCCCATGCTGAGCCAAGGGACCCTGCATAGGCCCCAGGTTTCAAACAGCCAACTCATGCAATGAGCACAGGACCCGGTCCCACTGCCTGGATGCCTCCCAAACAGATCAGGCCAATCAACTGTCTCACCCACTCAGAGGGCCTGATCCAGTTGGTGACCCCTCAGCCATTGGTTCATATTTCATGTGTTTCCGTTTGTTTGGCTATTTGTCTCTGTGCTTTATCCGACCTTGGTCTCAACAATTCTCTCTCATATAAACCCTCCTCATTCTCGCTAATTGGACTCCCAGAGATCCACCTGGGGCCTAGTCATGGATCTCTGCCTCCAGGTCCATCAGTAGTTGGATGAGGTTTCTAGCACGACAATTAGGGTGTTTGGCCATCCCATCACCAGAGTAGGTCAGTTCGGATTGTCGCTCGACCATTGTCAGCAGTCTGTTGTGGGGGTATCTTTGTGGATTTCTGTGGGCCTCTCTAGCACTTTGTTTCTTCCTATTCTCATGTGGTCTTCATTTACCATGGTCTCCTATTCCTTGTTCTCCCTCTATGTTTTTGATCCAGCTGGGATCTCCCACTCACCCAAGCTCTCTTTCCCTCGACCCTCGCCCTTCACTACCCCCACTCCTGATCGCCCAACGACAGAGAAATGGAATGAGATCTACATGAATTAGTGATTTCTAAAAGCAAGTAACAGGGGGCTAGGGGAAGGGGCTCAGTAAATTCATGGAAGTAAAAGGTGGAAAATGTTGTTTAATGTAAGGAGATAAAGTCAGGCTTGGCTTTTGATTTTGTTTTGAGAAGGTGCTGGTAATTACAAAGTTAAGATTCTGTTCTTCCATGCAGTCTTGGAGACATAGGCCTTCTTTTGCTGTCTAAATTCTTAAAAGTTGTTTTTATGCCCTTGAGAGATGAGTTTCAGATGCGAAGAAACGTATTTGCAACTGTAAACCCTTCTTCGGGTAAACACCCAGAAGATGGCTGTGGCCTGTCAAGGGGATAGGTTTTAGTTCTAGGGAGGAGAAAGTGTGGGAACCAAGACTAGGAATTGAAAGAACAAAGACCTTGGGGAAACCGAAAAGAATTTATTCAGCACAGCGTTGCTGTTACTACTTATTAAATGCCAGCTGTTTTGGAGCAGTGAGTAAGAGCAAGGGCTTTGGGACTGGGAAGATATTTCAGTCGTAAAATGCATGCTGTGCAAGCATGAGAACTGGAGATCCATCCACAGAGCTCACATAAAAAGTCAGGTGTGCCAGGGCGGTGGAAACAGGAGGATCTCTAGGGCTTGCTGGCCTAGCAAACCTAGCCTACTTGATGAGTTCCAGGCCACTGCTGCCCCAGGAACAACACCCAAGGTTGACCTCTGGCCTGCATATGTATATGAATGTACATACCGCTGCATGGACACACACACACACACACACACACACACACCACGAGCAAATATTTTGACCTTAGGCAAGCATTTCACTTAGCAGCTTTGTGATCTTGGCTAAGCCTCACATTCCATTGAGAGATTAATGTTATGACATCTAGAAAAGAACTCAGCGTTCACAGAACTGAATGCCTCTGTATAAGTCCAAGTAATAACTTGATTTTTATAGTACATGGGCAATAGAATTTCCTATTAGAAAATTCCAAAAAAATAAAAATTATTATTTCCTAACCCACCAGAGGGCAAGTAGAGGCCTGATAAAACACCCACCACACTGCCCCTTAAAACGACACGACCCTTCCTTTTAGCAACCTAAGGGACAGCATCTTAGTATTTGTGGGTGTGTACATCTGTTAGTCTGTACCTTCTCTCCACCCCCACCCCCACTCCCACCCCCACCCCCAGTTTGTGCAGAGGTTTCTTAAGCAAAGCTGCAGAAACAAAGCTCAGCATAGCACATACTCGACAAAGAGGTTAGAGTGCACGGCCCCAAGGCAGGAGCAGCCTGGTGGGTTCTCGCTGGGGATGTTAAAGAAGTTGTATAAATATTTAGGAAGTGTGTATTGGCACATCTAGGCCTTTTAGACCCCAGCAAAGATTACTCTAAGGAAGCCCTGCCCCCAGAGCTGCAGCCACCGGCGGTGGCAAGCCCAGCCCCCTGCTGTAGAGTAGGTGTCCGAGGCAACTTGAATTGTAGTCACACATTAATCAGGCCTGTTCCTTCTTATCTTGGTCAGCTTGGCTATTTCACACCCAGCCTCCAACTCTTTTATTTCTCACCCCCCAGTGATCCTGACTGCACCTTTTAATCCTAGCATTCATTTAAACTCCCACATTTTTCGTTTTACACAATAAGCCTAAATCTTTGCTAGTCTGAATGTTTTTCTTAATACAGAAAAGTAGATACAGTCCATGGAAAATCCTCTTGTCAATTGCATTTTTACCTGGCATGGAGTGTTTTTTGTTTTTTTGTTTTTTTTTTTTTTTTTTTTTTTTTGTCTTTAGGAAGTAAACATGAGCTGGATTTTTATGCTTCTTTTATTTTAAGCTGGAATGGGGCATTGGTTTGTTTGTTTTTGTTTTTATTTTTGTTTTGTTTTTGCATGCCCAAAGATTCTAGGCAAGGAGGGGGACACATTATTAGAGGCAAACGTGAATGGAGGTCAGTAGAAAGTACTTCCAATGGGCTGGAGAGATGGTTTAGCAGTTAAGAGTACCTGTGACCCTTTTGCAGGTTTGGTTGCCAGCATGCACGTGGCAGCTCACAGTTGTAACTGCCAGTGCCCTCTTTCAACTTCCCCAGGCACCCTACACACAAGTGGTGCATATACATGCATACATGCGGACAAAACACGCAAACCATAAAAGAAATAAGTCCTTTTTTAATTAAAAAAATTAAGTACTTACAGTAAGATTTGGTGGTATGATGGCATCCGTAGGAAAAGTAGCACATCTCCCTAGTGAAAAAAGCACCTCGTATCTCTTATCCTTCTTAAAGTGGAAAGGAGTCCAAGGTAACTGGATACGAGAATGAAGGTCAAAGGTAAACAAACAAACAAACAAAACCCAGCATCACGTCCTACATTAGCCAGCATGAATGAAAGCTCTTGGAAAGAACTACACCTACACCTCACACTAAACCTCTGCAAAGCTGCTACTGATTAGAAATTCAATCATTTTGAAGTTAGAGTGTTGCAGGCCCAGAGCCTAATTACAATTTATCTTCAGCTACCTTTAGCCCACTTACTTCTTGGTCCATCTCTATGTCTGTTCTAACGTCCTTGTGACTATCCATTAAAGCTTTTGGAAGAAACCTACTAGCTTCCACTGATGAAAAGCCTAAGAATGCCTTCAGATGGCATCTGAGGTCTATAGTAGAGATTTCCCTACTAATGCCAGGGAGGTCAGAGTCCCATTTTGGGGTTCTAAGTCTCATTAATAAAAGAATTTAAGAATGGACTCAATGAATATCTCAAGGACAATTTGATTAGAATTTAAAAGAAAAATCCCAGGGCAGGCCAGCTGTAAATCTCGGCAGCTGCCTGGAGGAGGAAGATGGAAAAGAGAAAGAGGGGAGAAAACACCATACTCTTTGGTTAAGCTGCCATAGAGGTCAGCCACATGGTCGTGGTGGGAGCTTTAGCAAAAGACCCAGAGTGTTAGGGAAAACGGGTTTAGAAAAGAGAAAAAAAGAGCCAGGGGTTGGGGGAGGGGTGGGGGGGTGGATGTCAAGGTCAGGATGGGGAACCCACAGAGACAGCTGACCTGAGCTCATGGGAGCTCATGGTCTCTGGACCAACAGCCAAGGAGCCTGCACGGGACCGACCTAGGCCCTCTGCACGTGTGTGACAGTTGTGTAGCTTGGTCTGTTTGTGGGGCTTCTAGCACCCGGTTCAGGGCCTGTCCCTGGCATTTAGCTGGCTTTTGGGAACCTATTCCCCATGCTGGGTTGCGTTGCCCAGCCTTGATGCAGGGGGAAGAGTTTGTTCTTGACTCAACTTGAAGTTTTGACTTTGCTGTGTTGACTCCTATGGGAGGCCCACCCCTTTCTGAACGGAGACAGAGAAGGAATGGATGGGGGAGGGGGTTGATAGGTGGTGGGGGGAGGGAATAATGGGAGGAGAGGAGGGAGGGGAAACTGTGGTCAGTATGTAAAATAAATGGAAAATTTTTTTTAATGTAATCTCCAAAAGAGAGAGAGAGAGAGACAGACAGACAGACAGACAGAGACAGAGAAAAGCTAAAGTATCTGAGGAATTCAAAAAAGTGGACAGACTTAGGAAGCTGCATGGCTGCTGCCCAGTAAGCCACTGGAATAGGGAGCAGGCAATGTATGGCAAACAGGTACTATACACAAGCCTACCTCACCCCTTTAAATAGCTACTTTACTGCACTATACCAACAGTAGTAAGGAAGATGTGAATAGATTTCATGAGTATTTTTCAATTAAAAATAGACAAAGGGCCGGGCGGTGGTGGCACATGCCTTTAATCCCAGCACTCGGGAGGCAGAGCCAGGCGGATCTCTGTGAGTTCCAGGCCAGCCTGGGCTACCAAGTGAGTTCCAGGAAAAGGCGCAAAGCTACACAGAGAAACCCTGTCTTGAAAAAACAAAACAAAACAAAAAAAAAAAATAGACAAAGGGCAGGGCATGGTGGCACAGGCCTTTAATCCTAGCACTCTGGAGGCAGAAGCAGACAGATCTCTGTGAATTTAGGGTCTACCTGGTCTACATAGCAGAGATCCAGGCCAGCCAGGGCTACATAGTGAGACTCCATCTAAAAAAAAAAAAAATGCACACACACATCCATACACCCATTCCCCCCCCACACACAAATGGTATGTAAGAAACTACTCCATACCCAGTTACCCAACTAAATTAACATCTATTTATGTTGTTGTTTTTGATACATTTCCCAGCACCCTCGTGGTGGCTTACAAAGGCCTATAACTCCGGTTCCAGAGGATCCAATACACTCTTTTGGCCTCTGTGGGTACTGCATGCATATGGCACACAGACATACACAGGCAAAACACCCATACTTTTAGAGAGTCTAAATGTACATGATATGGGGGCTGATTTTTGAACACATTCTTCTGACATTTTTCCTAGTGAAAGATTTACACAAGTTTAGCCTGTCTTTAGTATCCTGGTAAATCCAGCAGCCTTAACACTTCTCCCTCGGTCATTTTGAATTGACATGTTAATGTATCGACTATGTGTAGTGTATGTAATATCAGATTACTAAATTGTCATGTGCTTTTGAGATCACGGAGAATCTGGCTCTGCAAGTGGGTTGCTTCTCATTTCAGACTCAAGCATGTTTGTCTCCAAGTATTCTTCAAAGCTTCTTGTCTGGGGATGGTTTTGACCTCCCTGAGTCTGCAACAGGAAAGAGTACAGCAAACAGCCCAAGGAAAAACACCGTGTCCTTAAGAACAGCTAGAAGGTAAATAATTTCCAACAGATCTTACTGTTGCTTAACCAAAGACACAAAAAGTGCCTGCTGCAATAGGAAAAAGGATCCGGAAGTTAAGTTGTGGAAGTTCAGACATGCAGAGAAAGCTTATTCAAAAACTTCAGTTGATCACCTCATCATTTTCAGTTAGTTTTTATGGATGTTGTAAGCTCCTAATTTGACGATGTTATCTCTACCTGTTCTTATTTGTTCTTTACTTGAAAGCCTCACCTGAAGGGGGACATTCTGCTCTGAGAGGGACTCTCCATAGGGTGCTCTCTGTATTGAGAACTCCAGTTAATTGCCTCAAGAGCACTTCCTCAATTAACTTCTGCTGGATATTTTGAGTGTCTGATTTGATGATACTTTTCTGTCTATCTGCCTTCTGTCTGTCTATTTATCATCTGAATGTCTGATATTGCTATTTATTTTTTACTTCAGCTTGCTGTATAATTAATAAATTCACTCATTCAAAACTAAAAATAAAGATATTTTAGATCATTCTCCAGACCATATAGCAAACTACGTCTTAGAGTAATTTCTTTTGAGATGGGGTCTTGAGTAGTTCAGTCTGGGGTTAAAATTACTATGTTGCCCAGATTGATCTCGAACTCATGATATTCCTGCATTTGCCTCCTGAGTGCTGGAATTATAGGCACTACACACTACTTTTAGTATAATTTTTAAGTTCCTCAAAGACTTTCTCATAAGGCTTGACATCACCATGATCTATTGTCCTGAGCAAAGTGCTATTAGGAAAGGCAGTCTGCCAAAGGCCCTGAGTGTCCTTGTGTGTTCTTACTGCATATGCCAAGAATGTAGGGCTCTGAGCATTCTTTACCCAGGCAGACAATTTTTCAGTTGTGCTTACAGTAAGCAACCTTGAAGTATGAGGTAACATCTTCCCTTGGACACAGAACAGGCTTATGATTCTTTGAAAAAAATAAATTTCCCAGTCCCAGTGCATATTTAAGCCTCTATCATGGGCCCTTTGTCACCCCAAGAGATTTGGGAATCAGAGACAGTACAAATCAGCATAAAGTTCTAGTTAATGCTGCTCTATAATAATGCATAATAATGTATCTCTGACCCAGCACTTTACTGTCTTCTGCCAGCATCCACTGAAAAACAGCAGGCTAACTTGTTAGTTTATAAGTAGGATAAAACCTTAGATTTGGTACAGTTCTTGACAGGTGCTTGCAAATACTATTCGTAAAGCAGTTATGCTTTGGAAACTTTTCCTACCAGTGTATTTTTTAGCATGTCTGTGTACCACCAACGCCATTAACCTTGTGTTCTACTTAATGTTTTTCTTCAAACCGACTCGCTTATATCATTTGAATAGTTTTTCTAGAAAGGAAAGTTTATAACATGATCCTCTACCTGAATTATCTTCATATACTTTAAACCAAAAGTATCCAATACATGTTCAAATAAATACATGGCATTACAATGTAAAATTCATACCTACTGTCTAAAAAATCACCTTCCCCTTCTTCCAGGTCCTTCTCCCTTAACATAGGTTATCTGATTGCATCTAAAGCTGCCGTGTCTCAGATAAAGATTCCCACAACCAATGTTTCTGTTTAGTGAATTCTGAGCTAGTGCTTTGTTTCTTTTGAAAAGTGCCCTTTAAGTCCCCTGATAAAGTCTAGTGTTTTGATCTGCAGTGAGGGGAAAACTGCCCTCTTTTAAATAAGTTTGCCCGTGACAACCCAGCCATCATCCCTACTAGATGCCTACTACAGGCTGGAGCAGAGAAACCGAAGGACGGTCTACCTGGAGAAGAGTGTGTTCCAGGTGAGCCATTCCACATCCTGCTCCAGTGACCACCTTCCAAGCTAAAGAAACTTGGATATACTTCTTTCTGTAAAATTGGCACTGTGCGCCCCTTGATTCTCACATTACTCCGGCCACAATCCCAGCCACATCATCATCTGTCCAGCTGGCATAACCTTGAAGAAGAGAACTGAAGAGCTCCCAAAAGGAGCATCATAAAGGAAAAATTATATACAGGTGGCATATTACCATCACACTTTCTTTCCAGCCAGAGGTGGGAACATCCGCAAATCTGACTTCAGCCTCCCTATAAAATTTACACAAGTTTTGGAGTACTTGTTGAACCTGAGAGAACCTGTCATCAGGCAGCCTGCTGAACAGAAATCACTCACTATAAGGAAGCACAGTCAGTAAGACCAAATGGCACCTTCACATCCAGGGCAGGGATTCTGATGAAAGCCTAAGTCTGTTCTTCAGACTTAGCTGTTCCGGTCAAACCCTCAGATGAGCCCATTCTATCTGAGCCTTATAAAAGGAAATAGGATCCCAAAGCTGTCGTGGTATAACCATAAGACACTGTGACCCAAGTGTCTAACAAAATGGAAGAGATGGACAAAATTTCCATCACAGTTGATGTGTACAGATCTGGCCCACTAGAGGTACCAAATAAGTGTTCTGGGCTTGGTACTTGAGAATTTCATGCAGTACCAGGGAACTGAATTTTTCAGAATGGGGAAGAGGGGCTGGAATACCATGTTAGTATCATAAAGCAGCTAGATGGGAGTCTAGACAGGTATAAAGGAGTACGTAGCACTCACTTAACAACTGCTTGAGTGAGTTTGTTCTCAAGCACAGTTTGAGTATTACTTTCTCTATGCGTCCAAATAGCAGGAACAAATCTCTAGTATTTGGATCCTGTGTGAGCAAATGGTGATAAAAACCCTGTGAAACAGCTCTTAGTACCTTATTTGGCAACCACAAAATTCCTATAAGATTATTATGCTTATTATCACAGATGAGAATAGATGTCAATTTTAGTCTTTTAACACAATGGTTCTAATATTTTGTCAATGAATAACAAGTGCTCCACTATTTTAGAAATAAATTGGTAAGTGCTGTTGAATGCTTATTTTTAGTTATAAAACCTTTATTATTTTTAGCAAGAATAATGCATGTTCATTTTAGGAATATGGCAAATACAAATAAGCAGAAGAAAAATCATTCATCTTTCACAAGTTTATATGTGCATATATGTAACATACAAAGGTACTCTTGTCTTTCAAAATACGATATTCTCATATTATTTTGTATCCTTTTCTCATTTTGTATCTCATCAGAAGCTCATTTTTTTTTTTTTTACAAATCAGTAAAGCTCTCTTATTAAAAGCCAGAGACTTGTAGATTGGTTCAAATATAATCAACAGTAAGATGCAGACAAGAAGAGATACATCTACAACCACTAACAGCAACAGATTCAAAGCAGGGAGATGGGCAAAGGTATATCAGAAAAATGCTAATAAAAAGAAAGTTATATTGCAATGGTAATAGCAGATAAACAGAAAGCAAGGCAAACTACATTAAATATGGATAAGGATGGTTTCGATTAGCCTTCCAACGCATCACTATAAGTTTGTTTCTCACTCTCCTTATCTCATCTATTTCATCCACATCTCTAAACATATCCTCACTGCTCAAATGCCTGTTGTGTATATCCTCTTTAAAATCCTGAAGAGACTGAATCAGCATCTCCCGAAAAGTTTCCTCTGATTTTTCCTCCTCTTCTGGTCCTTCCCCCTCCTCTGGCTTTTCCTCGGGCTTTGGCTCTTCCTCCGGCTTTGGCTCATCCCCATTTTCTGGGTTTCCTTCCATCTTTTGGCAGGGTTTCATCTTGTATATGCTTCTCTTCCTTCTTTGCTTCTTCCTGCCTATTCGAGACTGCAGTTATTTCTAGGAAGCAAGCAGGAGACAGTAAATGGAAGACTTGGTAAGTGTTCAGGTGCTGTGCACAAAAGGTCTCCTCACCGTTTGTGCACTCCCTCGCTCCCTCCTTTTCTCTCTCTCTCTCTCTCTCTCTCTCTCTCTCTCTCTCTCTCTCTCTCCCTCTCCTCCCTCCCTCTTCCTCCCTCCCTTCCTCCCTCCCTCCCTCGCCTTCCCTCTTTCCCTCCTCTCTCTCCCTCCCCACCCCATTTTGGTCCAACAGACCTCAGCAAATACCTTCCACCTGGAAAGCCCAGTCCGTAATCAACGTTTCCTTGTCCCCGCCCCTCTTACCTCCATTTTTCCACCCCCTCCCCTCTCTAGTCCCTCCCTCAAGCATTTTCCAAGGCCTTCCTTCCCGCCTCCCGCCCCAGCCCTCCACAAATCTTTCTCCCTTTACAGGCCTAACCCGGGGGCCCTCCGAAAGGGGGGTAGGTTGCTTCAGGGGGGCGGGAGAGGGGAGTGTGGCCTTCAGCCTCGGCCAGCCTTCACCAACCCCCACCCTGCGAGTCTTTATAAAGTTCCCTTCACTTACCAGGTAGTGATCGGAGTCAGTTTCTTTCACCTCCTTATTTTAGCCGGCAGCGGTACAAAGAACAAACCTGCAGGCGAACGGAGAAGAAGGGAGGGGAGGTTGGGGGTGGGGCGGGCGGGCGGGCGGGCGGGCGAGCCCTGGGTGCTCAGCAGAGCAGCCCCGCGGAGCGAGCTCACCGAGCTTGCTCCCCTTAGTCCAGGTCTTGCTTACGGAAGTTTCCCACCCTTTGTTTCCCACAGGACTCCTCCTTCCCACCCCTCAAGTTAGCCTGTCTTTCTAATTAGACAGGGGGGTAAGAAAGAGAGATTATTTCCCAACTATCTGTAGATCCAAGACGAGGTTTGGGAAGCCGAGCGGCTGTCAGAAAAGAGGTCCCCAATCTCGGAGTATGATTATTTTTGAGCCGTCAGAGGTCTCCCTGCCTTTCTTTTGGGACTCCCTAGTCCCTTTCACAACTGTCCTTTCCTGCAGAAAAGGTAAAGGGTAGAGGGACGGACTTAACTGGAACTGAAGTCGCTACCCTAGACCACCCTACACTAGAAAACCCCAGGCAATACCCCATCTGACACCAACCTGGAGAATTTAAGCAAGCTGTCTCCTCCTTCCGCGGCCCTCTCACACCGCCGCCCGCAAGGCTGAAGGAAGCTGGTACCCAGATGGAAACAAGGACCAGACTAACAGGATTTCTGCACACGTCGACTCCTGGTCACATGAGAGCTACGTCACCAGTGAGCTCGGGTCCTCAATCTCCACTCCCACAAAAAGCGCGGCAGATGTGGGCCCGCCCTCTGCTCCCTCACCTACCCCCTTCTCAAGCACACATTTGGCCCTGTCAGTCTTTTCTGGAGGAAAAAAAAAATATGCGGGTTGCTTTTCTGTTGTTTTTGCAGTTCTCTGATTACTGAAGAGGGGCATCTTATTTTCTGGAGCTACGAACTTTTCTGCTTCGTTTAATAATTGGCCCTTCCTCTCTCCCACTCGCAACTGCCAGTATCACTAGCTCCCCAATCTATCTTTCTGTAGCCCCTCCCCCTTCATCTGAAATATACTCCTTTGTTGTGTGGAACCAGGTAGGTAGGGCAAGAATAGGGACAAAAAAAAAGGACCTTGGAATAGAAGTGGGGTTTCATGAAGGCAATTTAAACTTTATTCTTAATACTTCTGTAGTCTTTTCAAAAGTAATGTTGTTTTACAGTCAGAAGTAACAGCCAAATTATTTCAGATACATGCATGGATTCATACATGTACGCTATTTAGACTAGGGTCTGGTATATAGTAAAGGCTTTAAAAGTATATGCTTTTAAAAATGATTATTATCTTGTGATGTTATTAGGGAGAGTGATTTAAAGTGAATAAAAATAATGTTTGACTCTCGAGCCCTGGTGGTAGTACTGTCAAGAAGTTGTGCTGCCTAAAGAATCACTACTTGATCAGTTGTCAGGTCCATATTGTTAGCACACAGTAGGTCTCCTCATCTTAAAGAAGGTGATGCCATTTATATCATGAATTGTTGGGATGTCTTAACCCTGTGTGTCTTTACTGCTCCAAACCACTTAGCTAGACAACGGTCAACATTCACTCATTCCCATTTTATTTCACTTCTCAGGGGTGCATTTGAGACCTAATTAACTCAGGGTTTGCTTGAGTCTCAATCGCTTGAGGCTATTGGAAAGAACACTGACATGAGAATGGAGCTGTGGTTTGGATCTGGTTTGTGTTCCCCTTTAATGGGGGTGGGGGAGCTCTAGCTTCTTTATCTTTTAAATGACTTTAAAGTCAAGTCACTGATTTTGTGATGATAATGGTTGCTTGGGTTAGGGACTTGTAAGCCTCTTTAGGTGAAAGTCCTGGCTTTTTGCTTGCTCATACGTGCCCAGGGGGAGTCTACAATGTCTAGAAAACAATGTGGCATTGCTGCCTTCCTGGTGTAGCTTCTCTTTGCTTACCTTAACCTTTGAGGTAGATTGTTGCTCCATTTTACATGCAGCCATAGCAGTATTTTAAGAAATGGTTTGTTCAGAGCAATAATGCAAGGCTGATTTGACCTAGCTTTGCACAATCTAGCTCCTCTTTAAAGCTACAGACACCAAGATAAGAGTAACTAAGACAATGGCCCATTCCTGGCCAGTGGCGTGGTGGTATCTAAAAATCTCCAGTCAACAATCCTTTGCTGACCATTGCCTTTCCTTTTCTTCTCTAAAAAGCCCCTTTGCATTCCTGAGTCCACTAAAGTAGTCTTTGTTTGCAATAGCATCTCATTTTATTTGCTTTGTTAGCATTCCAAGTGAAATCTTTACTTGCCTCAAAAACGTATCCTTGAATCATTGTCCTTTTCCAGCCACAAGTAATAGCCTTGCATTTGGTAACACCTTGAAGTTTGTATGTTGGAAACTTGGTCCCCAAGGGTAATATGGTAGGTGATGGAACTTTTAAGAGGTTCACTCCAGTAGGAGGCTATTAGGTCATTGAAGGGTATTGCCTTGGATAGGAACTCATGCAGTTCTCAAGGAACTCTGCTTATTTCTCACAAGAGGGTGGTTATAAAAGGGGGAAGGTGACCCCAACACCACCTAGGATTGTTCTCCAGCGTCCTCTTGTCCTTCCTACCAACAGCTGCCACGTTGTCATCCATCATGCTATGATATAGTCAGTAACCCTTCACCATAGAAGTCAAAGCCAAGTATTATGCCTTTGAATCTCAGAAATTAAATGCTAAATAAACTGCTTTTCTCATTAAAGTGTTAAGCCTCATATATTTCATTATAGTAACAGAAAATGAACTAATACAGTCTCTGTGCCAAACTTAGAGCTAGTTGAAAGATCCCCAGTAAGGTACACTCCTTGTGTTGATCTTTTTGTTTGTTTGTTTTTTGTTTTTCAAGACAGGGTCTCTCTGTGTAGCTCTGACTGTCCTGGAACTCACTCTGCAAACCAGGCTGGCCTCGAACTCACAGAGATCCACTTGCCTCTGCCTCTCAAGTGCTGGGATTAAAGGCATGGACCACCACTGTCCCACTAAGACTGAACTTCTGAAGTTTTTGAATTTTTAGAGACTGTGGGACTTTTAAAAGTTGAAATGTGTTTTAGATTGTGATATTGATTTTAACATGGGATCTTGGAGATAAACAAGAAAGGAAAGGTTATGGTTTAATAATGATGTATTGGGATTGACAAGGGATCAGTTGTTCTGATTAGCTTTTTGTCAACTTGATATAAGCAAGGGTCATCTGGGAAAAAGGGAACTTCAGTTGAGCCTGGAGTATAGCCCTCATTCATGATCGTCACCATGAGAAGTTTTGCTTTGTATGTTGAAAGGTAAGGTTTTCTCTGACATTAGTATTTTGCAACCCTGCTTTCAGTTTCTTTCCCTTTTCTTGGTGTAAATTTGTGGAGCTAGTTGTTGCAATACTTTCATGTTGCCAGCTTTTTATTGAATATTACATTTAAACTAATCAATAAATTTTTCTCATTGGTAAGATTTATCTTTATTTTAATTTATGTGTATATCTGCGTAAGTCTATGCCATATATGTGTGGGAGCCCGTGGAGGGTATTAGAATATGTTGTATTCCCTGGAGCTGGGGTTACAGGTGGTTGTGAACTGCCTGATGTCTGTGCTGGGAACTGAACTCAGGTCATCTGGGAGTACAGCAAGTGCTCTCACATGCTGAGCCATCTCTTCAACCCCTAAAACCATTCTTTGTCAGCATAAATAACCTCCAGTCTAGTTTCCAATAGAGTCCTTACTCTCCTTTGAAAGCTCATGAGCACTGGCCTTCCTATTGACCTTCCTTTTGGCATTCCCAGCTTCTAAACTTACAGAAGAGCTACTACCCATTAAACCCTTCTTATGCCATGCTAGAGCTTTTCTAGCTCATGACACCAAACTTTTACAGATTCTTTCCAAAAGCCTACAAAGTATGGTCAAGTAGTCATAGCAACAGCTCTACTTCTCAGTATCAATTTTTTTTGTGTGTTAGTTACTTTTCTTGGTGCTGGGACCAACTATTTCACAATAACCAACTTAATGGAGGAAGAGTTTTTTTTTGGGCCAGTCCATTAGGTGGGGTAGTATGAATGGTTTGTCTTAGCATCCAACAAGAAGCACAGAAAGGGAAATGCCAGCAGTCAGCTAACTTTCTCCTTTGTCTTTATTCCGTCTGAGATTCTAGCCTATGCAGTGGTGCTGCCTACATTCAGGCCAGGTAATCTTCTCTGGAAACACATCCAAAGATGAGCTTCACTCATGACCCAGGTGTCTAATAATCCAACCAAGTTCTCACAATCAACAGTCACACAGGTAATCGATACTCAGAACTGGAAGTCAAAAACAAAAGCAGCATTCCTGATGCTGAGGACTGTAGAGGTCATCAAAGTAAGTCCAAGTCATGAAAAAGATGAATGGAAGAGATAGTAGAAAATGAAAAAGCAGAAGTCAGAGCACAGAGCAAAAAGCTACCCAGTAGAAAATTAGCATGCCTTCTAGCAATGAAAAAGGAAGATAGATGTTTGTTGTGTGGTTTCAAAAAGAAAAAGGAAAAGGAAATGTCCAGGTGGAATCCTCCCTTTGGTTATTTAATGCATACACCTCTTCAATAATTAATATGTACTATTTAGTAAATAATATTCTCTAACTTGTAAGAATGGATTTTTTTTTTCCTGAACAGAATTTGGTTGTCCAGTGTAGAAACTTAAAGTGTAGAGTAAAGGGACACCTTGTGACCAGATCCAGTACTGCAATTTGAACTTACCTGAGCAAGATGTCTGGTTCAGAGAAGCAGGCTACTTACTCTTGATCACTACTTTTCTGTGTTATAAGGCTGAGGAGCCCTTGAAATATCTTGGAAGACAGTTACACCTGACAACTCTGTAGAAATTCATAGGGTTTTGAGTTCTAGGTTATAGATGTGGACAATGTGAAGACTGAAAATAGAGGCCTTACCAAATTTACGTCCATACTTTCTTTTCTGGCTCCACGATGAATTGACTTAAAAAATAATTATAAGTCCCCTATAGAAACTAAGACTTTCACCAGGTGTGGTGGCGCACACCTTTAACCCTAGTACTCGGAAGACAGAGGCAGGCAGATCTCTGTGAGTTCAAGGTCAGCCTGGTCTACAAAGCAAGTTCCAGGACAACTAGGGCTACACAGAGAAACCCTGTCTCAAAAAAAAAAAAAAAAGAAAGAAAGAAAGAAAGAAAGAAAGAAAGAAAGAAAGAAAGAAAGAAAGAAAGAAAGAAAAGAAAGAAACTAACATTTTCAATAGACTTTCTCTCCAAGAGAATCCATGTATTTCAAGTCAATGGCTATACACACAGACATACACATTTGAACATTAGTTTTGGAGATCCAAAACTAATCACTTGTAGTTTTATTTAATCAGAAAGAATACAGAACATGGGAATCAATTGAGAGGTATAGCACAAATATTATCAATAGAGTAAATTTAAGTTGGCTGAATATTCTAAATAGGAGTAGATAAAATAATAAATCACATGTTGCTGACAAAGATTGAGAATGATATCAGATATTAGAAAAAAATACTTGCCTGTAGTATCCAAAGAAAAACTGGCATGAAATCACTACAAAAAAATTGATAAAATATTAAGACAAGCACAAAATATTAGAGTTTAAGGTATATATGTCATAATGTTAAGATGGCCAACATAACAGCAGAGGCTATATCTCAGTCAACAAAGCACCCAAGGCTCTGGATTTAATCCCTACTTAGTACGGAAAAAATCAGTCTAAGAAGAAAATATGAAAGTCCTTTGCACTTTTATTAACATTATGTATCAGCCCAGTTTCCACTGCTATAATAAAATTCTTGATCTTAAATTCTTTATAACAAAATGAGGTTTATTTAGTACCATTTTAGAAAAGTCCAAGATTACCAATTTTCCCTCTGGGAATGGACTCATGACAGATGGAATGATAGCATCACATGTGCAAGACATACATAGGTAAGGGAATAGCAGCCATATGTGAAAAGCAGGAAACAAGATAATGTGGGTGAGCTATTTTTCACTTAAGCAACAACCCACTCTTTAGTGAACTAATTGGATTCCCATAAGAAGTATGAGAATTGCCAAATGAGATGCCAGACACATGTGCCTTTAATCTCAGCACTTGGGAGGCAAAGGCTGGCAGATTTCTAGGAACTCAAGGCCAGACTGGTCTACACCGAGAGTCACAGGCCAGCCAAGGCTGCATAGTGAGACCTTGTCTCCAAAAAACAAAAATAAAAGAAGTATGAGAAGCACATTAAACCCTTTGAGGGGCAGGGTAATCAATGAACTAGTATATTTCCCTGAGGTTTCACTTCTAAGATGTTCCACTGTCTGTATATTCATTTATCACATGTATCACACACAAACATACACACACACACACACACACACACACACACAGAGCCATACAATTACATGTCATAGCATGTATGCAGAGGTCAGAAGATGCCACGAAGAGCAGAATTATTTTGTTCTGTAATTCCACCATGTGGATTACTGAGATGGACCTCAGTTCCTCAGGTTATCGGGTTATCAGGCTTGACAGCCAGCACTCTTATGGGCTGAGCTATCTTACTGACCATAAAAGACTTGTTTACTAGGTTGGTTTACACAATGCAGTGGACGAGAGGTCGAGAACTGAGCAGCTGTTCAGCCCTGGAGGCTGTGCTACGTGCCTCAGCAGCCTCAATCTGCACCAAGGGCCTGAAGGATGCCTGGGAGATACAGGTCTTCAGTTCATGTTGTAAGCACGAAGACACCAGGTTCTATTATCACTGGCAGAATCAGCAGCTGCAGCAACAGGGTGGATGAAATCATCATTGAGAGTAAAGGCCAAGCCAACGAAGAAGGGAACATTTTCTTCTTCCACTTCCTTTTATCCAAGCCACTAGCAGAAGATGCTGCCCACCTCTAGGATGGCTCTCCTCACCTCAACTAACTAGCAATACAGTTCCCCCATAAGATGCCCACAGGCTGACCTGATTTAGATAATTCCTCAATAAGACTCTCTTTACAAGTGATTCTAGGTTGTGTGAAGCTGACAATTCAAACTAACCATCTGAATAGGAAGCAAATCCCAAAGTATTTTCAAATTAAATAGACTTCTTTCTGAGTATGGTCAGACACACTTGTAATCTATTCACTTTAGAAGTAGATTCAGAATTGCTGCAAATTCAAGGTCAGCCTGATCTACATAGTGAGTTTCAGGCCAGTCAGATGACACTGTATTTCAAAAAGTCAATGGCAAATATATATATAATATATATATATATATATTATATATATATATACTCAAATACATAAAAAGGAATTTTGACAGTATCTAAGTTGTTTTTAAATACTGAGAGAAGTGTTTTGCTTTTAGCTTTCTGTTTGGATCTTACATTTTCTAGCATTAGGATAAATATGTATGTTAGAACACTAGCTAAAGACATACTAAGAAAAAGGTGCTTCACTGATGTCAAACAGTAAGAAATACGATGTTCGAAGAAATAATTTGTAAAATTTATTAAACAAATAGACAACTGTATTAATCAGCAACCCTCCCCCTCTCTCTCTCTCACACACACACATCTATACATCTGGAGATGATGGAGAATCTGACTGCTAAAGTTGCCACATCATGTTACCCAAATGTTCAGTTTTCACCAACATAACAGGAAAGTGTATCTCACTAGAGGGAAGAAAATAAAGCTAGAGCCCTGGTGAGAGCATTTACCAGGTAAGGCTTTTTATTTGTTTACATTACAAACTTTATTGCAGACAGAGGCAGGTGGATCTCAGTGAGTTTAAAACCAGCATGGTCTACCAAGCAAGTACCAAACCAACCAGGACTGTCACACAGAGAAACCCTGTCTCGAAAAAATTAAAAACAAAAAAATCACATATTTATTTGTTCAGGTATGCACAAGAGTGCATGTCACTGAGCAAAAACAGAGGTCAGAAAAGAACTTGTGGTAGTCAGTTCTGGTCTCCCACCATGTTTGTCCCCGAGATTGAATGCGGCCTGGTCATGCTTGGCAGCAAACAAATGCATCCACCAAGTGAGCCATCTCTCTGGCCCAATAAATGCTGTGAAATAACTATTTTAAGTGTCTTCAAAATGCTAAGTATGATTATTGAACAGAAGAAAAATGGAAGGAACATAAGAACAAGATAAGAAGAAGAAATTATAAAAGAAACCAAGCGAAAGTTATGTAGCTGCAAAGTGAAATGAATAACTCCCTGGAGTAGAATACCATTCAGGTACACAACCAAGAGGTTCCCTTCCCAAACTCCAAGTGATGGAAATTGAAAAGAGAGCTATACTAAGATGTATTATGCTCACACTGCTTAGAGCCTTAGAGACAAAGACAAAGACAGAATCTTGAGGGAAAGAAGAAAAGTGTCTTGTTAAGTACAATGGAAGCATGATAAGATTATTGGCCACATAATTTTTAAAAACCTTACAGACTGGAGAGCAGCACGACAGCATGTTTAAAGTGCTGAAGGAAACAGATAATATCCTGCTGATTGGCAGTTCAATATTTTGTAATTGTCTTCAAAAATGGGGGATAAAGTAAGGCATTCCTAGGCAAACAAAAGCTGAAGGAGATTTTTCTTCCAGAAAAAGCTGTCCTACCAGATATGTTAAAGGGTATTCATCAAGTTGAAATGAAAGGAGACTAGACTATCACTCAAAGTTACATAAGAAAATGAAGATGTCAGATAAAATTAACTGGACAGACCTAAAAGTCAATATTTATATTGGGATTTGTAACTCTGCTTTTGATTGCTTGCTTGATTTAGAAAACAAAAATGTGTTCACATTTGTGTATTAGAAAAATGTGTCACATCCATAAAATGGAATTTTACTCAGCCATAAAGAAGAAATGAAATTAAGAACTTTTCAAGAAAATGGATAGAATTGGAGCACATTGTATGAAGAAACGCTGCGGGCTTAGCTTCTAATTTTCATAGCTATATTAATGTGAGAATGGGTGTGTTTAGAGGCCAGGAAACTAAAAAATGACCTTTGAGAGGAGAAAAGGGGAGGGGAAATGTAATAAGGCAAATTTCACCCCCCCAGATTTTTAGAGTTTTTTTTTAAATCATACAGGAGACAAAGAAGGCCACTATACTTTGAATAAATTCAATTTATCGATAAGATATAATACTATAACCAAACAACAGAGTGAAGATGAAAGTCTTTTTTTTTTTTTTTTTTTTTTTGGTTTTTCGAGACAGGGTCTCTCTATGTAGCTTTGCGCCTTTCCTGGAACTCGCTCGGTAGCCCAGGCTGGCCTCGAACTCACAAAGATCCACCTGGCTCTGCCTCCCAAGTGCTGGGATTAAAGGCATGCGCCGCCGCCGCCGCCGCCGCCGCCGCCGCCGCCGCCGCCACCACCACCACCACCGCCCAGGCTGAAGATGAAAGTCTTTAAGAGAGAACAATAGTGTAAACTTCAACACTCTACTTCAGTAATAAATAGGTGATCCAAGCTGAAGGTCAATATGAAAAAGAGACTTGAATAACACTGTTGAATAAAAACGCTTTTTATGTAACTGTCACAAAACAACAATTCTTAAGTACTCATAGAAAATCCCCTAAAAGTATAATTTTATAATTATGTGTCAATAAATTTAAAAAAGATTAATGCTACACAAAGTGTTTTCCTTAACCACAATCTAATGATTAATACCAACAATATATAAACAACTTCTGCAACTCAGAAAAGGGGCAATAAACTTCTCACATTTGAAATGATAGGACTTGAGCCTACAAAAAAGATATAACCAGGAGTCATAATCACACGAACAGTTGTTCAGTATCATTTGTTGCTAACAAAAGCACAATAAGATATGTCATAGCCACTAAGATATTTATGCTTCAAAATGGAAAATAAGGATTGATAAGGATGTGGAGACCTGGAATCTTTATACATTAAAATAGGAAGGTAAAATGGTGAAGCTGGTGTAAAAATCATCCCTGTGCAGTGGCTCTCAACCTTCCTAAGGCTGCGACCCTTTAATACAGTTACTCATACTGTGGTGACCCCCAACTATAAAATTATTTTCATTACCATTTCATAACTGCAATTTTGCTAGTGTTATGGATTGTAATGTAAATATCTGATATGCAGGATAGCTGACATGCAACCCCCAAAAGGGTTGCAACCCATAGTTGAGAACCACTGACCTTGTAGTTATTAAAAATATAAACAGGATTATCATATGTATCAGTTATGTCTCTGTTGTGATAAAATAGCCTGACAAAATCAACTTAAGGAAGAATGAAGGGAGAGAGGGAGGATGGAGGTGGGAGTGAAAGGAGGTTTATTTTGGCTAACAGTCCCAGGGTATAGGTCTTCATGGTGGCAGGAGCTTGGGGAGGCTTATCCCATTATATCCACAATCAGGAAGTAGAGAGTGCCATGCTCAGGTAGCTTCCTTGTTTATACAGTTCAGGATCTAAGGCCAGGAAATGGTTCGCCTTTCTTCTTCTTCTCACCTCAGTTAACCCAATCAAGACAGTTCCTCATAGGCATGCCCAGTGGCTAGCATAATCTAAATAATCTTTGCAGGTGGGCCTGCCTGGAGGTTTGTCTCCCATGTGGTTCCAGATAGTGTCAAGTTGACAATTCTAAAGATCACAACTCAACCCCATGTCAACATGCCACCCAAGCCCATCACTTACAAACTGTAACCTTCTACCTCTTAGTCCCATAATCTTATCTTACACTGCAGAAATATATCCCATCCAACTTCAGAAGTTTCCATAATCCTAAACAATTTCAACACCTTTTTTTTTTTTTCTTTTGGTTTTTGAGACAGGGTTTCTCTGTGTAGCTTTGCGCCTTTCCTGGAACTCGCTTTGGAGACCAGGCTGGCCTCGAACTCACAGAGATCCGCCTGCCTCTGCCTCCCGAGTGCTGGGATTAAAGGCATGCACCACCACCGCCCGGCCAATTTCAACACTTTTAAAAGTCTGAATTCTCTTCTGAGACTCAAGGAAGTCTCTTAACAGTGGACTCCTATAACACCCCCCCAAAAAAAAAGAAAGAAAGAAAGAAAGAAAGAAAGAAAGAAAGAAAGAAAGAAAGAAAGAAAGAAAACCATCAAGTTGCTCAGTTCTAACTCACAGTGGAACCAAATGTAATCATTAATTACAAAAGGGAAAATAGAATCCTAACAAGGAATAATCAGAGCCAAGCAAGACTAAAACACAGCAAGGCAAGCATCAAATCTTGTAACTCCGTGGCCAACATGTAGGACTCAGGATGGATCTCCAGAGGGCTTGAGTAGCCCCACCTGTCCACTTCTGCTGCTTGCAGCAATTATCCTCTCTCTCAGGCAAGCTTTACACTATGTCTGCAGCTTTCCTCAATGAATGTCTCACTGTCTTAACATCCATAGCATTCTGGGATCTCTCCATTGATTCACCTTCAGATCTTCATGCCGTAATGCTTCAGGGCCACCATACTGGTACTTCACCACTGCTACATTTTTCTTGGTGTCAGTGGCTCTCTGAAACTGTGGTGAAAGGCTATGATGATGCTATCACAGTGCATCTTCTATGCCTGCAGAGTTAGTCCCACATGGATGTCTAGACTTTTCTAGATTTTTAGTAGCAGCAAATTAATTCTTTTGCATTTGTTAATTTATCTCTCAAATTCGGCGTCACTACTCCTGAGTGGTTCTTTGTGCCCTGGGTGTTAAACAAAGCATGGTGGCATCTCACGATTTTTTTTGGGAGGGGGGGAGGTTGAGATAGGGTTCTCTGTGCAGCCTTGGGTGTCCTGGGACTTGCTTTGTAGACCAGGCTGGCTTTGGACTCACAGAGATCCACCTGCCTCTGCCTCCTGAGTTCTGGGATAAGAGGTGTGCATCTAAAGTACTAAACAACGCAGACACCATACAGAGAATTTTTAAAAATCTAATAATGAAAACATTTCAAACAACAAGCAGGCCACTCAGCGTGGAAGTTTGAAAAGGTTTTCTGTATGGCCAAGCTCTCTAATGGGTTTCTCAAGTTCCTCCTCTTCCTGTGGTTGGAAGAAAATAAAATCCTTATGAGGAAGTAGACTACTGTTTCCTAAGGTGCGGCTTGTCATTCAGAGGTTTGGCCCTGAAGCCTGAATCATTGTCTGAGGAAGATGCTTTATTTTTTGGCCTTTGTAAAATAAATAAATAAATAAATAAATCCCACAGCACGATGAAGAGGCAAGAGTTCCATGAAAATGGCTTCATGGCATCCATGCAGAGAGAAGTGTAAAACCAAACAAACACAAATGAGTTTTCATGCCTTTTGTAAATTCCTTTGCAAAAAGGTGATGCCAAGTACAAATGTCAGCAGACCCATGCATGACATTAGAAAAAAAAATTTCTTTTAGGAGAGATGGAAACAGGTAGTTCTGGAGCTGGGAGAAGACTGATGTGCGAATATACTTCAGATATCTTTTTACAAGGGAGATACTTGGAGGAACCCTTGCAACACATAATTGTACCCCAGGGGAACTTGTATTGTCTCTTTAAATGTGGATGCACTGAATCTTTCAGCGTATTTCAAAAGATGACAATGGAGTGTGAGCTTTTGCTGTTCAGCACAAGGTCGTCGTGCATGTGGAGTGCAGGACCACGTGGCTAAGTATCAGGCCAAACTTTCTGAGTGTATATAGATACCAGAGAAGTAAGTGTTTTATCTAAAATACACACGAAAACCCACTACAAAATGTGGCATACATGGGTGCCATAAACCATGATGCCGCCGGGCGGTGGTGGCGCACGCCTTTAATCCCAGCACTCGGGAGGCAGAGCCAGGCGGATCTCTGTGAGTTCGAGGCCAGCCTGGGCTACCAAGTGAGTTCCAGGAAAGGCGCAAAGCTACACAGAGAAACCCTGTCTCGAAAAACAAAAAAAAAAAAAAAAAAAAAAAAAAAAAAAAAAAAAAAACCATGATGCCCACTATAGTTTTCAGATTCTCTATGATTCAACTGTGGTGGCAAGCTACATTTCATGGATGAAGAGCTCTGTTACCAGTCCTGGGCAAAGTATTCTTTGACTAGGAAGATAATAGAGAAAAGAACCAGAGTATCAGATTATGGGCCAAGACCTTACCTTGGGGGCATTCAGCACTTCCTTGCTGTTTGGGAAGATATATTACTGTTTATTGTGTTCTAAAAGTGAAAGTGTCACTGAATTTGAGAGCTACATTAACAAAATCAGGAGGATTAATTTGTGGCTACTAACAATCCAGAAAGAGAAAAGCCTAGATTTAAAAAGCTAGAAGTCAATTCATGAAATACCAGCCATGCTTCCTCTGCCTATTAATTATCTAAAAAGAGAGCAAGGAGGGTTGGTGGTCACGTGGATGACTCTTAGGTTCCCTTACATACTTTTTTATGTCCCTGGAAGGATGCCCAGTCTTTGAATTGTGATCCAAATGTAGCGAGGCACGGTTTGCCAAGCATTTCCCTAGTGTTCACAGAAGGGGAAGGAGCCACATATTCCCAGGATACATGTGTGTAGAGAGAACGCGTCAGTCACCACTGCCAATACGGTTTCCTAAAATTTGTTTTGTATATTGAGGTTCTGTATTATTTCAGCTGGGGGGGGGGGCTGTGTTTAATGTTAAATATATGTAATTATTTCCACAAAGTAAAAGTTGTTCATTATTAGCGGTATCCCCTTGCATTCCAGATAACTCTCAAAATAGCCAGGCTCCAGTGTGAAAGTTATCAGTGTAGGGACGCTGGCAGTTGTTTCTCATGTCAGTCAACACATTATGTACACAGAGCAAAATTATTGTTCCTTGAATTCTTCAGCTATGAGGAACATTAATATAATCCATTTTTATGTTTAATAGGCAATAAAATATTCAATTGTTCTTGCATTTGGGAAAGTTAAAATGTGTCCATCATTGCCTGGAGAAAAGGTTTCGTATTTTGTAGCATTTAATTTCCAGCTGCTAACTTAAAATAGTAGGCTGCTACATTCATATATTTTCATTAATCACTTTAATAAATACAATAAAAGATGGGAGTAATGAAAAAAGAGAAGCCAGGAGAAAACCACACAGAGATACGACTTCATTTCTACTAGGGTGACTACAATAAAAAACATTTAGGCAATAAAACATGTTGTGTCTGGGGAGATGGCTCAGTGGATAAACATGCTTGCTGTATAAGTGAGAGGATCATAGTTCAGATCCTCAGAGCCCACATAAAAGCCTGTCAGGTGTGGCAGCTGCTCGTAATCCTAGTACTTAGGATTCAGACACAGGATCCCTAGGGCAGACTATCTACATCTGGTACCTGAAATTGGTGTGTGAAGTTTACCAAGAGATCCTGCCTCAATAAATAAAATGGAAAGGAATCAAGGAAGATATCCATCAACTTCAGGTTTGCACAAGCACACACACACATATACAAGCAGAAAATGTTATTAATGGTATAGAGAAATAAGAACATTTATGCACTGTTAATGGCCATATTAGAAAAGCAGATTAGAAATTCCTGTAACAGTTGAACAGAATTAACATATGAACCAATGACTCTACTTCTCAATGTGTATCTAGGACAAAAATGTGTCCCAGGACAGTATGGAACTGGCAATGCTCCCTCAGTGACACCTGTTTTAAATGCCGCTACAAAGCTGAGATTTAAGACACTGGGAGATCAATTTATCGGAAATTCAGTGAAGTTTTGATACATAAAACCAAAGTGCATCCGCATCTGTGGGGCCATCAGAAAGCAAAAGACCAAGGCAGGGTGTGACGGAGACAATGGTGGTGTTCAAAACCTGAGGGCTGTCATGGGCGGCCCCACCTCTGCCTTCTGGACTTGTTCTCGGGCATATATTGAAACATGCCGTGTCCTCTCTTAAATGGACAGCTCTATGCAAGCTAAGTTTCTGTATGTACAGGTGCAAATGAGGTCTCATCAAACATAGCCCAGGGCTACTATCCCATAGCAGTTCTGTGGGACAAAAACTCCTGTGAAGCAAATATTTTCCCCATGAAATAAATGATCAAGTCTTAAACATATGTATTTTATAATGGTAAGGTTTATTCCTCTGGCTAAGAAATCCAAAGGTAATTTGCAATTGACATGCCTTTTTTGTACTTCTGCTATTAAAAGTTTACTGTTCCACTGCTTTCCAAAAGTGATTGATAAACCTCTTTCTTTTATGTCTAATTATTTTTCATTTTGTGATACAAAATTAATATAAATACAGATACATATATTCATTTTGTGGAAAATAAGAAGAAAGAGAACACAGATTCACCTCTTTGGCATAGAATAAGACTTCGCATGATGTCATACATAAATGGACATATGCTTTGTAGCTTGCAATTTTTGGTTTACGATGAACTACCAGATGATTGTCCTCTTGTGTAAATGAACAAAACTTCTTATTAAATCAGTGGGGTAGAATTGAAAGGTGAGATGTGTACAACATGAGATTTATATATAACTCTAGCCACTTGTGAAGGATTGACGTGAAATGATAGCAAATATTTATAAAGAAAAATAGAAACAGAAAGCAGTGGCAGTATTAATAGCAAAGTAATTTCTGAGGCTACTGCATTAAAAAGGACGGTCCCGAGGATGGCTATGGTTAGAATGCAGAGCCCTGAATTTTTTTCTCAGATTTCTTATTTCTTCCAAACACCTTTCCATCTCGTCTTCCTCTCCTGCCATTTCTTCGCCTTTAAAATGCCTATAGTCTATGTCTTCTTTAAATTCTTCAAGAGACTGCAGCAGCCGCTGTCTGAAATTCCCTTCCATTCGCTGGCCTTCGAATGCTCCACGGGGATGTTCGTCCTCCATCTTTGGCTCACTGCACTTGGGCTTTCCTTCTTTTTCGTTGCAGGACTTTTGCATGACGTTGTTGTTGTTTCCTACGTAACTCCAGGGAGAAAATGCAGAGATGGATTACTTTCTTACTTTTCAATCAGTTAGCTTCCTGTCCAATCTCCTTTTCCTCTTTGCCACCCCTCAATCCTGAACCCACCCTTTTGCCAGTAGATAAACCGAGTGGCCAGGGAAGCTGAAAATTTCCCCCAGTATCGTCTCTCCACAACTCCCACCCTAAGAACCCTAGTCTAAGTGACTCCCATACACTACCCTGTACAAATGCAGGATAGTTTCTCACTTGTTTTCCCGTCGGGCGATATCTGTGAACACAGATTCCTGGACCTACAAACAGAAACAAGGGATCAGGGAAGAGAGAATTGAGACTAGACACATGTTATCATTACCTGGAATCTGGGACTTTCATCATTGTGGTAGTTTCAATTAATCTTCTGTCTGGTTCTTTTCTTGTCCTCCAGAATTTTTGTGCCTCTTCCCTACTCCTCACTCTCAGGCTTGGTCCTTGTAAGAGTAGACATCTCCCATCTCCCATTTTGACCCCACCATTGTCCGTTAGTATTAAATGAGGTGAATTATTTTTAAATTATTTCACTGTTTATTGTCGCCATCCCACACATTCAGTCTTTCTCCATCCATTAACTCAAATTTCAGTGCCACCATGTTTTTCAATGAATTGGGGAAAGACAAAGAGGAGGGCAAAGCTTTCTGGGACAAAAGAAGCCTATTCTTTCTCAGTTATTACTAAATTGCTAGTTGTTTCTCAAGCCTTCCGCATGTTCCCTGGTTCTTTTCCAAGTACACAATTATTGGGCCAGCAAGATGGCTCAGTGGGTAAAGGCACTTGCTGCTTAGCCTGAAAACCTTAGTTCAGTCTCTGGGATCTAAGTGGTAGGAGGAGAGAACCAGCTCCTGCATATTGTCCTCTGACTTACACACATACGTAGTGGAACATGCGCTCACAAACATGCATGCAAATAGATGAATTAATTAAAAATTAATACATATTCAATTAACTATCCCCCTACTAGAGATATGGGGAAACAAGTCTAGATGGATTCCGGTCTCATTCAGCCACCATCACTCCAACGGGTCCTGGTGGTTTCTGCACACCAATCTGCTGGGATTTAAGGAATTTACCTTCTCTTTTCCTTGGCCACGAGTCTTCGGGGCAGTAAAGAGCTCGTACCCAGAGGAGAAAGAAACATGGATATATAACGACTTGGGCTCACGTCAGCTTCTAATCACGTGAGGATTATGTCATCTTCCAACTCTGGTCCCTACTTTCCCCTCCCATCAGCAGTGCTGCAAAAGTAGACCTCTCTACTAACCTCCCACCCCCACCACACCAGGCCCTGTCACTCATTTTTGCCTTTGCTAATTTCAGAGGTCAAAAGTGGCCCCTTCTCCTTATGGATGGAATGTGCCTTTCTCTGATTACCAGGGAGGGGCTGCATCTTCTCATGGTTATATTAACCATCATTCCTTTTTTAGGGGTTGTGTTGAGAGAAAGGATTACTCGTCCTTGTCTTGGTTGCAAGAACAGGAAAGTCTTGCCTCTACTCACCCTTCCCTCTAACATGAATAAGTATCATTTTCCTTATAGTCTAATCTTTGAAACTAAATTGGAGTATATGAGATAAACTAGGAAAAGAGGGAAAACTGGGTTTACAAATTTTTACGTTTTTCCAGGTATTTTCTTATTTTTCAAATTTTCATAAACACAAGTCTCATAATTTGAAACATGGTAAAGATATGCATATTTGGAAAAAAGATTAAAATAGGAAGATAAGAAGACCCAAGCACCTGTTTCAGCTAATGAAGTCAGAATATAAATATAGACCTTTCAGGCAAGCACATTTTTAGAAGTTCAAAATGTACAGAGCAGTTGGAGCATGTCCTTTCACAGAGACTTTAGAGCAGGTGAAGTCCTTCTGTCACATGAATAACTAAGACTATAATCCCACAGCATTCTGTCCTTAGATATGCAGACCTCAAAAGTCAATCACAAATATCTACTGGTTTGATTTCACACGTTCACAGTTTATACCATGCCACATATTCTTTTATTCCCTTGAACGTTGTGCCCTGAATAACCCACTTTTTAAAATCTTTGCCTTCAGTCAGAACCTTTTGTTGTGTTGTTGTTTGCTTCTCTCAAACATTTCTGTCCTATTTATGTTTTCCTAAACTGGATTCTGCCATATTAAAGAAATAAGTTATAGAAACCACCACCATATGAAACATTTCTTGCTAAGGATTTTAGTACTTATATAAATGGATTTGTTTACCTGAAAATAAGCAATGGAAAAAAAAACTATGCAACGTTCTCCAGTCTTGTTTATTAGGAAGCCTGTAGCTCATTGCAAATATAATCACTATTAGTAAGCTTGATATAAATGATTACAGAAAAAAATGTTAACTGAGCAGAAGAAGAGATCTTTTAAGAAGTAGAGCTTTGTTGCACCAATTTTTAAGGAATGATTAGCTTTAATAGAGAAACCTGCTAGTGAACAATCAGAGAAGAAACAAGGCTCTTAGTCCAAAAGCTCACTAGAAACTAAATCCTACTAAGACATTTGTAATTTAAGAAGTGAATCTTCTTGTAACTGAATGTTAATATGACACCAGTGTTATCAACACCTTCATTTCAGTCTGGTAAGAGACCTTGAAGTGAAACCATCCAACCTAAACTGCCTTGTTCCTAGCTCCTTGACCCAAAGAAATTGAGATGATAAAAGTTTGTCATTTTTCATTACTAAGTGTAAGAGTAATTTGTAATCCAAGAATAAATAACACAGGTAACTAGGAATTAAATTTGTGTAGTCCAGATGTACTTAACAGATTATGGTCCTTTAACCTCTCTGAGATCTGCTCCACATGACATTTAAAATGTCTAAGTTTTCTGCATTGAACCATGACCATTCCTAACAGTTGGGTGCCATTTGTAGGTGGAGGTTTTGTCAGGACCACCTGCTCCAAAATAAATGCACAGAGACTAAATTATAAATGCTCAACCAATAGCTCAGGCTTGTTACTAGCTAACTCTTACATTTAAATTAGCCTATATTTCTTATTTAGCCTCTGCCACGTAATGGTACCTTCTCTCGACAGCACACATTCATCTTGCTTCTTTCTGTGTCTGGCTCATGACTCCCCAGACTCCACTCTTTTTCTTCCCAGCATTCTTTCTTCCCCCAAAATCCTCTCTAGCTTTTGGCCAATCAGCTTTTTATTAGCAATGAGAGCAATACACTTTCACAGTGTACAGAAGGATTATTTCATAGCAATTCCCCCTTTTTGTCTAAATAAAAAAGGAAGGTTTTAACTTTAACATAGTAAACTTATATACAACAAAACAGTTATCAAATAACAATTGTAGTTACAATATTCAGTCCATTTGTATTTGGCAAATTTAGAGAAAATATTCTATTATTTATCTTATCTTTGTGAATCTAAAGTTTTATACCTAATTTACCTTTTTTTGTTTTTTTTGTTTTTTTGTTTTTCAAGACAGGGTTTCTCTGTGTAGCTTTGCGCCTTTTCCTGGATCTCGCTCTGTAGACCAGGCTGGCCTCGAACTCACAGAGATCCTCCTGACTCTGCCTCCCGAGTGCTGGGATTAAAGGCGTGCGCCACCACCGCCCGGCTAATTTACCTTTTATTATGACTAAGGGAAACTTTAAGTCTAATTACTTTGGCTTTAACTCCATCAAAGACCCAGGAAGGGTGAAATGTTACCTAATGACAGGAACATCTGGCTGCCTGGACAGTCACCCAAAGTTCTTCTGTAACACTGGGGCATCCAACTCATTTCCCGATAGAACCCCTTAATAAATTTTCTTTCTTGTTTTCCTCTTCTTTTAAAGACAGGGTCTCTCTATATAGCCCTGGCTATCCTGGAACTCACTCTGTAGACCAGGCTGGCCTTGAAATCCCACCGATCTGCCTGTCTCTGCTTCCCAAGTGCTGAGATTAAAGGTTTGTGCCACCATGCCTGGCCGAGAGGGATTTCTTTTAGCTGGTCATTTGAGGGTACAGTCTGTCATGGCAGCAGAAGCTTTGGGCAGCTGGTTGCATTGCATTCACAATAAGAAGACAGAGAGAGACAAAGGTAGCTTTCTCCTTTATACAATGCAGGACCCAACCCCAGGGAATTGTTCTATCCAGAGGTAAGGTGGGTCTTTCCACCTTAATTAACCTACATGGATAACCTCTCCCAGGCATGCCAGAAGCTTGTCTCCTAGGTGATTCTAGATCATGTCAAACTGACAACATTAACTATCACAGGCAACTAAACACATATAGTGAATCAATAAGCAGGTACACACTACTGATAAAGATGGTCATTAAGATGAAGCCAGAAATGAAAGAGTACATGCAATAGGATTCCACTTACACAGCATTCTTCACTTAAAAACTGTCTATAATGACAAGAGTTGGAATACTGGTCTCCTGGAATGAAGGGCATTTGGAGTGCTGATTACAAACAAGTGTGACATTCTGGGGTAATAATAATATGGAATGTAATAAATGTGGTTTCATGAGGGTATATGTTTGTTAATTGTTATTATTTATTTACTTTTAGAACTATTATTTACATACAAGAAATCATACACGTATGAAAAAGACATTTCAAATGAGTAATGACAAACATATACCTGCATGAAATCACACTTACTATATGAAAAATTACATTACCCAAGAAAGTCATGCTCATTTGTAGTCAATACCTGAACAACCACACAGGAGCTTTATGCCTTTGCAAAGCCATGAACTCCTTTAGACAGTGAAAGGCTAAATAGAATCATCTTGATCATCTTAGCTCTGTCTCACTTTTATCTTAGATGGGCATTATCTGTAGATGGAGGGAAAATTGGTATGGAATATTGAATGAATGTATAATACCCATGTGCCCATATTTATGTATATATTATAATTTTAATATATGCTAACAAATGCATACACAGATCCACGCACATATGTGCACACGCATGTGCAAACACACTTTTGAAATAAGGACACACATAGACATTAAGCTACATGGCTTTATTAATTAATTAATTAATTTATTTATTTATTTATTAAGATGTTCAAGACAGGGTTTCCTCTGTGTAACAGCTATGACTGTTCTGGAACTTGCTTTGTAGACCAGACTGACCTCAAACTCACAGAGATCCACTTGCCTCTGCCTCCCTAGCGGCTGAGATAAAAGGTATGTGCCACCATGCCCAGCTAAGCCACAGGGCTTTAAATAGTGACTATATCAAAGGTTTTGCACATGTCTAGATGATGCTATTCAGTGTTTATAGGTCTACAGGAACCACATTTAACTTTTATTTTTATTATTATTATTATTATTTTTTAATTTTAATTATTATTTTTTTTTTTTGGTTTTTCGAGACAGGGTTTCTCTGTGTAGTTTTGCGCCTTTCCTGGGACTCACTTGGTAGACCAGGCTGGCCTTGAACTCACAGAGATCTACCTGGCTCTGCCTCCCGAGTGCTGGGATTAAAGGCGTGTGCCACCACCGCCCGGCCACATTTAACTTTTAGTTCTATGTTAATATTGACATTCGTCTTTAAATGAGACCTTGTGCTATTAACGTTAATTAACCTATCTATCTGGTTAATTTTTGTAGTCACCCTGCTTCTGTACCTTGTTGGATTCTCATGCCTTCCATATTCAGTATACCTTGTATTCACTTTGACAGCTTCATCTGTTACTCTCCCAGTTTATGTCCCTATCTTACACGTTAACTGTTAGGACAGATGATTCTCTAGTGTTCTTTCTTCTATTTAATCTCTTTCTTCTTCAGAGATATCGATGTAAGATATGCAAGGCCACTTATCTGGTTAATTCTATGCATAAAAGTCAGCTCAAGATTTAAGATGAGGTCTGTCCCAATCTGCCACTACATTCTCTTCCAGCTTCTACATACACCTGCCATCCTTTTATGTATGATAAATTAACAGCTATTCTTTGACTTCTCCTGATGCCCAGTACTATCTTCTTAGAGGCAAGTTCTACATTGCTAAGACATATATTCTCTTCGGGTGGTGGTTTAGAGAAAGGTTGAAAGGAGGAGTGGACTGTTTGGATCAGTAGGTTATAGGAGAAGGCAATGGGTAGGCTGGCCCCAAATAGAAAATGCTTTAAGAAATATGTGGACCAGTATCACAAAGGGTAGCAGTATCTAAAATTAGGATGAGATGTATGGAGGAGATCTGTCAAAGGAACCTGAGCCACAAAACCTTACAATTAGTTATTTTGTAAGTAAAGGTCCCCTCACTCCATCTTTAGGGGTGTTTATTGGTATTTGTCTCAAAGTGCTTTCATGTAGGAAATATCTGCATTCTCCTAAGGAGTTTTGATATGTTAGAGACAGGATCATATGTAGCCAGCCAAGGCTGACCTCAGACTCCCTATATAGCAGAAATTGGCCTTAAAATCCTGACTCTCCTGCCTCAATCTCACACATATTGAGATTACATGCATATACCACCAAGCTGAACAGTCCTCTTAAGAATTCCCCACACTTATTTCCAGGTCACAGTGTCAAAGTTCATCAACATTCCTGTATAAAAGTATGTTAAAATACTCATCCACCATTAAGTTCATACCTATATTACTAGGTATTTTTCCTAAAGAAATAATCAAAGTTATGCTGGGGGTGTAGTTCAATAAGTAGAATGCTTACCTAGCGGGCACAATGGCCTGGGTTTATTCCTTAGCAATACATAAAATCTGGCATGGTGGCACATGCCTGTAATCTCAGTACTCAGGTGTTAGAGGAAGGAGGATCAGATTAGAACATTGATCATTCTCAGCTACATAGAGAGATCAAGGCCAATCTGGGATACATACAACTTTGTCTCAAAAAAATCAAAATTACATAAATTAAACTATGGCAGAATTATTCATTAAATATTGGGTGATCAGATTCTTTATCTACACTAATATTCACCTGGTCAATATTAAACGCAAGTGGAGAAGTATCGGGGACTATGAGGGTCCAGCCCCTCGATAGTCCCCTCCCAGGGTCCAGGAAGAATCTTCAACCAGCTGATAATTAATCTTTGAAGAAAAGAAATGAATCTATGTACACAAAATTCCTTAGTCAATACATTTTATTATTCTGTCAGTTTTCTCTCTACAAGCTTATACTCTGCTCTCATTTTTAGCTCCTTTCTTATCCAATTTCTCTTTACATTTATCTGTTGTCCCCTCCAGGTTCTATCTTAATTCCTTCATCTAGTTCTGCCCCTTCTAGGTTCTCATTCATCTAGTTCTTTCCCATATCAGCTCCTCTCCCATCTCCTTCTCTCTCATCTTGTTCTTCCCCATCTGGCTCTTCCTCATCTTCCATCTCGTTCCTCTAGTACTCTCTTCTAGCCCTTCAATCTAGTTCTTCCCCATCTCAGTTTGTTCCTCTCAAGTTCTTACCCATCTAGTTCTTTCATTCTCTTTTCTCTTCTCTGTCTCTCTGCCCTGGAAGTCCCCGTATATATACATTTACAAGCAGTAATCCCTTAGCAGTGCAAAGCCAGGTTTCCAGGGTCAAACGGAGGGGTGATAAGAATCACATGGGGAGGCAATAACCATTAATTATCATTTGCAACCCCAAAGGGAAGTGACTAATGGGGAAATGAATTAACTAAAGGCTAAATTCGGGTAATATCTAAGAAGAGGGATCTTATGTGCTCAACAATAGTCTTAAACGTGATTGGTAGAAAATGTTAAGAATCTGTAAGTTGCTAGGTCAATGGGAGAAAATAAAACTGTCTTCTTTTTTCCTGTGGCTCCTATCTGTCCAAGCTATCTGCCATTTTTTTTTCTGCAGGGTGGGGGAAAGTGTGCTCAGTTGCTAGGCAACCTGTGTACAGCTAGATGTCTCTGGTGATAGTTAAAGGGAGATCTGGAACTAGAGGTAAGGTTTGGGAAAGAAGGAAGTAAAGCTTAATTGGCACATCTGCCAGGCCTTCTCAAACAGATAGCCTGAATGCTTAAGTCTGTTCTTAGAGAGTACAGAGGTATCTCTGATAAGGTACTTTCCTCCATCTGGGGATGGACCTGGCCAGATGCTGCCAATCATGATAATTACAGGGAGGCTTGAACTGGGGTTCTGCCTGAGCATAGCTGTCAGCACAGAAACTTATTTAAATATTCCTAGGAGTGGTTAGGTAAGGAGTTAAAGGTCTATAAAGTTAGTACGGCTGTAAGAAAGGAGGGTCTGAGCTAAATTGTGTAAAAGTATTACTTAACATCCACCTGACCTAGGCGGTGTCTCCTTGTGGAATTTACCTTAAATCAGGAGACTTGCATGTGGACTGTTATTACTGCTAGTCCTTGAAAGTGGCTAAGGGAGATATCTGATTCCAGAGAAAGCCTTTCCTGAGGATGTTCTCCAAATACCTTGAATATGTATGTCCAGAGAGTGATCAATCCACACTGTTAGCCCTTCTTAGGGAAAAATCAACTGGGAAAACTATGAAGGCACACATGATTTTCATAACAGAATACAGCTGATATATAACAAGCCAAATAACACCAAAAGCACCTTGGAATTTGGCTTCCTCTGGAGAAATTCCTTGATCCCTCCAGGTAGTGAATTTGTCATAACCAGCTGAGTTCTTATGATATATTCCTGCAGCCCACAGCAGAGAAGTCTTTGTGTCTCATATTATACTTATTTGTGTACAAATGTACATAAATATATGAATGTATTCCAGATAATCACCTTTGCCAGAGTTCAGGAATCACTCATTTTAGCTAAGACTTAATTGTCCCCAGTGATAATTTCCCCTATATTCTTTTACCTAACAGAACTTCATTAAATTCTCCTTTCCAGTATATTTTCTATTGTTTTATAGAAAAATTATATTAAAGGTAATAATTTATATAAACCAATTAATCTCTATTTGTGTATGTTCCATTGTGTTTCTCTTACATTTGTATTGCTAAAATGTGTTTTTTATAAGAAAGGGTCTCATGTAGCCCATGATGGCCTCAAACTCACTACGTTGCCAAAGACATCCTTGAACAATTGATCCTCCTGTTTCTATCTCTTGAGTGCTAGGGTTCTAAGTGTGTGCAACTACAATCAATGTTATATGGTAGTGGAGACTGAGCCCAGGAATTTGTGCACAGGAGGCAAGCACGCTACCAACCGAGTTGTATATTTGTATCCATAAATCTTTTCAAATATTTAGATATTTTTCTGTATAATAGGATATAAAATGTGAAGTAACTATGTCAAATACTTCAAACATTTGTAAGAATTTAGAAAATTGCTATTAAATTGCACTGTAAAAAATGGTATAGGCTGAAGAGTTGGCTCAGTGGTTAGAGTACTGGCTGCTCCTCCACAGGTCCTGAGTTCAATACCCAGCAACCACATGGTGGCTCACAATCATCTGTAATGTGATCAGATACCTTCTTCTATCATTCCAGCATACATGCAAATAGAGTACTCATATACATAAAATACATAAAACTGCTAGATCTGATAACCTGAGTTTGATCCCTGGACCCACATGGTGAGAGGAGAGAACTGACTCAAAAAAGTTGTTCTCTGACTTACAAACACACACACACACACACACACACACACACACACACACGTAAGCAAAACAGAACAAAGTGCAGACTGAATATATTGCAACAGGCTAGGCAGTAGCAAAAGTACTGCCTGCAGCCAAGAAATTTTTTTGCTTTAATAGTTTACCATGACAACCACATTATTAGGCAGATAAATGTACTCCAGTGGGACAGAATCATATGTTAGCTCATATAACTATCTATGGCAGAGGCCTCACTCAGGACACTCTGAGACTGTACAGGTCCTTGTGACTGTAAGACATAGGTATAACCCAGCTCAGCACAAGCCTGGAGAGCCAAGGGATTGCCTTTGTGAACACTACTCATCCTAAGGTGCTGTGGGATATCTTTCTGTATGCTGTGAATATGTGCTGCTCTGATTGGTTGATAAATAAAGCTGCATTGGCCTATGGCAAGGCAGCTTAGAGGCAGGTGGGAAATCCAGGAGAGAGGCAGGAAGAAGAAAGGCAGAGGCAGAGGTAGACATCCCACCATCCAGAGAGCAACATGTAATGGCACACAGGTAAAGCCACGGAACACATGTCGACATAGAGATTAATAAAAATGGGCTAAGTTTAGTTATAAGAGCTAGCTAGCAAGAAGCTTGAGCCATAGGCCATGGCCATGCAATTTGTAATTGATATAAGCCTCTATGTGTTTACTTGGGTCTGAGCAGCTGCAGGACCAGGCAGGACACAGGAAAACATCCAGCTACACTAAGGAATCATTGCAGGAAGCAGGACCACATTCTCTGGTAGTAGGATAAGATAGTAAGGATAGGATTTTGTTCTGGGAACTAGTGATGAGAACTGGGGAGATCCTAATGTCTTCCATCCTCAGCCCTGCCTGCAGAAAGGTCCTCTGAAACAGAACCATTGCAAAGATAAGATTTCTATTTCCAGCTACAATCACATGTATCAATTGCAGCTGCATTGAGCCATACTGAGTCCACCTTAGTAATAGTGCATAGCAGCATGGGCCTTGGTCCTATCCCAGTATTATGATGGTCTTGGAAGACCATGGGCACAGGGTTTAACACAGTTTGGGGGTCATAGGAGCCTGGAGCTTGATCTGCAGAGATTATCCCCATGTGAGAATCAGTGTCTGAAACAACCTAGAAAGTATGAATAGGGTATTTGGGTTCTACCCTGGACCCAGGAAGAAACTTGTGAACACAGGCTACTCTTTTAAGGGACCCTCCCATTTTTGCCTTCCCAGGTGGGATTACAGGTTCACTCCCCACATTTGGCTTTTTTATATGGATACTGGGGATCTGAACTCAAGTCTTCATGATTGTGTATCTCTCAACCCTGTGAGCAATGCCAGTGTCTCCTTTTTTCTACAGTTTTGGCATAGCTATTATGGGAAACAGTTTGGAGGCTACTAAAAAACGAAAATAGTAGTGTTTTCTAATGTAAAAATCTCATATATCTAAAGAAAATGAAATGAATTGGTTAGAGATGTCTGCACACACTGTTCACTGTAGCATTAATCAGAGTCAATAAATAGAACCAACCTAAGTAACAATCAACTGATGAATGGTCTTTAAGACCAAACTAGGCCCTCTGAATGTGGTTGACAATTGTGTGGCTTGGGCAGTTTGTGAGGCCCCTGGCAGCAGGATCAGGATTTATCCCTAGTACATGAACTGTTTTTTTGGAGTCCATTCCCTGTGGAGGGATACCTTGCTCAACCTTGATGCTGGGGGGAGGGGCTTGGTCCTGCCTCAACTTGATATGCCACTTTGTTGACTCCCCATGGGAGGCTTACACTTTCTGAGGAGTGAATAGCAGGTGGGGTTGGGGTAGGTAGGGGGAGGGGGAGGAGGAGAGGGAGAGGGAAATGTGGTTGGTGTGTAAAATGAAAAAAAAATTTTAAATAAAAAAAGAGAAATATACGGGAGTGCTTACTGCAGTCTTAGTAATAACCTCTCCCTGTGTAAATGACCTCAATGTCCATTAGTATAGGAGAAATAACTTGCATTAAATACTTCTTTTATAATTAAAAAATCGTAGTACAAGCCGGGCGGTGGTGGCGCACGCCTTTAATCCCAGCACTTGGGAGGCAGAGCCAGGCGGATCTCTGTGAGTTCGAGGCCAGCCTGGTCTCCAAAGCGAGCTCCAGGAAAGGCGCAAAGCTACACAGAGAAACCCTGTCTCGAAAAACCAAAAAAAACAAAACAAAAAATCGTAGTACACACATACAAGTTAATAGTATTTTGTCATGCAAAACAATGGGATATTGTCAAAGAAATTGTATTCACATGGATGAAAATGGAGATCATCAGTTTAAGGGGGGAAAGCTAGGCATACTGCATGATCTCAACCAGATGCTGAAATTTTAAAAGTTGATGTTGAAGAAGTTGAGAGTAGAATGGTAGGATGGCAGAAAAATGATGAAGGTGCTGGAGGGATATGGAAGATTTGATCAATGGATACTAACTTATAGTTAGATAGAAGCAAATAGTTCTGGTGTGTTATTCAACAGCAAGGTATCTACAGAAAACGGTGATATAATGTACATTTCCATGGGCTAGAAGAAAAGATTTTGAAACTTTTAAACACAAAGTAATGATAAATGTTTGCAAAAATAGATATGTTTAACCTGATTTAAATATTACTCTATGTATGTACTGAAATAGTACATGTTACTTCACTGATATATACACTTTTTATATTTTTATGTATTAGTAAAAAATAAATGTAAATGTGTGCTGTTGTATTTATTAAATACAAAAGCTGTTCCAGGAGAACAGTGCTCATATTTTTATTACAATATACCTAGAATAAATTTCTGGATCATAGACTATATATGTATTTGCTTTTAATACATTCTGTCATATGGTTTGCCAAACTAGTAATGATAATTCTAGTTGTACAACATCCTTGTAAAATACTGCTTTTTGTCTTTCAGACACTCTGAGGAGTGTTTACTGCTTTCATATTTTGTCTATAATTTGCATTTCTCAACAACTAATGAAATTGACTTTATTTTAACAAATTATTGGCCATTTGGATATTTTTATTCTGTGAAGTAAGTTGTTTTCTGTTTTATGATATTTGTCTACATTTTATGGGTAGAGTGGTAGATTTATTCTTTTCCTTATTAATTTGCTAAATTTCTTCCTTCCTTCCTTCCTTCCTTCCTTCCTTCCTTCCTTCCTTCCTTCCTTCCTCCCTCCCTCCCTCCCTCCCTCTCTCTGTCTCTTTTTCTCTTTTCTTTCTTTCTTTCTTTCTTTCTTTCTTTCTTTCTTTCTTTCTTTCTTTCTCTCTCTTTCTTTCTTTCTCTCTTTCTTTCTTTCTCCCTCTTTCTTTCTCTTTTTCTTTCTCTTTTTCTTTCTCTTTCTTTCTTTCTTTCTTTCTTTCTTTCTTTCTTTCTTTCTTTCTTTCTTTCTTTCTTTTCTTTCTTATTGTAGTGCTGAGGATGGAACCCAGGGTATTGTGCATGGTAGGCTATACCCTCAGCCTCTCACGTCTAAAGATTCCTTATACAATGTGAATATTAGTCATTTGTCAGATATATATGCTGGAAATATATTTTTCAGTTTGTAGCTTGTTTTCTATCACTTTTAATGGAATTATTTTATGAATAGAGATATCATAGCATTAATGAAATGTGATTGATTTATAATGATTTCTTCCTAGTCTGTGAACCCTTTAACAAAACTAGTTACTCCAAAAATCTCAAAGGCAAACTCCATTCTAATGTGTAACATTAGAATTACAGGTCTACCTTTCCATTTTAGATTCAGAGGATTTGTTGTTGTCCTTGTTAGTTTTTTCCTTTCTTTGTTTTTGTTTGAGACATGGTCTCAGGCCACTCAGGTGGTCCGTGAATGCTATCTGTCATGGAGGATGCCCTTGAACTTGTGCTTTCTGTCCCAACCTCCTAAGTGCTAGTATCCTAAGACTCTGCCCCCTGCCTGCTTTTATGTGGTGATGGGGTTGTAATGCAGGGCTTGGTGGGTGACTCTATCACCTGAGCTACATTTCTAAACCCAGTGGTTTTGTGTGTGTTATTTAAGATGGGAACAATGTGGGTGTTTTTTCTCATAGGGACATCTAATTGGTCTAATACCTTTTAAAAAGAAACTCTTTCCCTCCCTCACAGTACATAACTTTCATTAAATATCAAGACTGAATATATAGGTGTGTTTTTCAGGTCTATAAAGTTTACATATACACACATTTTAATCTTTGTGAGAATATATTAGGATGTCAGTATTAATATTGTAATATTATATTAGCTATGCCCAATACTGTAGTGTTATGCTATATTTTGATATCTGGTAGTAGAACTCTTGATGCTTCTTAATCTTCAAGATTGTCTTGATATTTTGCTCTCTGTTTTCATATATATGACTTGATTCTGGATATGAAGAAAAGTGCCCTCTTGAGATTTTTATTTGGATTACACTGAATTAAAAAATCAATTTGGTTATAACTGAAACCTTTAAAATATTGAGTATTCCAATTAATAATCATAATAATATGTTTTAGTTTCTGTTCAATGAATATCAAAATTATTTTATAATTTTCAGACCAGAAGTATTGCATATATTCAATTAGAATTATTTTTAGCTTTTTATTTTAATGAACTTTATTGAGCTATAATTTACAAACAATAAAAAGTACACATTTTTTGTTTCTTTTTGGAGACTAGGTTTCTCTGTGTAGCCTTGGCTGACCTGGAGCTCAATCTGGAGCCCAGGCTGACCTCTGACCCACAGAGATTCATATGCCTCAGCCTCCCGAGTGCTGGGATTAAATACATGTGCCACCACCACCTGGCTGCATTGCATTTTTACAGTGTTAATGATGAAACCTGGGGCCTCAGGCATGATAGGCATGCTCCTTACCATTGACCTACATCTTCAACCCAAGATACTCATAGTTAAACTGTATAATTCAACATTTTAACATATTTATCAGCAGATAAATGAGTATCAAGATACAGAATATTTTCTTCTGCTGAATAAGTTATGTTGTGCACCTTTACAGTCAGAAAGACAGCAACTTTCAAGTCAGATAAAAATGGCCCAGTTTATAATGTGTATGTTACTTTTGCTTATTCTAGAAGTCATGGAATGCAGTCATCCCAAATGTACTCCTCTGAATCGGACAGGTTCCCTAAGCCTATCTTTTCAAATTCATCTGTCACTGCTTGTACCAATAACTTGTTCTTCCCTTTGATTAGTCATGTTAAAATTCATGGATACATCAAATTTGCTTTCTTCATTCCTTTATCAATAATTATATTTTTATCCACTTTGTAGCTATCATAAGTGATGTTGCTATGAACATTCCCATGCCAAAATTTGCGAGAAAGTAATTTTTGTATTTTATTGGGAAGATTTCTAAGAGTTGACTTTCTGGGAAAATATGGTATATGTAAGTTTAACTTTTCATGAAATTGAAAAAAAAAATCCTGAAAGTGGTTTAACTTCTCACCAGCAACTAATGAGTGTTCTTTTCCTCTATCCAAGAAGAAGTAGGGACTGTTGGCTATCTTACCTTTACCATTCCAACGAGTTCATTTGGATTTGTACTTGATTTTTTTTGACCATTTTGGTTTTTAATATTGTTTTCATTGTACTATTGCCTTCTGAATTTGAGTCTCAGGAGTTCTTCTATTGGCTACAAATACATGAATTGCATCTGCTTGTTTCAAACTAGGTTGCTTGTTTGTTTGTTTGACTGTTTGCTGAGCCAGGATTTTGCTGTATTTCCCAGGCTGTCCTCAAACTTAAGGGCTCAAGCGATCAGTTCCTCAAGAAGCAAGTACTACATGTGCTTACCACCACACTACCACCCTTGACACTTGACCTTTCCACTGATCCTTTCAATATTTGAATTTAAATTTGATTTTTCTCCAGGGCTGGAAATTGAACAGAGGCCTCATGTGTGCTCAATGAGTGCTAACATGGAGCTTTATCCCTAGGCCTCCATTTCATAGCACGCACGCGTGTGCGTGCGTGCGTGCGTGCATGCGTGTGTGTGTGTGTGTGTGTGTGTGTGTGTGTGTGTGTGTGTTATATGTAAGTGTGTACATGTGGATGGGGTGCAACATGCTCGAGTGTATGTGTGGAGGTCAGAAGTAGGTCAGGGGTCGACCTCAGTTTCTCCCTCTCTCCACTTTTTTTTTTTTTTTTTTTTGATTTTTCGAGACAGGGTTTCTCTGTGTAGCTTTGCGCCTTTCCTGGAACTCACTTGGTAGCCCAGGCTGGCCTCGAACTCACGGAGATCCACCTGGCTCTGCCTCCCGAGTGCTGGGATTAAAGGCGTGCGCCACCAACGCCCGGCCCACCTTTGTTTTTTTGATATAGAATTGTATTTAATGAACCTAGAACTTGCTGATTTGGCTAGACTAGCTGGTTATCAAGAGATCCTATTGTGTCCATCTCCCCAGTGCTGGGATTACAGGCACATATTACCCAGCTGACTTTTTACATGGGTGCTAAGGATTCAAACTCAGGTTCACAAGCTTTCCCAGCTGACTGATATCCCTAACTCCTCCATTTCAATTTTTAAACTATGTTTTTAAAGGGCAATGTTTTAGCCAGACGGTGGTGGCACACACCTTTATTCCCAGCACTTCGGAGGCAGAGGCGGGTGGATCTCTGAGTTAGAGGCCAACCTGGTCTACAGAGTGAGTTCCGGGACAGCCAGAGCTACACAGAGAAATCTTGTCTTGAAAAACAAACAAACAAAGGCAATGTTTTAAATTTGATAACTCCAATTACTTGGGGTTTTTTTTCTAAATTTATTAGTTGTTATTTGTGTTCCATCTAAGGAACCTTTGGTTCCTAAGATTGTAGTGCTTTTATATGTTACTTTGAAAGTTTTGTAATTTGAGTTTTTACACTGAGGCCTATGGTGTGCTTTGAACTAATTTGTGTAAGTAAAGGTAAAAGAAAAGGTCTCTTTGGGAGAGCTGTCCCTACCCCTCATTAGCTGAAGCACTCGGGCTGTCCCTACCCCTCATTAGCTGAAGCACTCGGGAGAGTGGTGCCTATGCCAGGCCTGGACAACAGAGCAGAGCTGACCCTTAAGGTGTTGGTGTGGGAGATCTGACCCTGAGGTGTTCAGTGGTTCATTGCTGGAAGGGGTCAACTCTCCAGGACAATACAGGAGAGCTCACCTGGTGGTGAGAACAAGGGAGAGCTGGTGGGCTGACCAACCCTGCAACCACCAAACCCAGAACCAGGGTTATGAGTTGGTCCACCCCAACATCCACCCCATCTATGATCTGCTGGAGCAAGTGAAGGGGCCAGTCCTGCAGACCCAAAGCTTCAGGATCTCCACTACACAGGGCAACAGCAGGATAGCCAAGAGGAGCCCCAGTGAGGGCCCAGTATCAATAGTGTAGCAGTGTAGTAGAAGCCTCTAACCAGACCAATGACTTTCTGCAATGAACACTTGCAAGTAAAGATGTATGGACTAAAGGGCTTACTGTGTGACTCACTGTGTCACACTACAGCTTCCATGACGAGGTTGATTTTTTTCCTTCTGTTTTTTCTTTTTTTCTTAAATTTTATTTTATTTTATTTGGGGGAAGGGGTTGAAAGGTCAGAGGGTGGATACGAAGGGATGGTGAAATGAATGGGATGGAGATGCATGATGTGAAAGACACAACAAATAAATAAAAAGGAGGAAAAAAAGAAAAGGTCTCTTTTGTTCCTGGAAGAATTCCCATTTGTTTCCAGAACCATTTGTTGAAGAATATACTTTGCCCAGTGGATTATCCTGATACCTTTGTAAAGAAATGAATTGGCAGTATATGCATAAGTCTATTACTGGACTCAATTCTGTTCCAGTTATGAGTAACTGGAACACTCCTTTAGTGATACTACAGTGCTACCACACTCCTTCACTGAGACAACCTAAACCTTGAAATCATGGTTATCAATTCTCCAGATGTTTTCCTTCAAAATGAGTTTATTCTAGGTCCTTGATTTTTCTACATAAATGTTAGGTGTAAGTTTGCAGTTTATAAAAGAACAACTGCTGGCATTGGGGGTTTGATTAAACTAAATGTGTAGATGAATTTGGAGTACTGAATTTCAGGAAAAGATTATCGTTATATACGTTTACATTTGTTTTGGTCTTTAGTCCCTTTCATCTCTGTTTTCCAGTTCTAGTATACAGCTTACTTCTAAACATTTCACATTTAAAGCTCATAAAACATACAAATGATACTTTTACATTTCAATTTTCAATTGCTCATCACCAGCATATAAAATGCAAGTGTATTTTGTATGGTAATCATGTATCTGGAACTGTCTTACACTGAATTCCCAATTATCTAGGGGGATTGCCTTCCCCTGTCCTCTGCTCCCAGGATGCCTCTCCTCCCTCCTGCTGTCCTCTTCAGCTACCAAAGCTCGTCCTGAAATAGATTTCCTGTATATAAGTTAAGATTATTTAAATATATGCTCATTGACTTGCAAACACATATGAACCATTGGAAGCAGAAACTCCTGAAAGAGACTTGTTGGTTTCTTTCCATTCTGAAATCTCTCACAAGGTTTCATAGCACACTATATTCTGGCACACCTCATGAAAATGCCTCGCATGTCTAGGGGCCCCTCACAAGGGGAGCCATCAGCTGCCCTGTCCTTTTCCAAGGTCCAAAAACAGCAGCTGCAGCCTGTAGAGTCTATATTTATATAATGACTTAGCAGAAGAGACAGATGGTTGGGGTTTTTTCCCAAATTTAATCTTGTTTTTCAAATAAGACTAGCATTTCTTTTTTTTTTCTTTCTGAAATGAGACAAGATCTCCTCAGCCTAAACCAGTGTTAAACTAGAGATCCTCCTGCCTCAGTTCTCCCAGTGCTAGGTTTTTACAGGCAAGAGACGTTTCCCTGCCTTTTCTTTTTTAATTTTAATTTAGATATAATTGCACCAATTTCCCTTCCCAAGTGCTTTCTCTCCAACTCTCCTAGCACGCTCCCTCCACTCTCATTATGATAGGCTCCTCTTCCTCATTACCATCATTACATAGAAAAGAGGAGGGAAGAGGGGGATCTGTGCTTGGTATGTAAAATGAATAAAAACATTCTTAATAAAAAAAAGATGCATGCTTTTCATTTATCACCAAAAGAACAGTGCAAAAACACATTAGGAATTTTTTTAAAAGATTAGCCAGGCGGTGGCCTTTAATCCCAGCACTCCACAGGCAGAGGCAGGTGGATTTCTGAGTTTGAGGCCAGCCTCATCTACAGAGCAAGTTCCAGGACAGCCAGGGCTACACTAAGAAACCCTGTGTCAAAAAACCTAAAAAGAAAAGAAAACAATCTAGATAAGCTTCTTTCTTGGCTAACTTCGTCACACATTTTAGTGAAGGGAAAATGGACGACTTTGGTAGCTAAGGGGACAGCAGGAGGAAGGAGGGGCAACCTTGGAGCAGAGGAGAGGGAAAATCAATCCCCCAGAACACTGGCAATGGCTAACAGCCCACCGAGAACACACTGCCCCTCTCCTTCCGACAAGCACATGCTCAGGGCTCAGAGCGACAGGGCCCAGCCTGGAGATGTCACAGTGACCCAGAGGTGAGGAGGGGGCCTGGACTTGGCGGGACCCTCGGCCCGAGGAGGGGCCGGGCGGGGGCGGGGCTCTGTCTGTGACGCAGGCTCACGTGACTAGCCCACCACGCAGGCTCACACCCCTCTGGGGGCTCCGGACCTGCCCTGGCTCACTCCCTCCGGCCCGCCATCCCCGGCCCAGGCACCTGTTCGTGGTGGCGCAGAGCGCGCGGCCCGGGCGGCGCGGAGAGCGGGGGCGGAGCAGGTGACGGGGGCGGCGGCCCGGGTCCGGGGGGCCCGTGGTCGGGGGGCGGCGGTCCCCGGCCCCGCTGTCGCCGCGCAGGCCGAGGCAGCAGGTGGCCGTCCCGGGGTGCGCAGCGGCGCGGCCGGCCGGCCGGGGCGGGCCCCGGCGGAGACCCTCGGGGAGCGGGAGCCTGCGCCCCGAGACAGCTTCCCGCAGCCCCAGCTCCCCTGCATCCCGGCTGCCCAGGGGGGTCGGCGGGGCGGGGGCGGGAGAGCCGGGGCGGGGGCGCCCAAGGCAGCGCCGCAGGTCCCCCCCCCTCCCTCCCCTCCGTCTCACCATCCCGTCCACCCACCACCCTCCTGCCCGGCTTGTTCGCAGGTCCCAGGAGTCGGGCTCCTCGGCGCACCTGGCGGTGAGCATCGCCGGAGGAGGAGAAGGCGAGGAGAGGCCCAGGTGGGTGCTGGCGCGGGGCTGGAGGCCGGACAGGGGAAAAGGGAACATTTGCAAAGCCGAGGCCCACATCCCAGGGCCCAACTTGCCCCCTTCTACGCTCTCCTCTTCCATCCTGTTCTTCCATTTTAATGACGCAGATACCTTGGAGATGGATCTGAGGAAAAACGGTGGACTTCGGGGAGAGGACGGGCTGGAATTGGGCCCTCTAGAGAGCATGTGGGCCTCTTGGGTGGGAAAATGAATTTTGAAAGGTGCATAGTAGGTACTCTATCCTCGTTGCTGATTAGTCCACCAAGATATCTTTTCCTTCTCTTATTTCTTAGGAATAATGGAGTCCAAAGATCAAGGAGTAAAAAATCTCAACATGGAAAATGACCATCAGGAAAAGGAGGAAAAGGAAGAAAAGCCACAAGATGCTAACAAAAGGGAGCCGCCTGTGGCCCTGCCTTTGGAAACAGGCGAATACAGCGTGCCTAGAGGAAGTCGCAGACGCTTCCGTGTCAGGCAGCCCATTGTGCACTATAGATGGGACCTGATGTACAGGGTTGGAGAGCCCCAGGCAAGGATGAGACAGGAGAACATGGAAAGGTTTGGGGAGGATGTGAGACAGCTCATGGAGAAGTTGAGGGAAAGGCAGCTGAGCCATAGTCTGAGGGCAGTTAGCACTGACCCCCCTCACCATGACCATCATGATGAGTTTTGCCTTATGCCCTGAATCCTGAAGTGTTCTCTGAAGATAATATGGGGACCCCTGCTTCTAAAACTTACATGTTTGTGATGCACTGTTGTAAAAACTTTGAGGTTACTTCTTTCGTGTGGATCTCTTCTTGTTGCCAGCTTCTAATTGAAACTTGTGTTTCAACTTGTTGACTCAGTCTGTAATTCTTCTGTTTGCAGAATTTATCAATTGCATGGAAAGATGCTCATTACCTATTGTGAAGCTAATAAAGCAGATTAAAAAGGCATTCTCTGCACTTTTACTTACTTTTTTCTTTATATAAGAGTACAATTGATGAGCGAGAGGAGAGATACTGCAGGCGAGGGACGTGGAGATCATGATGGGAGGACGTGCAGAGATGACGGACCACCTAGTGGAAACCCATGAACTGTGGACCAGTGGCTGTGGAGCCCCCATGGGAGTGGATTAGGCCCTCTGGACACGGAAGACGGTTGTTTGGCTCGAACTGTTTGAGGGGCACCCAGGCAGGAGGATCAGGATCTGTCCCTGGTGCATGGTCAGGTTTCTGGGAATCCGGTGCCTGTGGTGTGACACCTTGCACAGCCTTGGTGCAGTGGGAAGGGGCTTGGACCTGCCTAGGCTCAGTGTGCTGGGCTCTGCTGACTCCCCATGGGAGACCTCGATTTGGGGGATGTGGGGATGCGGGGTGGCTTGGGAAAGAGGGCTGGGGGTGGGAGGAGGAAGGAAGGAGGGGTCTGTGGATAGCATGAGGAGTAGAAAATTGCTTAATAAAGAAAAATAAAATAAAAAAAGAGTACAAACAGTCACATAAATGGAGTAAGTAATGATGATCACTGGAAGAACTGGAAACAATTTTCATTATATTTCTTCATTTTTCAAAATAGAACACATATTACTTAATGAAGAATTTGATGGCTTGGGATATTGCTTAGCTCTCAAGAATACTGGCTGTTCTTCCAGAGAACTCAGCTCTGATTCCCAGCACTCACAGGGTAGCTCACAACCAAATGGAACTCCAGTCCCAGGGAATCAGATGACTTCTGGGCACTAGGCACACATGTGCAGATAAAATTAAAAATAAAATTAATTGGTTTTTTAATAACCTTATAAAAATGTGAAAATTTTTTTTTTGTTGTTTTTTTTGGTTTTTCGAGACAGGGTTTCTCTGTAGCTTTGCGCGTGTGCCACCACCGCCCGGCTCAAATGTGAGAATTTTTGAGACTTATGATATAATCTCAGATTTAGTTTACCATCTGGCATCTGTTACTGGGAACTATAATAAATATTTAATATCTATCCTTATGCTTATCAGTAAGGTGAAAATAATAATCACCTCAGGGCTGCTGTATGAATTAGACGAGGTAATGTTTTCGAGTTTTTTCAGAATTTTCATTCTCTTGGCATGTGCATAACTGAACCCTGAAATGTCTTCAGTTATTAGGGGGTGTTTGGAAGACGAGGTCTCTACTCAAAGGTCCTGTGGGACAAAGGATAGGTACATACTTCTTTACTGTGGCCTATTCTCATCCTTTCCCCTAGAGTCTATGTACTAGACTGCAGTTCTACACCAGACCCCTACAGATAGCAAAAATCCCTGAAGTGAGAGATTCTCACTGACTTCTCTGGAATGCCCATTGTACTGAACCCTGTTCTACAAGCATAACTAGATTCCTTCCTGTTGATCTTTTTTATAAAGATCATTTATCCGGGGTAGTTATCTCTTTAGTTGAGCAGATTACAAAAAATGTATGAGGCAACAGCTTAGTGAGTCTGAGACAGTTGCTCAGAAGAGCCCACATTAACCTGAAACTTAGGAATGCACAGAATCTTGTTCTGTGATGCCTTGAACATCAGAAGATCATGCCAGTGTATCAGGGTGTTAATTACATGAAAAAAGTACATTTTATTTATGACAATTGATTTTATTTTGTGGCGCTGGGTGACGAACCCACAGTCTTGCACATACCAGGTATGCCAGTGTTTTGTAAAAAATAAACAAAAGGTAGGTTTCTGGAACATGTTAGTAAATAACTCATGACCAGATCTGGCCCACTGTATTTGGGAAACTGTAAGGATGGTTGAAAAAATATTTTGTAACACAAAATTATGGAATTTTAATTTGGCGCTTATAAAACTTTATTGGAGCACCAAATACTAATTTATTTACACTGCTTATGGCTGTTTTTATATTACAGTGGCAATATTGAGGAGTTGTAAAATAGTGGGACTGGTCAAAGACTGTCACCTGGTCATGACGTACAATGGTTGTCATCCTCTGCCTTAGACTATAACATAACAGTTGCACTTAGGAAAATGAAGGGAAGTTGACAGGTAAAAATGTCCATCACGAAAGGTAACAAACAAAATATGAACCATATGCTTAGTTCCAAAGTGTCCTAGCCTCTCACAGGCACTTGAAATATAAGGCAAATGCATGAAGACAGTGGTTAATATAAAGAATGTGTCTAAGACAGGGTCTCACTATCTAGCCCAGACTCAAGAGGAACTCACAATGATCCTCCTATCTCAGCCTCCTGAGTTCTAGGATTACAGGCATGAGCAGCCATATTTGGCTAAAAGCATATTTTAATAGCAAAAAGGAGGCTTTATATATGTATGAGTGAATTGGGTCATTGAGGCTTAGCCTATCATAGGCATCCAGTAATTACTAATGAGATACATGAAAAAACTGATAAAAATATCAATTTAGTGGTATTAAAAAATAATCAGTATACAATATAGATGCTTGCATATTTCTAAAAAATCTAACAGAACCAAAGTAATGCAGACAATCACTCATTATATATTTTTCTTTTTCTTTTCTAACATAATTCTTTATTGATTCTTTGAGAATGTCACATCATGCACCCCAATCCCACTCACCTCCCAGTCCCTCCATATCTGCCCCTCACTCCTGCAGCATCCTCCCCCCAAAAAAACTCCTCCAAAACTACCAATTAAAAACAAAACAAAACAAACAAAAACACCTCTATCCTCCATCTTTCCAACATCTTTTCATTCATCCTAGTGGCATTGGGAGCTGTGGTGTGTCACACAGTTACACCCTTTTGTCCAATCAGCCCCATCTGCAAATGTCCATTGCAATGAGTCCTTGGCTTGGTTCAAGGCCTCTGGCACACCATCATCACTGGACCCTCATCAATACTCCTCTCAGATATCCTGCTGTTGCTCCAACTCATGGAGATCCCGTGGTTATTGTTTAGTAAGACCAGTCCCTTCACAAACTCCAGCAGGTAATAGGTAGGTAGGGTAGATGTTCAGGTAGGCCAACCCAAGGCCCAGGATGTGGGTTTGGATGGTAGCTGAGCTGGTTGGTCTGAGCTATTGGGACCACTCCCATCAGAGCCAGCTCTCCTAGGCCCATACCATCCGGACTAGCTCTCCCAAACCCATGGTGAGGGGTGGGGCAGCTCTCCCATGGGAGGCAGGGCCAGCTCTCCTGCTGCAGTGACCATTGAGGGGCAGGGCCAGTGAGGGGCAGGTCCTGCTCAGCATGGCCTTTGGATTCCAATATGCATGGTTCCTATGGCCCCCCTGTAGCAACACAGATCATAGACATCATCACAGACCTCAGTTGCCATAGGACCAAGGACTCAGGGCATGGCCCTTGGCAGCAGTTTGGGCCTGTATGTCGCTATGGCCCCAGTGGCAGCACAGGCCACCCAGATCAGTATGGCCCTGGTGGCAGAGTGGGCCTTGGATACCAACATGGTCCCAGGTGGTAGCCCAGACCCCTGGCATCAGCATGTAATCAGGGTAATCAGGAGCCATGGATGTTAACACAGACCATGGCTGCAACAGAGCCATGGACCTAGACATGGCCCTTGGCAGTAGCCCTGGTCCAGAAAACTCCCTGGCCCTAGGTGGCACCACAGGTCACTCAGATCAGCATGGACCCCAGTAGCAGCATGGCCCTTGGACATTAACATGGCCACAGGATGCAGCCTAGACCCTGGTCATCTGTGTGGTCTTTGGTGGCACCATGGGCCACGGACATCAACAAAGAACCCAGATGTGGTAGAACCATGGACCTAGACATAGTCCTCATCAGCAGCTTGGGCTCTGATGTCACCGTGGGCCCAGATGGCAGTGTAGGCCACTCATATCTGCATGGCTTCAGTGGCAGTGTGGCCCTCTGACACCAACATGGCCCCAGATGGCATTGGCATGGCCTTTGATGGTATCAGCAGCCACAGATATCTACACAGACCTTAAGTGCTGTAGAGTCACAGACCCAGACATGGCCTCCAGCTACAACCTGGATTCAGATGTCACCATGGCACCTTGTGGCAGCACAGACACTCAGATTTGTATGGCCCTGGCTGCAACATGACCCTCAGATCCCCACCTGACCTCAGGTGGTGGCCCAGGCCCTGAGTATAGCACAGCCTTCAGTGGTATCAGAAGCCACAGATATCAACCCAGACCCTGGCTGCAGTAGGACCATGGACCCAGACATGACCCCACATCAGACATCACCATGGCCCCAGGTGGCAGCACAGGCAGTTCTGATTAGCATGGCCCTGGTAGCAGCATGGACCTGGGACACCAGCATAGATTCAGGTGTTTGACCAGACCCCGGTCATCCACATGACCTTCAGTGGTTTCTGAAGCTATGGACATCAACACAGAACCTGGCTGCTGTGGGACCATGAACCCAGACATGCCCCGCCCCCCTTCCCTCCCCTCCCTGCCCTTCCCCTGCCCTCCCCCCTCCCCCCCACCTCTCATTTCTCACCCCCCCAGTAACAGTACATGCCACTTAGATAAACATGGTCCTGGTAGTAGCATGGCCCTCTGACACCAAAATGATCACATGGGTCATGGACATCAACACAGACCCTGACTGCTGCGGAATCATGGACCCAGACATTGCCCTAGGCAACATCCCAGGCCAGGAAACCACCCTGGTCCTGGATGGCAAGCAGGCCACTAATATTAGCCAATTCCTCACCACCCTCACCTCTTCAGATCTGCCTCTTATCATAGCACATGAACCATTTTGCCTCTTTCCCATTTCTCCACCATATACTTGCTCATCATAATGACACCTACCCTCCCAGTGTAGCAGACGCCTGGTAGGCCCGTGGAATCCTTCAGGCAGCCAGGACCAAGAGGACTCAGGCTGCCCTGTGGATATCTTTCTCTCACATTAGCAGCATGGCATCAGGTGGGCCTGTAGATGCCTTCAAGCAGCCCAGACTGGGAGGATCCATGCTGTCCCTTGAGTGTCTTTTGCTCATCTCCACTCATTATATTTTAATAAAATTATTTTTCTTAAAATTTGCAAATCACTGAGGAAAATTCTAAATGATTGCAAGGTGAGTGTTTAGCCCCAGAAAGTGTTGCAGAATGAACTTTCTAGTTTAGAGCAGAAAGTGGACACAAACAACCTAAAAATACACTCTGGGTACAAGTGAAATAAAGCTTTCCTCACTAACTATCATTCAAACATTAATCTACCTTTATGAAAATGAGATAACATCAATGAAAATGGAGTAACAGAGACTAGATTTACCTCCCTAACGGAAATTTAAAACCTGGACAAAATTAATGAAATGATAACTTTCGATCATTGAACATTAGGCACGATAAATTATAGAACAGAAGACCAGGGATAAATGAAGTCATTGCATAATTTTAAGTGGTAAATTTATACATATTGCAGTGTTTCAAAATATATGAAGCAAAAATTCACAGTTCAATGAAAAATAAGCAAATCTCCAACAAAAGTCAAGATTTAAACATTGTCACTAAAATATTAACAGAACAAGCAAACAGAAAACAGACTTCAAAAACATGAACCAGTTTATCTATTTGATGATTATGTAACTTACCACCACTAATGGTCGAATGTACACATGATTTACATGTGCATGACACATTTACCAATGTTGTCCATATTCACTGTCATACAATAAATCTGAATAAAGTTAACAAGACTCAAATGGTTAATTGAGACTGTGTTCTCAGAGCACAATGGAATTAAATGAGAAATCAAAATAAATCCCTGGAAAATGCTAAAATCTTAAAATAGGAACAATTAACATATATCTAAGTAATTCATGGCCCAAAGTAAAAACTAAAATGGAAATTAGGCCATTTGAGAAGTTCATGGGTAGACATTTGTAGAGCATGTCTGAAGCTCTGGGATCAATCCAAAAATGCAAAGTATTTCCAAAAAGGCATATCATTTTCAAATTTTATCATTTATTGAGAATTTCATATATGAGTACTGTATTTACATCATTCTCCTCACTACTCCTGTGTCCCCCCACTATGACACCCTCTCAAATTCATGTCCTCTTATTCTTTAATTAATTTTAGTTACTTACACACATACACATACATACACATGTATAAATACAATCTGCTGAGTCCCTTTCATGTTACTAATACGTATATGTGTTTAGATCTGACTGCTTGGGACTGAATAGCCTGTCATGAGACTGTCCCTGGGGAAGATGGATTCTCCTCCTCTTTGTAGCTGTCTTTGTCACTGTTCTTTTTCTGTTTAGAGAGACCATGATCAAAGAAAATCTTTTCAAAGAAAGCATTAATTGGGGGTTTGCTTACAATTGCAGAGCTTTAGTCCACTATCACCATGGCAGCAGGCATGGCAGACAAGATGCTGGAGAAGTAGTTGAGAGTTCTATAACCTGATCTGCAGTGACACACTACCTCCAACAAGGCCACGCCTCCTAATCTTTCTAATCCTTTCAAATAGTGCCACTCCCTGGTGACTAAGCGTTCAAATATATGAGCCTATGAGGATATTCTTATTCAAATCACCACAGTGGCTATTTTGACTGTGGCTCTTTAGCTAGGAGTGGGGATTTTTGAGATTTCTCCCATTCACATGGGCATGCCAACTGGTGTCATTTTTCAGGTCTTGTTTAAGCAGCCATAGGGTTGCCATTTCATGGGTTCAGGTTCCTTGTCTTATATATAGAACACTAGTTCTCAGCAGACATTCTCATTCTCTCTGGTTCTTATCATCTTTCCACTGCCTTATTCAGTGCCCCCTGAAGGTTGTGTTGTAGATGTATAAATTAGGGCTGGGTAGTTCTAAGCTGTCGTCTACATGTTTACCAGGTGGAGATTTCTGTAATGGATTCTTTCTACTTTCCTGATTTCTATGGTTACTCCAGGTTATATATTCAGATCTGTAGATTCAGAGATAGGAACTGCAAATATCGAGCATGTGGCATTTTTCTTTGTGGCTCTAGATTATCTTACTCAATGTAATACTTTCTAGTTGCATCTATTTATCTTCGGATTTAAGGGTTTCATTTTTCTTTACAGTTGAAGAGTATTCCATGAATATGCACCCCATTTTCGTTATCCATGTTTTGGTTGAAAGACATTAAAGCTGCTTCCATTTCCTGGCTATAGTGAATAGAAAGGCAATGTACACGGCTGAGCAAGTATCTGTGGAGTAGAATGTCTAGTCCTTTGGACATATGCCAAGGTGAGGTATAGTTGGGTCTTATGGCAGATTTACTTTTAGCTCTTTCAGACTTCTCCATACTTATTCCATACTGGCTGCATCATTTTGAAATTCCCACCAACAGTGAATGAGGGTTCTCTTTTCCCTGAATCTCCTGCAGCATTTGTAGTTAGTGGTTTTGTTATTTTTGCCATTTTGATTGAGATAAGATAAAAATCTCAAAATCATTTTGATTTGCATTTCTCTAGTTGCTAAGGATGATGAGCACTTTTAAAGATATTTCTTAGCCATTTTTGTTTCTTCCTTTGCAAATTCTCCATTCAGATCCATACCCCATTTTTCTAATCAGGTCGCGTGTCTTTCATGACTCTTTGTTTTTTTAGTTCTTCATGTATTCTGCATATTAATCCTCTATAGTTGGCAAAGAGTCTCTCTCACTCTGGCTGCTTCCTCCACATTGGGTTGGTTATTATTGCCTTTGCTGCACAGAAGCGTTTTTTAGTTTTATGAGGTCCTGTGGGACATCTCCAATGCTTTATCTGAGATGAGAACTGTTCGCCAGGCAATGGTGGTGCACGCCTTTAATCCCAGCACTCGGGAGGCAGAGGCAGGCGGATCTCTGTGAGTTTGAGGCCAGCCTGGTCTCCAAAGCGAGTTCCAGGAAAGGCGCAAAGCTACATAGTGAAACCCTGTCTCAAAAAAAAAAAAACAATAAAATAAAATAAAATAAAATAAAATAAAATAAAATAAAATAAAATAAAATAAAATAAGAAAATAAAATAAAAAAAAGAAAAGAAAAGTGATGCTATTCCCTGGCAGGAATCCTGTACTGTATAAATGGAGAGGCAATTGAGCAGCAATAAGCATTCATTTCACTCTGTTTCTTCATCATGGATATTATGTGACCATCTGTTTCAAGTTCTTGCTGCCTTGATTTCCCTGTCTTGAAGGACTACACCTTGAACTGTAAGTTAAAATAAACCCTTCCTTCAGTTTTTTTTTGTTAGAGTATTCTCAGAAATAGAAAGAAATATCCCAAATACCATTAACACATGAACAATAAAAAAATGTGGTATAAATATAGAACAAAATATTATTCACCTATAAAAATGGAATGAAATATCATATGGGTTAAAATGTGGATCAACCTTAAAAACATTATGTAAAGCAAGATAATTCAGACCAAAACTTTATGTATTTAATAATTTCTTTTATATGAAATACGAAGACTACATTAAAGCATAGGGACAGAAAGCAGATATTAATTATTGTTAGGGACTGAAAAGAGAGAGCTGTGAATGGTACCTAGTGATATAGGGGTTGCTTAGGGCTCAATGAAAGTATTTCATAACAATAGAAGTGAGTGTTGCACAACTTTTTGAAGGTACTATATACTACCGAATTACACATTTTATTTTATTTTATTTTATTTTTCGTTTTTCGAGACAGGGTTTCTCTGTGTAGCTTTGTGCCTCTCCTGGAACTCACTTGGTAGCCCAGGCTGGCCTCGAACTCACAGGGATCCGCCTGGCTCTGCCTCCCGAGTGCTGGGATTAAAGGCGTGCGCCACCACCGCCCGGCCAAATTACACATTTTATAATGGGTAATTTTATATTGTATGTATTTTCCTTACAAAGAACAATACAAGGAGCTGATTTTAGAAATGATGTCGTTTGTTATGAGAGAGAGAACTAGAGAGGAGAGACGGGGATGAATCTGGATGTACTTGTGCCATGGCCGAGGTCAGAGGACAACTTTCAGGAGTCAGTTCTCTGCCGCTTTGCCGTGTCTGCTCTGCAGTGTTGCTCAGGGCTAGTTGTCGCACAGGCTTCTGGGCCATTCTCCTGTCTCGGACTCTCATCTCCCTTTAGAAGTTCCTGGTTCCAGCACATCTAGCTTTTCTGTATGCGGGTTCTGGAATTAAACTGAAGTCAAATGGGTTATCAAGCTTGTGCAGCAGGCATGTTTACCCACAAAGTCATCTCCTCAGCCTAGGCCTTTGGACATTTCATTAAAACCAATGGAGTCTTTTCTCAGCAAATCAAACATTAAATAAAATGTATGTATTTTGTGCCCCTGTATATAATTTTGGACATAATTTTAAGGACTTCATAGTTTGAAAATGCCTGAACTCAAGGAATAAGTGAACGTTGTTTCTCCTCTCCCCTGTTGCATTCATGCATAGTGTCTTCTCTCTTCTCAAGCTCTTATCTCCTGCTTCCTCATTACATCAACCTGCTTACATGCCATCGGCATAGATCTTCCTACAAAAGTGTTATGTCCTCCACTATGTCTTACTCATTTGCACCTTGTATACTATCTTGGGTGGTCTGTTGAGAACACGTGGCCTAGATCAACCAGTATGGTCAGGATGTCCGATACCAAGTCAGAAAGTACCGGAACATGAGAATGGATTGCAGGCAGAAAGAACCCCTGCAGGATGGCTAGGCACTTTTCAGGTGCCTTGAAAGTGAAGGTAGCAGAGTTGAGGGAGCTTGCAAGCTGGACCTTCCAAGTAAAATGGAAGCGAGAAGGCAGTGTCTAAGGGTGCTTCTACCCAAGCATTGTGAATAACCGCAAGAAGCAAACAGGTCTAAGGGCTCTCCCTGCAGCAATGACTTCTCCAGGCTTCATGGTAACTCCAGGCTGCAGGAGGATAGAGGGGATATGCTCTTCCTCCCCTCTGTGCTGGGTCTGACATCCTGGTGGGAATTTGGAAGGAATGGATCAAAGGCATGGTATTAAATTGGCCACCTGTGTCACCTACATGTAGTTTTTTGAAGTTACCAACACATTCAAGTGCCCGGATGCAGAAAAAAAGGAGGAGAGGCTCTGAAACACGGGCAGGGAGAGGGAAGTGATACCTTCCTTTTCTCTTCACGAGGACTGGATGATACAAACTCTCTGCAAGTCCCATAACCTGGACTACCTGGGTTCAATAGCTCTTTCCTTTCCCCAAAGCGAGTGAAAGAGCCACAGTCCAGTTAGATTTTACCTATCATTTACCAATTTTTCAGGAACATTAAGTAAATACGTATTTTTTTTTTTTGGTTTTTTTTTTTTTTTTTTTTTTTTTTTGGTTTTTCGAGACAGGGTTTCTCTTGTGTAGCTTTGTGCCTTTCCTGGAACTCACTTGTTAGCCCAGGCTGGCCTCGGACTCACAGAGATCCGCCTGGCTCTGCCTCCCGAGTGCTGGGATTAAAGGCGCGCGCCACCACTGCCCGGCTAAATACGTATTTAAAAAAAAAAAATACATGACAGCACCAGCTACTCATGAAAAAAAAAGTTAAAGGTATTTTGTATGTAGCCAATTCACTTCAATTACAAACTGGACAGGTATTCTGCGTACAAAAGTTGGAGACTCATTTCCGCCTCTTACTTTAAACACTTCATTTTAAATGAAATAGGTTTGTGCCTATGAGTTCAGCAGAGTAAATGAAATCTTTTTTTTTTTTTTTTGGTTTTTCGAGACAGGGTTTCTCTGTGTAGCTTTGCTCCTTTCCTGGAACTCGCTTTGGAGACCAGGCTGGCCTCAAACTCACAGAGATCCGCCTGCCTCTGCCTCCCGAGTGCTGGGATTAAAGGCGTGTGCCACCACCGCCCGGCGTAAATGAAATCTTAAAAACCACTTAAAAGAAAAGAAAATCTCTATTTCAACAACTTGCTTCCCTTCCAAAGGACCCACCCCGTGCCCTTTATGTGCAGGCGTAAAGTAGACCATATGCAGAATGAACATCGGTGGCTGAGAGAGGAAGTGGATTGAAGGAGTACATGATTTGGGTTTGTTTTTTTTTTAAAGTGGTTCCCAAAATCCTCTGAGATCTTACGAGGCGGCAGTGGTAGGAAAAGATACAGCCTCTCTCTAATAACCACACAGGACTAAATGCATACCACTGGACGAACCACATTTGACCTCGGGGATTTGCAAGTAACAAAATGAATGACAAGGCCTCATGCTGTGGGGGAAGGGACAGAAGGTGGCGGGGGTAGTGAGGGAAAAAGTAGGCTGGCTCCTGACGCACTTTCTGGTGCTTGGGAGGGGAACTAGGGACCGGAGCCCACTGGTGACGTTCTTGTCACGTGATTAGGAGCAGACGTATGCAGAAGTCCCTCTCTTCCAGGTACCAGCAGCTACCAGAGCCTTATCTCCGTGGAGGAAGGCAGACTTGAAGCTGAGCGACAGAGGGGGCAACTGCCCTATAGCCCGGCAGGTTGGTACAAGCCAGGGATTTCTGAGGGAGGGGTAATAATGGACAGAGGCTACCGAGCAGAGGATTCTGTCTGCTTTTCAGATACCGCCCCCTTTCCACCCCCATTCATTTTGGCGCAGAAGATTGTGTGAGTGTTGGTGGTAGCAGCTCTTGTATCCATGGAGAATGTGGGCTAACGGCAGTAGGAAATATGAGAGGGAGTCATTTCTCTGGGATAGCCACAAATCCTTCACTGCCTGCAGATCGCTGGGTAGGAATGACAGGAGGCTAAGACCAGAGCTGATTCGAAACCAGATATTATACTCCTTTCCAGATGCTCACCGACTTGGTGCAGGAAATGGATGGGGACGGGGACCGGGGTCGTTGGAGGGAGATCAGGGGTATAGAATAGCAATCGGAACAGTGATTGAGTTACATATGCCTTATAGAGGAGGAGGGCGGGGGAGGGGACAGCGGGGGAGTGGGGGTGGTGATGGCCTAATCCCTTTTAGGTAGTCAGGCCCTGACTCCAGGCTGAGGAAGGTGGACTGCCCCAGGCCAAGATTGAGTTCTCCCATTCTCGTCTCCATCCCCCAACCATTTTGGAGCCCAAAATGGAAGGCCAAGGGGACCAAGGGTGGGGGTTGCTACATAGGAGAGGAACAGAGGTTTAGTATGACGCTCAGCTCCCAGGTAGGGGGTAAGTTCTTAATTGGAAGGGTTCAAGAGAGGTATTACGGACCCAAAATGTTAGAGTTGAGAAATAATTTGTCCCTTTCATTGTAGAAAGCTGTTTTTTCGGTGTATGCGGGAGGAAGGTGTGAGTGAAGTGCTGTGGTTATGTCTGCCCTTCCCCCTCCTCCTTCTCCGTTTTCAGAAAAGTATCCAGCTATGCACTGTCGAGGGACCCTGGGGTGGGGGTGGGGGACTGGTACAGAGAGACCTGAGTGAAGCAATATCTGCCTTCTGCCTTTCCCAGGCCTGAACTCTGCTCATTTCAGTGAAGTGAGAGTAGATTTGGGAAGGGAATTCAGACAGAGAGAACCGGTTTGGAAGTAATTTTTCACTCCCGTAGCTCAGGACTAGAAAAAGGGAAACTGTCGAGGGAGACGTGTGGAAGAAGATCAGAGAACACTGAGAAATGGGTGATGGGGTGGGAGGGAGGAATTGGGAAAGTTTTAACCAAGATTCTGTGTCCTGCTTGCCAGTCATTCAGATTTCTAATCCTTCATCTCCCCACAGGTCTTCAGGTCTGTGATTGTGGGCACCAGTCCAGCCAAGAAAAGGGAAGACTTGCAGTATCAGCGCAGGTTAGTGGAGAAGGAATGTGGTCCACCACCCCCGGAAACAGAGCGAAAGCTGGGGACAATACTACTTGTCTCTCTCCTCCAACTCTCCCATTGCAGTTTCAAGACACAATGCAAAACCCTAAGAGAATGGGATCCTTTATAGCTGGTGAAGCTAAAGAGGAGGCTATGAAAGTGAGGAGAAAGAATGGCATTTGCCATGTTCTCTGAGAATATCAGAACACCTCTGAAATCTGTGTACCCTTTGTACAAGTGAAAGGCTGAGGGAAAAAATGAAAATGTCCCGCAGGATTCCTGCAGTTCTGTGTAAGTTGAAACTACACAGTGCTGCTGTGGGCAGAGCCAGAACAAAGTTCAGAAACCACTATGTTCCCCGTTTCTTTCTTAGCACATCACTTTAACGGTAGGGAGAATCCCTTGGAATTTCCTACCAAGTTGGTTCATGTGAATGTGTATGAAGTGTGTGAAAAAAGGAAAAGGACCTGAAAGGTGGGTTAGGATGGGTTGGCAGAACTATAAATCAAGGAAAGCAACTGTTAAAACCTTGTGTGGGCCGGTAGACCTTTAGTATTCTTTTCTTTGTCTTCTAGGACAAGCAGCAAAGGAAAATCGCACCATGGAAAAGTTCTACAAAGAAAATGAAGGAAAGCCAGAAAACAAGGGAAGGGCAGAAGATGAAGGAAGTACAGAAGCGGGAGGAAATGCAGATGAAGACAAGTCAGATGCAGAGGGGAAGCCAGCACGCCAGGGGAAGCTAGGGGAGGGGGCAAAGCCAGAGGAGCAGGGACAACCACAAGATGAGGGCAAGTCAGAAAAGCAGGGAAAGTCTGAAGGGGAGGGCAAGCGCCAAGGGGAGGGCAAGCAGGATTCCCAGGCAAAGCCAGGCAGCGAGGCGCGAGCCGCAGAAAAGCGCCCTGCTGAAGATTATGTGCCCCGGAAAGCAAAACGAAAAACAGACAGGGGGACAGACGATTCTCCCAAGAACTCCCAGGAGGACTTACAGGACAGGCATGTAAGCAGTGAGGAGATGATGAGGGAGTGCGCAGATATGACAAGGGCGCAGGAAGAGCTGAGGAAGAGGCAGAAAGTGGGAGGTTTTCACTGGATGCCCAGAGATGCACAGGATGCGCTGGTCCCCAGGGGCCAGCGGGGAGTCAGGGGAGTGAGGGGCGGAGGCAGGGGTCAGAAGGACTTGGAAGATGCTCCTTTTGTTTAATGCCTTTGGCCCTTCCTTCTGATTTCTCTGATGGGAAATATTGCCAGCCCTGCTTTCCCTGGCAGGCATTTGCCAGGCTCTGTGCTTTTAACCTTGTGCTATTTCCCTTCAGGTGTCGCTCTTGTCACCAGCAGACAGCACTATGTCTTTTAGTACAGGACTTTCACCCATGTGCATGGAAGAGATGTTCATGGTACACTGTAAAATAATAAAGATAACAGTTTGCAGAACCACAGATGCAGTATCAGTCCATTTTTGAAAACAAAAGCATCACATAGAATATTTCCATACAAGGAAAACCCTTCAACTACATAGACCTAAGAGAAATAATGGCTGTCTCTGTGTGATGGGATTGAGATTTTTCATTTTCTCATATAACCCCTTCCCTGTTAGAAACAGAGGTTAATTTTATTATAAAAGAAGCAATAAAAGATGAAATAAAGGACTGGGTGCAGTGGCACACTCCTTTAGACCCAGGGCTCTAGAGGAAGAGGCAGGCAGATCTCTGACTTAGAGGGTATCCTAGTCTTTATGGACAGCCAACTCAGGCCAGGCAGGACTCCAGAGTGAGACCCTGTCTCATACTAGGCTATCAAAATAACTATTAAGCTTGTAAAGGAAAAGGAGACTCTTAAAATTCTTGTCAGAATACAGAATCACAGGTAGAACTACACTACCTCTCGGACTTGACGTTGGAGGAATTTTTGCAGTTCCTGCCAATGATACTGGTTCCTTGTCATATGTGAAATGGGGATGAGGCTTACAACTCAAAACTGTGGACTAAACCAAATTTGGCAATGAGTGCTGCTCGTGTGCACTGGCAGTGCCAGATCAGACCCTTGGGGGATGACTGAAGGAAGTCTCAACTATGCCCAGGAAAAGATACAGGAAGCTGAGATGTGGGTGATACCTTCCCTTGGGCAAATGCCACATCCGCTGGGCATTGTGCCTTCTGCCTCATGGATCCTGAATCCTCTTGAGACACCCACGGCTATTAGTAAGCTGAAGTCCTTGAGGTAACAATGCCCCTTTTCTTTTCCGAAAGCTCCTGTTAAATGGAATCTCTACTGTGTTCCATTCTGATGTGTTTACAATGAGCCTTTTCTCACTTTAACAGTTATCAATTAGAAAAAGAGATGTAGAAAAATGTTTTCTAAATTTTTAACTAAAAATTACATCCACTGAATTTACTTTTATTATTTGTTCATTTGTTTATATCCTTTGCAACAGGGTCTCATGTAAGCCTAGGCTGGCCTTCATCTTCGCTATGAATAGAAGGAATGACCTTTTGCTTTTTTTTTGTTGTTTAATCCTCCTGCTTCCATATCCTTAGTGCTGGAATTATAGACATGCACCACCAAATCAGGTTTATGAAGAACCAATGGCCAAATTCAGGACTTCATGCACTCTAGACGAACATTCTACCAACTGAGCTATAGCCTCATCTCTCAGACTTGCCCTTTATAAAGCCAAGAACTTATTTTACTCATTTTTTTTTTTACTTCTCACAACACCTAATAGACACTTACAAAATAAACACATTTACTATCAAATAAAAGACCTCAGTTTTGGGGCCATTTCTGCTCCTGGTTTTATGTGTACTCTTAAGTATGCAGGCTAATTACTTTGTTATTGTTGCTGTTGTTGAAGTAAGTATCTCATGTAGACATGGCTGGACTATACCTGGCTATGTAGCTGAGGCTGGCCTCAGATTCCTGATCCTCCTGCTTCTACCTCTCAACTGTTGGTATTCCAGGCATTGGCTATCACACTTGTCTCATGTAACTTTGTTCTTATGCAACTGAAATTTGTCACTTCAAAAAAAAAAACGTGGCAGGGGAGAAATTATTGTTCAATTCTTTCCCAAATGGTTTTAACATTGGATATAGCAGCAGCTTGCAAAGTTTGAGAGCTACTGGTAGAATATCTGCATGGAAATCCTATCTGTCTTTCAGGAAATATAGAATCCTGGCTTCCACACCAGACCGAAGTCATCAGACTCTCTTCTGATTTGATATTGCTTCCATTTTTAGTTAATTTTAAAGAATTGTATTCAATCTTTTCATTTATGGGAGGTGTGTGTGTGTGTGTGTGTGTGTGTGTGTGTGTGTGTGTGTACTATGATGTACTTGTGGAGGTCAGAGGACAACTTACAGGAGTCAGTTCTCTCCTTCCTCCATGAGGGAAGTGGAGATTGAACCAGAGCACCAGAACCCTTTACTCGCTGACTCTTTTCTCCAGCCCTCAATTTCATGTTTCCCAAAATAGATACATACACTAAAATAAAAACACCAACAGTGCAAAAGAGTTTATTATTAACACACACTGAAGTCTGTGTTGCCATTTCATATTCCCAATATGAATATGTCTGGCTTCTGATATCTACCATCATATTTTCTAGTGTGCATGTGTTGTTAATATTCTAACAAATTTGGTGAAATGTGATTCACAGATCACAAAATTTACCAACTTAAGTGCACAACTAAGCACTTTTTTAATATGCTAGCAGAGTTCTGAAACCATCACATTATCTAGTTCTAAATTAGATGTTTTCATCACCCTAAAAAGAAACCTTATACGCATTGACACTGTGCCTATTCCATGTCCCTAGCATCTGGTAAGCAATGATCCTCTTTCTGTCTCTACGGATTTGTCCATTCACATAAATAGAATCATACACTACATGGCTTGCTATATCTGGCTTTTTTAACTTGTCATAATGTTACAGCATACATCATCACTAAATATTTGCGGGTAAGGTTTTGTTTCAAAGCATTTTTTTGTTTTCTTGGGTATATTCTTAGGAGATGAATTTTTAAAGGCTATAATAACCTGGTATGAGTTTTGAAGACCTGCCAAAACGTTTTCTAAAACAACCGTGACAGTAGACACCCCTACCAGGAGGGTATTAGGGTTCCAATTTCTCAATAGCTTTGCTGACACAAATTTATTGCAGCAATCTTAGTTGATTAAAAAGTAGCAGTTCATAAAAATTTTGATTCGAAATTTCCTAATGGCTAACAATCTTCTGCTTTTTTTCCATATTCTTATTGACCATTTATATATCTTCTGTCAAGAACTGTGTGTCCAATTATTCTGCTAGATTTTATTCGTTTGTTTTTTGAGACAGAATCTCTCTTTGTAGACCAGGCTGGCTTTGAACTCACAGAGATTTGCCTGCTTCTGACTCTCAAGTGAAGGGATTGAAGGCATGCACCACTATGCCTGGCCTATTTTGCTGATTTTAAAATTAGATTGATGGTCTTTTATTGTTGAGTTAGAATAATTCCTTGTCTAGTTGAGAAGCAGTCTCTTATGATACAGATAATTTGCAACTGTTATTTCTTTTTTCTTTCTTTCTTTCTTTTTGTTTTTTGTTTTTCGAGACAGAGTTTCTCTGTGTAGTTTTTTTGGTGCCTGTCCTGGATCTTGCTCTGTAGCCCAGGCTGGCCTCAAACTCACAGAGATTCACCTGGCTCTGTCTGTCTCGCGAGTGCTGGGATTAAAAGCGTGTGCCACCACTGCCCGGCTGCAACTGTTATTTCTTAACTTGCTAAATATAGCCATTATCTATGGACCTTCTGATATAATAATGGAGTATATTTTGCCTTATCATAGGAGTTGGTCAGCTTTCCAGTGCCATAACAAATGTCTGGGAAAAATCAACTTAAAAAGAGGAAAAGGTACTGGAGAGATGGTTCAGAAATTGGAAACACTGGCTATTGTTCCAAAGGACCTGGGATTGATTCACAGCACTCACACCATGGGAATCATCTGTAACTCCAATTCCAGGGGACCTGACACCCTTTTCTGGTCTCTGAGGGCACTGAACTCACATGATAAACTTACATACATGCAGGTAGAACACCCATATACATATAATAAAATAGTAAAAGAGAGAGTTGCAAAGGATCTGGGTAGATGGCTCAGTTGGTAAAATGCCTGTTATGTGAGCATGAGGACCTGAGTTCAGATTCCCAGTACCCATATAAATGCCAGGTGTGGTGGTGTACATCTGCAACTCTAGAACTGGGCAGGGGTGGTGGTGTACATCTGCAACTCCAGAACTGGGCAGGGGTGGAGTGGTGGTATACATCTGCAACTCCAGAACTGGGCAGTGGTGGAGTGGTGGTGTACAATCTGCAACTTCAGAACTGGGCAGGGGTGGAGTGGTGGTAGGAGTGAGAAGACTAGGTCCCTGAAGTTTTCTGGACATTCACTCCAGTCAATCAGTGGACTACAGTCTCTGAGAACCTGTCTCAAAAAATAAAGTTGAGGAGCTGGAGAAATGTCAGTGGTCAGGAGCACTTGCTGCTCTTGGACAGATTTGGTTCCGAGCACCCATGCCGGAGGGAAGGCTCATAACTACCTGTAATTCCAACTCCAGGGGATCTGGCACCCTCTTCTGGCCTCTGTGGGTACTGCATACATGTGGTCACAGACATACATGTAGTCAAAACACCCATACACATAAAAGTAAAAAAGCAAATAAGTAAACAATAAATAAATAAATAAATAAATATAAATAAGGAGCTGAGTGTACAGGCCTTCAATCCCAGCACTTGGGAAGCAGAAGCAGGTGGATCTCTGTGAGTTTGAGGCCAGTCTTCTCTACAAAGTGAGTTCCAGGATAGCCAGGGCTGCTACACAGAGAAACCCTGTCTGGAAAAAACCAAAAATATAAAAGGTTGACACCTGATATGTCATCCTCTGGTGTCTATACATATATGTGCACACGTGTATCCACACACACATGCGCACACACACACACACACACACACACACACACACACACATGAAAATTTTATTTGTGGGGGCTGGAGAGATGGATCCATGGTTAAGAGGACTTGCTGCTGTTGCAGAGAACCCCAGTGTGGTTGCCAGAAGAGACATGGAGGCTCACAGCTGCCTATAACTCCAACTCCAGGGAATCTGATTCCCTCTTCTGGTCTCCTGAGCCACTACATGCTCATGATACATTTACATACATGCAGGCAAAATATAAAAATAAAAACAAAAAATCTCTTTTAAAAAGTGTATTTGGGCATAAAGCTTCAGTGGTTTCAGTCCATGGTCACCTGACCCTGTTGCTGCTGAGCCTATAGCAGCCCAGCTCATTATAGGTAAAGTTTGTGGCACAGAAGTTGATCAATTCGTAATAGACAGGAAGGAGTGAGAAAAGGGGTTGGGGCCTCACTATCCTCCTCAGGAGCACTCTCTCAGTGACCTAACTTCTACTCACTAGGCTCTACCACTTAAGTTTCCTCCACCTTTCAGTAGCCCCACACCCTGGCAACTAGAACTTTAACTCATAGGCTTTTGAGAGACACTTAGAATAATCATCAAACTACATAATTCCTACTGCGTATTGTCTAAACCCCCCCCACACACACACACATTCTTACCACATTTCATAAGTACACCCAGTGACCGTTACTGAACTCTGAGGATCATTTGCTGGTGTAAGGTAAGTTTATACTAGATTAGCTAATAATGGCAAACTCCCGATGACTTAATATAACAGAGGTTTAGAGAGATAGCTCAGCAGTTAAGAGCACTGCTTGCTTTGCCAGATGACACAGGTTCAACTCCCAGCACCCACATGGAGACTCACAACCACCTGTAACTCCAGTTCCAGACAACCCAGCGCTCTCATCTGGCCTCTGTAGACACCAGGCAAGCACTTGGTCCGCATACATTTTTAAACTCAAGCAATGTGTATGTGAGGTTTATTTCTCAAATAAACCTCAGAAGACTGGGGGGTGGAGAAACTGTTTCCTGTAGTATATCTCAGGGATCTAGTTTATGATGCTACAGCAGTAGCAGTTGATAAGAGTCCCTGTGAGGCAGAATGAAAAGACAGGAGAAATTAAGAGGCCATGCGAAGGGAAAGAAGTTCATCCTGGGATTTGGTTTTCATTTATTGCTGGCTAAGAGTCGAGAGTGTCAACGCAACTGATAAAATCAAAGCTACAGTGAAGATTGCCTACAGAAACAATATAACAAAATAAGATAACTGATTTACCCAGCGTCGCACACAGGTAAGAGAAGGAGCCTAGGTTGAAATCCGGGTTTATTTGGCTCTAATTTAATAATCCTTAACTAGTTTTCTTTCCTAAATTAAGAGATTTGAATTTGATCTTCAGTTTATTGCTCAGTCAATCCTTTAGGATTTCAGAAAAGTTGTATGTACTATTTCCTAAGAGGAAAAAAATTTTTTTTTGAGAAAGAGTTTCACTATGATCCTTGGCTGTCCTAGAACTAGCTCTGTAGACCAGGCCGTCCTTGAACTCACAGAGATCCACCTGCCTCTGCCTCCTCAATGATGAGACTAAAGGTGTGTGCCACCATGCCCAGGAAAATCTTAAAACAACAATAACAAAACAATGGCCAAATGACACTATTTTGTCACTGCTCTGCCTTAAAAGGCACTTTTACAGTAGTCTACAGCTTGGTTGTGTTGGAAACAAAAATTAGAGCTGTGTGTGCAGTGAATGTTTTTGTGACTGCTTAGTTGGGAAATTGTAAGATTTGAAAGAGTGCATGTCCTAGAATCAAGTTTACTTTGCCTTCAGTCTCTTAGACTTTAAAGCCTAGGAATGACTTGAAAATAAGAAATAATGGAAATGGAAACAACCTAAACATCCTTCAACCAATAAATTATAGTGAAATGTGGTACATATTCACTTTTTGAATACTATTCAGCTCTTAAGAAAAATGAAATCCTGAAATCTGAAGGTAAGTAGACGCAACTAGAAAATATTACATTGAGTGAGGTAATCCAGACCCAGAAAGATGAACGTTGCATGTTCTTTTTCATCAGAGGCCCCTACCTCACAATAAGCTGATGTGAGTACATAGCCTGCAGTAACTGCAGAAACCAGGAAAGTAAAACGGGTGGTCCATTGCCAGGATAGAAGGTTTGGGAAACAACAGAGACGGGAATAGCAGGGTACAAGTGATATGATCAGGGAAATGTGGATTCTTTAGAAAGTGGTAAATACAGAAAAAAAAAAAGGAGGAAGGGAATAGGGGGAAACTGGGACTCTAAGGAAGGAAAAGGAAGTAAACACACGAGAAAAGTGGAAAGTAAAATAACAGTAAGGATGTCTGAAAAGGTCATAAGGAATCAACTATTAACTATTCATCTAAAAACCCATAATGCATATATATATATACTTTTATATATATATATATATATATATATATATATATATATATATATATATATATAAAACTTTAAGTGAAATTTTCTTATCTGAGCTGACAATGTTCCTTCCCAGAACCAAAGACCATCTAACAAAAACCCCAACACCAGTGTCATGGAAAGCTCTCTTTTGAGTTGTTAGTCAGGATTGTCCAAGAGACTCCTGAAACATACCGGCTATTGCTATTGCCCTTGATTGTCATCCAGAGGTGGAAGGTAAGTGCCTTTTGCTGAAGACACCATGCACTTCAGTCATAGGGACCAGAAGCCCCTGAGCTGCAACTAACCTGAATGCCTGCTCCTTAAGGACTAGCTTTCATGGTACCAGAAGGTGCATGCAAGCTTCCAAAGGAGGGAAGCAACTGATACTTGACATCCATAAACCACAGAAAATGACCAGTGTGGCACAATAACCCTAAGAGTACAGTAGTGGCATGCATACTTTGGTGATAAGCAACTGCTCTCTAATTGGACTTAAAACTAGCCCGTCAAGAGAACAACCATGCCTGCTACTAGAACTCCAGCTAGCTACTCAGTGCTGGTGAAGTAGTGGATATTGGAGGAGAATCTACAACCACCACTTTACTAAAGCAGCACAATCCCTAAGAACAATCTAAACTTTTGTCCTTATAGCCCCAGATAAATGTAGTCTTCACCTCTCATCAAGGAAACGTACCTTTGCAATGGACGGATACCACTACAGAAAACCACAACATCTACAGTTATTGAGATCAGTTCTGATGGATATATCTACAAACATTCCTTTACTAAGGCTCAGGGAACATTGCAGTAGATGGAGCAGAAATATTTTAAGAGCCAGAGGATAAGGGAGTGAGATTTTGTCTCCTAGTAATGTCAGAAGCTACAGCCATAATGTCCCACCAACATGACTGTCTAAACATGAGCTGAACAAAGACAACACAGTAGATATGTCAAAGTGGATGGGAGAAAGCCCCCAAGGCCTCAACCCTACACAAAAAATTACAGGCAGCTAAGGAATGCTGAGAGTGAGAGAAACAGTCTTCCCCAGGGAAAAGCACCGATTGGTTATCCAATACCCAATGCTCAACCCTGAAAACGTGTATATGAGTAACATTACTGAGCAGGTTATATTAGGAATGTTTATGTATATACAAATACATATATGCATGTAAAACAAATGAAAAAGAGGCCATGAATATGAAAGAGAGCAAGAAAGGGTATATGTGAGAGTTTAGAGCGAGGAAAGGGAAGGGGGAAATGATATAATTTTATTGTGCTGTCAAAAATAAAAGAAAAAGGAAAAATAGGAATACCTGTTAATACTTAATAGGAACAGGGTCAGTCATGATGTTGCATGCTTTTAATCCCAGCACTCAGGAAGCAGAGACAGGTGGATCTGTACAAGTTCAAGGTGAGCTTGATCTACATAGAGAATTCTAAAACAGCCAAGGTTACATAGAGACACACAGTATAAAAAAAAAATCAAACAACAACAAAATTCGATAGGAACACTTAGAGTCTATGGCACTGGAATCTGTTCTTCCTTTTTCCTTCCTAGCTCAACACAGTAACACCCCAGCAGTGTTCAACTAAGGCTAAGGATTTCATCTGCCCCACTTCACTCTTAGAGGATCATAGTATCTTTGTCACAGAACGTCTCATCCCACGTTAAACTGTATGGCAGAGGCTAAGTTCTTAATGAGTGCAACTCAAAAATGAGGGCCTTTTATGACCAACTACTACTTTTTAGGAAGTGGTTTTAGCTCCAGCACAGACTGGTGGAAATACTGGGGCCCCCACATTCCTGAGAGAGACAATCTGAGAAAACTTGAATGAAACCAATGCCCATCTTCAGTCTAGTGCTCAGGCCCTAAAGCAGGAGTATCTTTCAGAAACAACTATGTCACTGTATCCATCCCCACCTCCCAAGTCCTGGATCACACATTTTGCTGGGCAACAATTGGGCTTTAAAATAGAGGCCTCCTATGTACTCGCTTATATCTGGATATTAGTCGATAAATGATAACCAAGCTACAATCCATAGACCCAGAGAGATTAGGCATAGAGGAAAGGAACAGGGGGACACATAGACCTTCCTGGGAAGGGAAAATAGGATATATTTTATGAGTGGGATGGAGTAGGGGATGGGAGGCAAGAACTGGAAGAACAGGTGGGAAGGAGGAGAGGAGATGAGATTGAGGGAGGGAATGAGGGAGGTGAGACAGCTAGAATTGAGGGGAGGTATGGAACCTAGTGTAGTAGAAAGTAACAATAAAATGACTCCTGACTCCTAATGCTATACTCATTCATCATCAGAGAGGCTTCCTCCTGAAGCAGATGGGAACAAATACAGAGACCCATAGGCTGACACCAGAGAGAGAGACAGAGACAGAGACAGAGACAGAGAGACACAGAGAGAGACAGAGAGACTGACAGAGACAGACAAACAGACCTTGGAACACAGAAGTCTAAATGGGATGTCTCCATCAAATCCCTCCCTCAGAGCTCAGGGAACCCTGTGGAAGAGGAGGCAGAAGGAGCAGGAGAGATAGAGGACAGAGGACACCAGGAGAACAAACTCCTCTAAATCAACTGAGCAAACCTCATACAAATTCAGAGACTGAAGCAGCAAGCACAGAGCTGACATGGGTCTGCACTAGGTCCTCTGCATATATATTATAATTTTCAGTTTAGTACTTTTATGGGACTTCTTAATATGTGAATGAGTGGGTCTCTGATTCTTGTGTCTGCTCTTGGGGTTCTTTTATTTTTCTGTTGGCTTGTCTTATCCAATTTTGATATGATTTTTTTTGGTTTTATCTTTTTATATTCTATTTTGTTACATTTTGTTGTTATCTCTTAGAAGCCTGTTCCTTTTCTTTTTTAAACAGCAATTACTGCTCTTTTTTAAGATTTATTTTTTATTTTATGTATATGGTGTTCTGTCTGCATGTATGCCTGCTTGACAGAAGAAGGCATCAGATCCCACTATAGATGGTGTGAACCACCATGTGGTTGCTGGGAATTGAACTCAGGTCCTCTGGAAGAGCAGCTAGTGCTCTTAACCCCTGAGCCAGCTCTCCAGCCCCACCTGCCTATTCTTTTCTAATGAGAGACAGAAAGGGAAGGGATCCAGATAGTAGAGGAGGTGGGGAGGAATTGGGAGAGGTAGACGTAGGGGAAAGATCTGCATTCAGATTATATTGTATGAGAAAAGAATCTGTGTTTAACAAAAAGGAAATAAAGAAATAAAAAAATAGAGACTTCCAGATCTCTTGCCAGATGCTCATACAGTATGTTAAACATGATGGCTAAAGGTTCTTGGGGGAAAAATGGAGGTTGCATTGAAAAGAATTAAGAGGACACAAGTAGATTTGTCAGAGGTAGAAGCTAAGTGTTAGGTGAGATAGTGTATCAATGAAGACTAACAAAAAGATACTATGTAGAATCTTCTTGGGTCAAAAACAAATCTCAAACACTGACCTCAAAATCTACTCTTGGAAGAGTTAAAAACTAACTCCATGAATCTGAAAATCTGTAGAGTACTCCGTGCCTAAGTGCACTGTTGAAAACTATAAATTACCCTGTAATGTAATAAATACCCGTAGCAGCCAGGTATTTTCACAGAATGAGAATGTCAAAGACAGAGTTACAGAAACACAGACTTAACTGTATCTAAACTCAAGGCTCCTTGTGAGGAACAACATGACAGGTTCCACACAGAAGGGTACAGGGGAAATAAACATGGCTGTCAGAAACTAAGTAAATAAATAATTAACAATAATAAACCTCTGAGAGAAAAATACATACCCTGAAATTTATTGTTTCAAATAAAATGCAAAGAAACAGCCAGTATGAGTCATATATGAAAAAACAAGAGACACTGTGAAATGTTCTCTTTCTGTGTCTCTCTGCCTGTCTCTCTGTCTCTGTCTCTCTCCCCTGGCCCTCTCTGAGACAGCATCTCACTACATAAGCTTAGCTGACCTGGAACTCCCACTTCTGCCTCTGTGAGTGCTGGCATTAAAGGCGTGAGCCACCCCCCCCACAGATGTCTCCATTTTTAACCTGTTATTAAAACAGTGAAAGCAATATGATGACAATGTCATGCCAAACAGAAAACAATTATGAAGAGACAGATACTATGTATAAAAAGGAACCAAATGGAATATCCAGAAAGTAAGAACACTGAAATTTAAAAAAAAAATCACAAGAGTTCAACCGGAAAGAGTTAAGACAAGAAAAGAACAGTGAATGTTTGGATTTAAAGGGCCTTTGTAATTTGAAGAACAAGAAATTAAAAGAAAAAAAGAAAAATAAACAGAATTCAGAGAAATGTGGAACACCATAAATTATACCAACAAACACAAAGGGACAGCGAAGAAATCTAAAGACTTAATATCTGAAAACTTCTAAAATTTGCCAAGAAATCAGAAAGTTCAATAAATTTCAAGTGAAGAAATCTCTGGATGCATCATAGAAAAAGCATTGAATGCGAGGGACAAAGAAAAATATTGACAGAAACAGGAGAGAAGGAACTCATCACTTACAAGAAAACCTCTGTAAATTTGTGCCTAACTTATTTCCCAAACAATATATGCCAGAAACAAGTAGGAAGGTATATATGTTCAAATAGAAAAACTGTCAACAAAGAACTGTATTCACCAAAGCTATCTTTCAAAAGAAGACAAAATAAACATACTCCTAAATAAATAAAAGCAAGACACTGTGTTGTTCACATTTTCTTCTTAAAAGAAACATTTTAAGTTCTTCACATTGAAAGTAATTTACCTCAGACAGTAATTTAAATACACAAGACAAGCGTATATGAAGATACCATGATGAAACCCATTACTTTATATGGTAATCTAAAAGAAGAAAAGTATGGATAAAGGTCATTATAAAATCACAAAAGACAGTACAAATACATATTTCTTCTCACTTCTCTTAAATGAATTGAATATCAATTCGATCATTTAAAATATTATCTTTGAAACAATGTTTCTAATTTTTTTTATTAATTTTTAAAGTTAGTAAACTGATGGATTTTGCTATGGCATCCTTACACACACTTTCTTCTTATACCCCTCCCCACTGCTCTCTGCTGCCACCCTGCCAGGGGTGTTGTTGAGTACATTCTCCTCACAATAGTCCCCTTTCTTTTTTCATATCACAATATCCCATTTCTCTCTTTTAATATCTCTTCTTTCCCTCTCATACACCACTTCTAGCTGCATGATCAACACACATGCGCGCACGCACGCGCGCGCGCACACACACCCACACCCACAGGTGCATGCACTTAAATCTAGGTTCTGCATATGAAAGAAAACGTGGCATTTGTCTTTCTGCATGTGAAAGAAAATGTGGCATTTGTCTTTCTGGGTCTGGCTTACTTCACCTAGTGTAATGATTTCCAGTTCCATCTATTTTCCTAATGATGTCATGATTCAAACTTTTATGGCTAATATAATTCCATTGTGTGTATGTACCACATTTTCTTTTGTTAGCTTTGATAAGTACCTAAAACACTACTTTCATTTCTTATCTGTTGTGACCAGTATAGCAATAAACACGGATGTTGTTCAAGTACCTTTTTGGTAAGACTTAGAATCTTTTATGTATAAACACAGGAGTAATTTAGCTAAGTAGTATGGTAGTTCTGTTTTTAGTATTTTGAACAACCTCCGGACTGAGTTCCATTGTGGCTGCATCACTACATTTCTCACTACCAGTTTTTGTAAGAGATCCCTTTCCCCACATCCACACTAGAATTGACTGTAATTTCCTTTCTTAATGATAGAGGTTCTGACTGCAATCTCAAAGTAGTTTTAATTTCTATTTCATCATAGCTAAGGATCATGGACACTTTTCTAAATGTTAATTGGCCATTTGTATTTCTGCCTGTATTTTGAAAACCTGGAAAATTGCACTCCTTAGATCTGATAGATGCAACGAAATTGTAGGATACAAAAAGTACCTTTTATATACTAATAATTAACTTGTCAAGAGAGAAATTGGAAAAAATATCATTCACAATAACTTTTTTTTAAATGCTTAGGAATAAATCTAACCAAGGAAATAAAAAACCTCTATTTCAAGACACTGAACAAAGAAATTGAAGATGATACTAAGATAGTGGAAAGATCTTCCATGCTTAGGGATTGATAGATTTTATATAGTGAAAATGGCTATCTCATGACAAGTCTTGTACAGAGTCAGTACAATAACTATCAAAAGTCCAATGAAATTCATCATAGAATTAGAAAAGAAATGTGATTCACATGGAAGCACATAAGACTCTGAACAAAGTGATGCTAACCAGAAAGAGCAATGCTGGAGGAATCACAATATTTTGCCTCTGAGTATATTAGAGTCATTGCAACAAAATAAACTCGGTATGGACATAAAAACATACATGTCGGCCAGGTGGTGGCGACACATGCCTTTAATCCCAGCACTGGGGATACAGAAGTAGGCGATCTCTGAGTCTGACACCAGCCTGGTCTATGGAGCGAGTTCCAGTACAGCCAGGGCTACACAGAGAAACCTTGTCTCAACAAAACAAAACAACAAAAACATACATGTAGACAGTAAAATAGAAATGAGGAGCCGGGCGGTGGTGGCGCAGGCCTTTAATCCCAGCACTCGGAAGGCAGAGCCAGGCAGATCTCTGTGAGTTCGAGGCCAGCCTGGGCTACCAAGTGAGTCCCAGGAAAGGCGCAAAGCTACACAGAGAAACCCTGTCTCGAAAAACCAAAAAACAAAAACAAAAACAAAAATGAGGACCCAAAAAATAAACACACATGACTCTAGCCACCCAATTTTCAACAAAGGTACAAAAAACATACATTGGTTAAAAACAAAAGTCAGCCTCTTCAACAAAGAGCACAAGCAAAAGTTGATATAAAGAAGTTGATGTCAAAGCCATATTGCTGAATATACTGAATACCTTGGTTGTTAGAGAAATCAAGTTGGAACTGAGCTGGAAGCTTCATTGCCGATTAGACTTCCTGGTGCCACAAGGTGCCAGTAGGATGTTAGGGGAGAAAAAACGATGATCTTACACAGCTGTGAACCTTAATGGGCTTCACTACTAATGCTCATTTGTGAAGAAACGGCATGACTGTTATGGGGCTAACCAACTGCTTTTTAAATTGGATTTGAGGCCCACTCATGCCACAGGAAGGATCCCATACTTGATACTGTAAACCTGGTCAAAAACCACATGGCTGGAGAAGTCATAGGCCTGAGAAAGGAACTTAATTTGTTGTTTAGTTAAATTGACATAGCATTAAGCTGTCTTCAAAACAGCCATGTTTATATCAGTAGACTAATGGTACTCTCAGCCTTAATCAACAAAGTCTCTCTTTACAGTGAATGCAGAGATGCGTGGCTTATCAAGTTACCGAGAATAATGACAGTGGAGTATGGAACCCTAAAGGAGACATTTACACCACCTCTTTTAAGCCTCAAGGAACATTGAGGAAGAGGAAAAGGAAAGAATGTAAGAGCTAGAAGATATGAAGAAGGCCAGCAAAATACCGTCTTCTGGGCAAGAAACAGCAGTTGCGCCGGGCGGTGGTGGCGCACGCCTTTAATCCCAGCACTCGGGAGGCAGAGCCAGACGGATCTCTGTGAGTTCGAGGCCAGCCTGGGCTACCAAGTGAGTTCCAGGAAAGGCGCAAAGCTACACAGAGAAACCCTGTCTTGAAAAACCAAAAAAAAAAAAAAAAAAAAAAAAAAAAAAAAAAAAAAAGAAACAGCAGTTGCAGAGGCAGGTCTGTCTGGTAGAACAGGTTTTTAATTTCATCACTTAGGAAGCAGAAGCTTGCAGATCTCTGAGTTTGAGGCCAGCCTGGTCAACTTAGTAAGTTATAGGCCAGGGCTATATAGTGAGACCCTGTATCAAATGAAGGAGTGGAACAGGGGAAGGGGAAGAGAGGGAGAGGAGCGCAATCAGTAGTAGTCATGAGCTCAAAGAAGCTGTTGTTATCTGCACAAGATTGCCCCTATTAACAATCAGTGTTAGATGGGAGAGGGGCTCATAGCACACTACTCTCCATGCAGAACTCTTGGCTCCTAATAGATTCTGGAGAGGGAAGTCATTGTCATTAGCCATGTATGTACTTGTGAGCCCACCAAGCTCTAATGGAGAGTTTGAAACCCACAGTAACACAGATACCCATGTTTAATTCAGTGGGTCACAAAATAAAAATGATTTTTTTAAACTCATGAGTTACATGAATTTAGGAAGGGGATTTGTAGATAAGAGTGAGGAAGGACTTATAAGAATGAAAAAGCTGTAAGGGAAGGTGTTGGTGAGATTAATTAGAATATATTTTTATCTATCTATCTATCTACCTACCTACCTACCTACCTATCTATCTATCTACCTACCTACCTATCATCTATTTTTTGAGACAGAGTTTCACTATGTAACCCTAGCTGGCCTGGAAATCACTATGTAGACCAGGATGGCCTCAGACTCGCAGAGATCTGCCTGCTTCTGCATCTCAAATGCTGGAATTAAAAGTATATGCCTCTATGCCTGGCCTAATTTGCAATATTAAATGTAAAAGGAATATGAGATAATAAAAATTCACCATAGCTGGGCATCGTGGTGCACACCTTTGATACCAGCACTTGGAAGTGAGAGGCAGGTGGATCTCTGTGAGTTCAAGGCCAGCCCGGTCTACAGAACAAGTTCCAGGACAGCCAGAGCAACATAGCAAAACTCTGTCTCAAAAAATTATAATATTAATAATAAAATTTCACCTTCAAGATATCATACTAGTAATTTATGTAGGCAAACTCTGCAGGGTATTTATGTAGCTTCAAATGATCTGTCCCTACATATTCACTAATCACTATGGCTGCTTTTAAAACACATTCACAAATTCTCTAACACTACTCCATCCTGGGTGGAGTAGTACTAATTCTCTTCTGCTTCAATATGGACTAGATGGAGAAATTCAGTTCTTGCCAGACATGCAGCTCAGTGGAAGAAATTTGCTTCTACCAAAAGGGTATGAAAAGAGAAACCAACACTTTACAAGTGAAAACATCCAGCAGACAGCATAAAGCAAGTGGTCTAAATTGACTGTTCATGCTGTGTTTACATCACATCGCAGGCTTGTGGGGGAAAAGGTGTTTCACCTCTTTGATATTCTTCTTCCAAATGGTCAACTGCAGCCTGCGCCTCTCCTTGCATAGCCTGGGGCACTTAGGGATTTAGAAGCACTTCCAGTGCAGGCTGGGTGCACACAAAGCAGGTAATAATTAACTCAGTTGTCCAGTGTGGCGGCTATTCTCCAGAACCTACATCCTCATTGTTAAAATTAGCACAGGTACCTTTTTCTTCTCTTCTACTAAGAGATGCATATTTTGCATTTTTATTTATGTGTGTTTGTTTCTGTCGGTTACGTGTATGTGTGCGCAAGTGCCAGCAGGAGCCAGAAAAGGATGTCGGATCCCCGGCAGCTGGGATTACAGGCAGTTGTGAAGCCTTATGTGGCTGCTAGAAATTGAACTCTGGTCCTCTGGAAGAGCAGAAAGCATTCCTAATGACTGAGTCATCCCCTCAACACTAATAGATGTATATTTAAGTTAACACAGTGGCAGTATCTTAAAATTCACTTGCATTTAAAACCTACCGTGACTAACTTCATTTCAAAGACTGTTACACTGCTGTACTGAAAAAAGCCTGAGGGATCAACTGGGTCTTTGCCAGGTGTGCACTGGTAAACTGAATTTTCCCTTTTCAGACTTTAGGAAAAGAGGATCAATAATCACCACCAATAACATCATTAGGGCTGTGGCTACATGTAAGCAGAAAGATTTGTCCATAAGACAACTAGACCCCCATGTATGTGTCCACACTAGGGAGCAAGCTCAGAGTTTAGTGTACACTAGCTAAGAGTTTTACCATTGAGCTACATTCCCAGGCCACTCAAACGCTTAAAAATGAGGGAACTTATGGGAGACACACAGTCACTATTACAAAAATCACTACAGAAACAAGAGAGTTGGAGCATAATCCCTGATCCCCACCCCCAACCCACATATCACTGCTGTCTAGTTAGAAACCCCCCTCAATACATGTATACACACTCACAAACACATGAAAAAGAAAGGGTGCTAGGAGGCTTTAATTAAAGGCCATGGGAGGGATCCAAACCTTATGCACATTTGTGACAATGGAGGGAACGATCACTTCTTGCTGACACGGCTTTGAGGGCTCTAAGGATATAGAACCATAACCTAGGAGAGGAAAAAAGAAGGCAGTACTGGGCGGTGGCAGCACACACCTTTAATCCCAGCACTCGGGAGGCAGACGCAGGCGGATCTCTGGGTTTGAGGCCAGCCTGGTCTACATAGTGAGTTCCAGGACAGTCAGGGCTATACAGAGGAATCTTGTCTCACAAAAAAGGGGGCAACATATAGGAAGGAAATGGCATTAAGAACAATAAGAGGGATGAATGAGACATATTTGAGGCAGAGAAGTGCATAACTAGGTTGGTAATGAGTGCTTATCAAAAGATGCATGCATACAATGAAGTGTGGAGGATTTACTTGTGGCTTGCCATCAGGGCCTTCTGAGAAGTAAACTGACATTTCAAAGCAGGGGGGAAATGACATTTGATGGTAATGTATGAAGTAGGTTAGAGGGAAAGATGTATTGCTAGGTGGAGGTAATCCATAGAAGGGACTACATTGTGTACAGCTTTCTTCATAGATGCTCAGCACTAGAAAAACTCCAATGCTCTTCAGTAGGTGAATGGATATGCAGTGGGATATTCACATGACTGAACAGTAACTAGAAATAGGAAAATGGAGTACTGATACCTAAAGCAACTAAAACAGTTATTCAGAGCATTGTGGAGAAGTTTTTCCTCTAAGGGGTAACAATTGGGCTTTAAAATTACCTAAATTTCATTGATTACCATGCAGCAACCTTGTGGAGAGATAAAGTGTTGGATATCTTCCAAGACTAAGTTGTATAGCGATAAATAGCCTAATTTGTCCCCTTTAACAGCCAGTTGCCATCACTCTCTATAACTGGTTTAGCAGTTTTATATGTCTGCTGATTGGAATCTTGAAATGTATGTTAGGTCTCTGATCTCTTGCCTCTATTGAAATTTTCAGTCTGGGATGGGTGAATGCAGCCCCTGAATCTTGATGGGGATTTTCCCATTGTTTTGTAGTTTGTCTACCTGATGATGCCACCTACTTACTCTTCTTTCTTTCTTTTTCTTTCTTTCTTTCTTTCTTTCTTTCTTTCTTTCTTTCTTTCTTTCTTTCTTTCTTTCTTTCTTTCTTTCTTTCTTTCTTTCTTTCTTTCTTTCTTTCTTTCTTTCTTTCTTTCTTTCTTTCTTTCTTTCTTTCTTTCTTTCTTTCTTTCTTTTCTTTCTACTGTTCTGTCTGTACGTATACCTGCATGCCAGAAGAGGGCACCAGATCTCATTGCAGATGGTTGTTAGCCACCATGTAGGTACTGAGAATTGAACTCAGGACCTTTGGGAGATCAGCCAGTGCTTTTAACCGCTGAACCATCTCTCCAGCCCGCCACCTACTTTCTTCTTGGGACCATAAAATGCTTGTGTGGTTCCTTTTCAGAGGAACCTAGGTTCTGGATGAGCTTATGTTATTTATATGGTATTTTGTTCACTTGATATGCTCTTTGCTGTTGCTTCAGAATGAACCGCTTTGTTTTAGAATTGCTACTTTTCTTTTTCTGTTTTATACAATGGCAGCATTATGCTGAATGACAAAGACAAGACAAGGTTATACTAAAGTGGGAATCAAGGGAAAGGGGTAAGATATGGCTGAAAAAATATAGCATAAGAGAATTGGGGAGGGGAGCGAATGAACTCTGTTTTGACTATAGTGATGCTTAAACAAATATAAACATTAAAATTCATAGAATTCTACATAAACAAAGTCAATTTTGTTATTAATAATATTTGTAATGGTATGACCACAAAGAGTGGAAACATTTTGTGGAATGTGATAAGTAAACATAATTGCTTATATTTATGTTAAACACTCTTCTCAAATAATAGAAAATATATCATCTGTGGAATAAATTTTGTGCTTAAGTATAAGGTATTAACCATTAAGTTAACAAAATGTTTATTTTTAAGAACTCTTTCTTCCTCCTTGGTGAACACTATTTTCTGAATGTACATCCTGTTGTGATCACTCTTGCCAAGAGACTGTCCTAACCACACCCTGTTCTCGTTCTCTTGACTCTCCAGGTAGATAGCCACTCCAGATACCTCCCCACCTGCAGATACTAGTGAACCCTGGGTTTCAGAAGATCCTTTTTTTCCCCATACAATAGCACTGTTTTTTTTTGTTGTTGTTGTTGTGTTTTTTGTTTGTTTGTTATTGGTTTTGGTTTGGCTTTGGTTTTGGTTTTTTCAAGACAGGGTTTCTTTGTGTAGGCCTGACTGTCCTGGAACTCACTCTGTAGACCAAGTTGGCCTCGAACTCACAAAGATGACCTGCTTCTGCCTCCTGAGTGCTTGGATTAAGGGAGTGTGCCACAACCACCTGGCTCTCTCTGCATTTTGATAACAACAATTATGCATGTTGATAGTTTATTTTTATAAACTTTATTATAAAAATCTTGCAAATAAAAAACATCATGTGCTGAAATTATTCAGAACCAAAGTCTATGCATCTCAATGAACTTCTATACAGTTAAAATGTCCTTTCTGAAGTTGTGGAGCTTCATACTGGAGTTTACACTTTCACTATTGAATATATTTTATGCACTTATCTATCACCAAAAAAATCCATGAAAATGTTAGAAATAGAAAAATAATTAGATATATGTCCCCTTCTATATGGAGTGGCCATTCTCTGTATCCAGTCCTTTCTGGCCTCCTAATATTAGCCCTTTCTTGTTTTCTTTTTTGCATGTTATACTGTTCCTACATGAGTATTTGTTTACATGTATACATATATATTATTGGCTAGGTTTTGCATACGAGAGCGAGAATATGTGATTCTTTTTTTCTGTCTGAAATTCTGTGATCTCAGTTAATATTGTACGTTCTAAGTCAATTAATTTTCCTGAAAATTCCATGACTACATTCTATTTTTTTTTTTAGCTGAACAGCCCTCCTTGTTTTAGTGAATAAAGCAGCAGTAAGCACGGGCTGTAAATAGCTCTTTGGTAGGGCATGGAGTTCTCTGGGATGGCTCTTGTTTTAATGGAGCACATTGAATACTATCAGAGTGTCAAGAGTGCCACGAATGAATGAATGAATGAAAAATCCCACATGCTTAATAAGCCCAACAATCAATGGTGACATACAAAGAGCTCTCTTCTTTCTGCTTCATTATGAGCACTATTTCCCTACAAACATTCTGTTCTTCATAACAAAAGTTTACCAACAAACATATTTCTTTGAGTTCCACCAAAGTTCACTGAGTGAAAAGCAGGCTTTTCTGTTTAACAAAGACACTGGATCCCGCAAAGGACAAGGAAAGGAGCCTTTATTTGTCTGGAGCCTTTATTTGCAAGTAGAAGCTGCCAGCAGTCATCAATTAAAAGTTCAGACATCTAATAATAGCTTGAACTCAGCCAGAAAGAGTAGTGGATTGTGGATGCAAAAGTAACTAGACAAAATTGGCTCTGTTTTTACCGTCAGTTTGCAAACGATGCCATTTTAGTAAGATTTCTTAAAAATCCCAACACATCAGCATGTTGCCAATACTGTCGTTTCACTTGTAGCCATTAGAATACTTTCCAAAACCTTAAAATTGATTTAATGAACTTATTTTCTCCTCATCCAGTGTTAAATAATGCTTACGGGGCATCCCTTTTTAAATAACATTTTAAAACATGCTATTGTTTAAAATGGAACGCAACAGAAAATTACTCAAGAGGGCTAATGAAACTAAACATTCCTACCCTTAGAAACTAAACATTCCTACCCTATCCAGCCTCCCCTACCCCGACGAGCGCGCATCCACAACCTTCCCCCATTTTAAAGATAAGATTCCAGAGAAATGGTGGACTGTAGGATTTGGGGGTGGGGAGGGGAAGTATAGGGAGCAAGGGAGAGAAAGCGATGATTTCCCAAATTAGGAGAATTGGTCGATGTACCCTAAAAGACTGATCTTTCCTGTGTAATCTGAGTAAGGTGAATAGATACTTCTTGGTGATGATACCAGTTTTATTGTCTCCGATTGGCAAATAAGAAAAAAGACTGACAGTATCGAGTGAAGGGAATGTAGGGGGCGGGCTGCAATGTTAATGGGAGGGGTAACCAAGGGCTGGAGCTCATTGATGACGCGACCCTCACGTGACCAGCAGTCGACGTGTGCAGAAGTCCTTATAGTCCAGGCCCAGTTCCTCAGTAGCAGCTCAGTCCTGCTAGAGAAGAGTAGCCCGGCTCCTTCCAGGTACTTTAATTGTGGGCGCTGCCTCGGAGACCATAGGGTGGAGGGGGCAGAGATCAGAAAGCACGCTTATCCCGCACTATTTCCCTTATCCTAGTGTTCCGCTAAACTATTTTGTGCGAGAGGTTTGGGGCTGCTTGGTGAGGGATGGGGCAGATTGGGAGGGAGGTAGCTAACGAGTCGGGTAAAGAGAAAGAAAAGAGAGGGGGAAAGGCAAAATACGAGACAGACAGAGAAAAGAAACAATAACAATGTGGGAAAAACTTGTCTCATTCTTTGCTCTCTTGCTGGGAAACGGAGGGTACAGATGAAGGCGGGGCTGCCACAAAAGGAGGGAGAAGAGGGGGACCTGGAAAAACTTTGCTATCAAGGCTCATATTCGTAAAAGAGACCTTTTGATCCAGGCACTGGCGTGCTCACCAAGCACTCCTGTCTTTCTTCAGGACTCTTTATCTTTTGGGCGCGACATAAATCGAGGTGCAAGAAGAGAGGAAAATCTTCAGATACCTACAGGTCAGTGCAAGGGTGCGATTGCTTCAGGTCCCTTTGGGTGGGGGTAGAAGTGTGGAAGACACCAAAGCACATCCCAGGGGCGCCACAGCGGCTTCCCATCCGGATTAAGCACAGAAGGCCCGTGCAGATGTTACTGGGGAAATGGGGTGAAAGAATAAAGAGGAAAGGCTAAAGATATTTAAAAGAGAGAAGAGGAGGCCGCTGAAGGGACATATGCTGGTGAGAGGCTGAGGATGGGATGACTTGGAAAAGCCCGAAAGGGCGGGAGTGTTAGAGCCATGTGGTGAGGGAAGGGTTAATTGCTTCCACGCCGCTCCCATTTCAGTGCTTGGAGAGGTTTGTTGCAGGGCCTGCTGGGAAAATGGTGGGCTGGAGCCGGGACAGGAGAAGATGGAGTTGGAGAGCAGGGAGAAGGGGGAGGGAAGGGAGGTGGAGGAAGGGGTGGAGTCAGGAGCTCAGAGCCTGACTTGTCTAGTTAGAAAACTTTTTGGCAATTAGAGACCTGAATCAGAAAAGTCAGTCGCTATGGGAACACACGAGCTTGTCCATTTGCCTGGCACCTAATCTGTTTTGTTTCCTTGGTTTTTTTCTAGGATTAATTTATTCGAAAAAGAAATACTCAACATGCAAAAGTCTTGTGACGAGAACGAAGGAACAGCCCAGAACACACCAAAGGCAGATGAAGGCCATCCTTCAGAAGATCCACCACAGCAGGCAGGAGGAAATCCTGAGGCTTCTGGAGAAAGTGGGGGGGAGGAAGCAGATGGGAGCCTTAGAGGAGAGCCTGCTCAACCTAGCCTGGAGCCTAAAGAGGACACTCCCACGAGGCATCTGAACCCTGAAGAAGTGATAAGAGGAGTAGATGAGTTGGAAAGGCTTAGGGAAGAGATAAGAAGAGTAAGAAACAAGTTTGTGATGATGCACTGGAAGCAAAGACATTCCCGAAGCCGTCCTTACCCTGTGTGCTTCAGGCCTTGAAAGCTTTTCTTTCTGAGATTGAAATCTGGCTGCTGCTTTCTTTCTCTTAGCATTTTCTGATGTATCTTTGAACTTCATTTTACTTTTAATTACCTATCTGGTATTTTCTTTTAGATAGTTTCGTTGATACCAGCATCTCATTGGATTTTGGATTTTGACCCATTTTCCACGTTTATTTTTCAGTTGGAAAGTGTCACACTTGTGCATGGAAATGTGTTCATTCCATATTATACAATTAAAAAGCAGCATATTTAGTATCAGCTCACATATATAGGAAAATTCCTAATTATGTGTGTACATGTATCAAAAAACTTAACAGTGCTTATTTTTGTGTGGTGTGTTTTAATTTTGCCTTTTGCTTCTGTGTATTTTTTAATGAATATGTGTCTCACAAAGACCTGCAGATTTTTTAATAAGTGGGAGTTAATTAAAATTAATTTGTAACCAGCTTGTAGAGGCAATAAAGGCACTAGACTTGATGAAGAACTATTAAAAAGAAATGTAAACCTGGAATTACCTCTGGATTTCTTAGCCAGAGGAATAAAACTGGCAATCATTCTAGATACATGTGCTTAAGACTTGGTCTTTTCATGGGGAAAATACTTGCCTCACAGGGATCTGTGTGGAACATGGGTTTGCCATATTTGAGGGAGTGTATGGCATCACTCAACCTGTGCATAGATGTAAGGGTAAGCAGAGGTGGGGGCTTCCATGCCAATCTGTTGAGTCGCAGGCCCTTTCCTGGGACCTCAGCCTGCCAACTAGGGCCACTTATGCTGGATCCTATGCTCTCTGCTGGCCCCCACAACTGGGGGTGCTGACTATCAAGACCCCACTGGGTTTCCTGGAATTCCCAGGTTGAATTCCCATCCCCACCCCCCAAGTGCTCAAATATAGCTGGTGCCACTATAATTGGCTTTTTTGATTGGGTTGAAGCAGGGTCTTATTCTGAAGCCCAGGCTAGCCTGGAATTCATAGTAGTCCTTCCTCAGCTCCTGAAGTGCTGAGATTATAAGTTTGAGCCACCGCTCTGTTTTCCCAAAGTTTTAAGCTTCTGTTCTATAGTGGTATAGCGTAAATACTGAGCAGTGGCTGGTGAGAATGCCTAACTGCTCTTGCAGAGGACTCAGATTCAATTCCTAACACTCACACGGTGGCTCATAACTCCTTGTAACTCTAGTTCCAGGAGATCTGATACCCTTTTCTGGTGTCCACATGGACACAGTGCACATGTGCTCATGCAGGGTCATATACATACACAATTTTTAAAAAGTTGTTAAGGGGCTGGGGGTTTAGCTCAGTGGTAGAGTGCTTGCCTAGCAAGCGCAAGGTCCTGGGTTCACTCCTCAGCTCCGGGGGTGGGGGTGGGGGTGGGGGTGGGGGTGGGGTGGGGTGGGGTGGGGTGGGGTGAGGATGGAGTGAGGATGGGGGTGGGGGTGGGGAAGGCATTAAAAAACTGCCCTGGGTTTACGAGGATGTCTTGCAGAGTCTTTAGCAAAAGCAATCCCTTATGTTTTTAATTGTGGGGCATTTTTCTTGGTATTAGTTCCAACCTGATATAATAAACCTATTTGAGAGTAGACCAAGGTACCTGATTAAATGAAAAATATGGAAGAACTGCTGGGTATTTTTGGTGGTTTGCTTTTGTTTTTTGTTTTTGTTTTTGTTTTGTTTTTTTTGAGACAGTATCTTATGTATCCCAGGCTTCCCACCGACTTGCTTTGTAGCTTAATATGACCTTAAGCTTCTGATCCTCTGGTCTCCACTTCCCAAGTGCACGGACCACAGGCGATTACCACTGCTTTCAGTTTATATAATGCTGGGGATCAATTCAAGTACTTATACATAGTAGGTAAGCACTCTGACAACCGAATTTTGTACTCAGTTCCCAGAACAGCTGCTTCTAACAAAAAAAAAAAAAAAAGATTGTGTCCTTGCCTTGTAAGAAAAATCTATCTGAAGGCTACTGGCAGGCCCCATTGGTTCAGGAGACCCTCAGGGAACATGTGTGAATTGTTCAAGGTTGTTTTCCATCTCATTTCTTTTTTTAAAAGATTTATTTATTTATTATGTATACAACATTCTGCCTGTATGTATGCCTGCAGGCCAGAAGAGGGCACCAGATTATAGATGGTTGTGAGCCATCCTGTAGTTGCTGGGAATTGAACTAAGGACCTCTGGAAGAGCAGGCAGTGTTCTTAACCTCTGAGTCATCTCTCTAGTCCTCCATCTCATTTCTTGAAAGGTAAATATGATTTATAAAGCAAAGTGTATCTAAAAATTATAACCAGGCCCCGTCTACCTACCCCTTGCTGAAATATGAAAACATTCAAGAACTTCCAAAGGTACTATGAACATGATGAATGTACTTGCAGTAGAATGGTTATTATATAAATGATAGGTGTTTCATTGCTTCTGTAGAATAAAGGGTATCTGATTCTACAGGATACAGATTCTGATATCTCCATATACTGATGGAAGTTTGTCTGATACATCATGTTTCAATGGTATTTTTACTATTAACAAATATCTTTATTTTTACTATAAAATGAACCAATTCTATGTTAGAATGAAAAACATTGAAAATCTAGATAAGCAAAAAAGGGGAGGGTAGAGAAAAGAGTAGAATGAACTGTCCCCTTTAATTAGACTCTATCAGTAATGATATGTGGATGCCATTAAAAAAAATTCTTCACATTCTCAGTGCCTTAAGAACCCTCTGGCCGGGCGGTGGTGGCGCACGCCTTTAATCCCAGCACTCGGGAGGCAGAGGCAGGCGGATCTCTGTGAGTTCGAGGCCAGCCTGGGCTACCAAGTGAGTCCCAGGAAAGGCGCAAAGCTATACAGAGAAACCCTGTCTCGAAAAACCAAAAAAAAAAAAAAAAAAAAAGAACCCTCTGTGGCCCGTGTCCAATGTCAGTATTTTTTTCTTTAAAATTATAAACTACGTTTATTTATTAGTGTGTGAGTGTGTGAAGGTCAGAGGACAACTCGAAGTGGTCAGTTCTCTCCTTCCATGTACATTCTGGAATGGCACTCAGTCTTTATAGCAAGCACATTTTACTTCTCTGAAGTTATAGCAAGTAATTGTGGAGAGAGGAGAGAGAGAGAGGACTGTTGTCCAAATGCTTTATTAAAGTATTATTTTCTCCATCAGAGTCATTTGTGAAGTGTCTTGAGGATGCTGATTTCTGGGGCTCACATATAATCCACTTGATTCATACTCTGAAGATGGGCTGAAAATACAACAGAGTTAACAAACAGCCCCAGGTGAGTCCATATATACTGAAGCAGGAGGATCACTGGTATGTGCAGTGTGCTTCCAAACATAAATGAAGACCATAAGATAAACAGAGTAAAACATTAGTGAGTGCTGAGGCTGGAGAGATGGCTCAGCAGTTAAGGGCATCAGCGACTTTTCCAGAGGACAAGGTTCAATTCCCAGAACCCACATGGTGACTCAGAACAAGCTGTAACTTTAGTCCCAGGGGATCCAATGTCCTCTTCTGGCTTCCACAGGCAAAAGGTATACACGTGGTGCACAAATATATACACAGGTAGAACTCGCATACACAAAAGTTTGAAAAAACAAAATTTAGCTAGGTGATGGTGGTGCATGCCTTTAATCCCAGCACTCGGGTGGCAGGCAGATCCTGAGGTCGACGCCAGGGGGTTCCAGGACAGCCAGGGCTACACAGAGAAACCTTGTCCCGAAAAAAATAAAAATTTATATATGCTTACTGACATTTAAAAGTTAGAATGCTTATATAAAAATAAATATGAAATTTAAAGAAAAATATTAACAGTGCTATACATAAGACTTAAAAGCTTCCTGTTTACAAGGAAATGCAGGATTAAAAAGTCAAAGGAGAGATCTAATACAAGATAAAGTTTTCTTTCTTGACTGTCATGCTGAGCTATGCATTCCCTTCTTGCAACATGAGTAAAGCATATTAGAAAAAACTACAAATGCAGATGTTTTTTCAAGATTACAACAGCCTGATGGATGGGGGTCGGGCTAGAATTCCTACTAGAGTAAGATTCCAGAGGCCAGGCTCACTATGAAAGTTTGATTAGAAAGGCTAGGTTCAGTACCTTGGTACCCAGAGGGGCTGAGCATGCCCTTTGGTTCCCCTGCTCAAGCTTTTATCAGACAACAGGGCTTCCAGAGCTGAGGGCTGAGCTATCCTGGACAGACTTACCTGGAGGGCTGTTCCCACTCCAAGCCAGAGCATGTTACCTTTCTTCTGTTAATCTTTCTCCTTTGGAAATCTTTTTTTTTTTTTTTCAGGGGAAGAGATAAAGCCTCAAAGCTTCCCCACTGGAAACACTGGTTAGGACAGTTTTTGAGCTAGTAGGCGTCTCCCTGGGTTTGACTTGGCCACTGGGGGTTGAAATATAAGGAGCTGACCCTTGCCTCAGAGTTCCAGAGAACTAGCTTCTGGAATAACTGGCAAAAATGAGGTTAGCTTGCAGATAAGACCTCCCCCATTCTTGTCTCACCCACCCTATTCAGACTTCCAGAATGCTCTGAAATGTGCCCTGGCCTGTTTCGGTGGTTCTATAACGCAAGTTAGCTCTGTGTCTTTCAAATGCAGAGCATCTCATGTCTGTGTCAGCTCAGAATCAAAATCATAGACGATCACAGGTAAAGGAAGCTTACAAAGGCTTTGGATCCTACATCTTGGGAGACAAACAAAAAGTTACTTGTGGTTGATATATTGTGCACCCCAATAAACTTACCAGTTACTGTCTCTTGTTGGAACAGCCCTACACTGCAGACTCAGTCTTTGATTTGGAGACTCAGGGCAGTCCAACTGAACTGGTGTTTAGATGCTTTTGAAGGGGTTGGAGACATGGTTCAGTGGCTAAGAGCACTTGCTTCTCTTCCAGAGGACCTGAGTTCAGTTCCCAGTATGCACATTCATAGGCTCACAGCTGCCTGGGACTCCAGCTCCAGATCTGATGCATCTGACCTCTTTGTGCACCTTCATTCTTGTGCATGTGTACATGCGCACAGGGACACTTAAAAGAAAAACAAAATTGAAAAAGCAAAGCTGCCTTTTAAGGCAATTGAGGTGGAGAAAGCAGGGCAGTTAAGTAGTGTTCTTCATATTTGTCATTTGAAGAAATGTTTCTGACATCATCTTTTTTTAAAATTTTATTTTATTTTATTTTACAATACAATTCAGTTCTACATATCAGCCACGGATTCCCTTGTTCTCCCCCCTCCCGCCCCCTCCCCTTCCCCCTAGTCTACCCCCTATTCCCACCTCCTCCAGGTCAAAGCCTCCCCCGAGGACTGAGATCAACCTGGTAGACTCAGTCCAGGCAGGTCCAGTCCCCTCCTCCCAGGCTGAGCCAAGTGACCCTGCACAGGCCCCAGGTTTCAAACAGCCAACTCATGCAATGAGCACAGGACCCGGTCCCACTGCCTGGATGCCTCCCAAACAGATCAAGGCAATCGACTATCTCACCCATTCAGAGGGCCTGATCCCACTGGGGGCCCCTCAGCCATTGGTTCATAGTTCATGTGTTTCCATTTGTTTGGCTATTTGTCCCTGTGCTTTATCCAACCTTGATCTCAACAATTCTTGCTCATATAAACCCTCCTCTTTCTCGCTAATTGGACTCCCGGAGCTCCACCCGGGGCCTAGCCGTGGATCTCTGCATCCAGTTCCCTCAGTCATTGGATGGGGTTTCTAGCACAACAATTAGGGTGTTTGGCCATCCCATCACCAGAGTAGGTCTGACATCTTTTTTAAGATTTACTTTCGTTACTTTATTTATTTATTTATTTATTTATTTAGGTTTTTCAAGACAGAGTTTCTCTGTGTAGCCTTGACTGTCCTGGATCTCCCTTTGTAGACCAGGCTGACCTCACACTCACAGACATCCATCAGCCTCTACCTCCTGAGGGCTGGGATTAAAGGCGTGCATCACAACATCTGACTGCTTTTGTTATTTTTAATTATATGTATGTGTGTGGGTATGAGCATGCCTATGTGGAGTTAACCACAGAGGCCGGAAGCATCAGATTGCCCCCTGGGAGCTGCAGTTACTCACAGCTGTGAGCTGTTGGATGTCGGTTCTAGGAACCGAACTCTTAAAGAGCCATAGAAAGCTGCTAATCTTAGAGCCTTCTCTTCCGGAGCTGAGCCCCAGCTTCTGGCTTCTTAAAGGATTACTTGGGTAATGAGGTGAGAATTCAAATTCTTTGGTTTAGAAATGCAAAGTGGGGCCATTGGGAATGTCTCAGCAGACAAAGGTGTTTGCTGCCAAACCTGACCACATGTCCACAGAGGGAAAGAGGCACGTAGATAAAGAAAGGAAACAAAGAAAGTAATCAGAAAAGAAGTATATGGATTGCCTTAAAAGGCTTTTCTCCCTATTGGTATAGGACCTTCTATACATCAATTGTCTTCTTTCTTGAAGGACATTCATAGTGTCCCAGACATAAGACTCTTAGACGGAACAAAATATTTCCTCTCTACTACTTTTGTTGCTGCTATCATCTCTATAATCATCATCAGGGGATGGTGTTGAGTCAACAGTCTGTGGACTCTGGTTAAGCACAGGTCACATAATGTGAGATTTGGAAATAATCATTAACCATGCCCTGGAAACCCATTACATAAAATGATGGACTATGTTTATTGGGAAAGCACATGGTAAAGTAAATTTTTTTCTGCTTAGAAGTATGAGATCAGATTGGTTAATTCACCTAAAAATGAATTACACTCGTGTATGAAATAAGACTGAGTTGTAGAAAGTGAAAACAGGAAACTGTAGGCGATACTGGACGTACAGTAGGCTTTCAGAGCACATTAGTATATCAGTCATCGCTAGTGCCATCATCATCATCTACCTTTCTCACTTACATATAAGAAGCAACTTTCAGACAAGCTAAATAAAATAACTGTAATTCATTTGTAAAATTAAAAGCAATAGCTCAACACTGCGAGTATTTACAATATTTAGTCATGTTAATGCTATTTCTGCATTGTAAGCCGGTAACAGAGGAAATCTCCACACTTGCATATAGAGCGATGTGTCAGAACATTGGAAATCTTATTGTGATGAATAATAAAATATGTTGTAGAAATACCTCATTGATACAGAAATGTGTTTTTGACATATGCTTACAACACAAAGTCATCTACAATATCCTTATGCCCCCATGGATTAAGAACAAATAATAAAATATTTATATTTCTAGATTATATTATTACTTAAAATCTATTGCTTCATCTTTATCCTCTGTATTTTCAGTTTTAAATGTTTCCAATGAGTATGTGGAGATTTAAACGTCATACAAATGAGAACACTATAGTCCTGTTTCTCCTTTCTCGTTATCTGATACAGCAACTAATTGTTCTTTCAGTCCTTCCCTTGTTTCCTTTTCCATTTACTTCAGACAAGAACCTGTTGTAAGTATTAGACTTCTATGGGTCCTGACTGTGAGGCTTCTCTTCTCTATCACCTTCTTGCTACACTCCCTATCGTTAACTAAATGTATACATACTATAGTTCTATCTTTGGTCACATGGTGGCATTTCATGACTACTTCCTAAAAATTAACCAATAAAGTAACATAAATTCTCAAAATAAAATAGAAATTAATATGACCTTAAAAGAGCATCATTGAAATGCCTTGAGGTATGTAGCTCAGCAGTAGACTACTTGCCTAGCATGCATATGTCCCTGGATTAGATCACCAACATCACAGGAAAGTATGCAATTCATTTCAAATTTGCTATAGATGTATGGAGAGAGAAATATTAGAAGGATGTCTTTAGTTATGTTTACCAGATAGTCACAGGTTGACATTTCATCTGCTTATTCATCCAATCTAATAAATATTTCCTAGAAGGCTACTCTATATGTCTGACCATTCTAGCCAATATCTATTTATCCATAAAATATATATATATATATATATATATATATATATATATCCATACCTACTTTAGAGACTATATATTCAGCTGCCTTTCAAGGCTGATCATTCAAAGCAGATAAATATTATTAACCAGTCACGTGGGTATAGCTCTGCCAAGTATTCATCACTTTTGCAACCTGTTCCTCAATCTTATCAGTTTACCACGTAAAGTGGTTATAGTCGGGGAAACACAAGTTTTTGAGCCAGGAAAAACTGTTGAAATATCCATTTGCTTTTGCCAGAATTCTGTAAGTGATGAACAGGATTCTTAGTAAGCCAGCAAATGGATTAATCAGGTTTCAAATACAAAACACACATGTATTATATAGGGTTGACGGCCCAAATCTTCATTATATATTTGACAATCATAGATATTGATGGTGTCCAAGGCCTGATAATTTTTGTATTCATTTACTGAGCTCTTGTTTATTTTCCTGGCCTTTGGATAAGACCTAAAACACGCAAAACAATGTTACTGCTTTCATGATGTGTGTATTCTGATTTATGTGATTTTGGAAAGTTGAGACAAAACTTACAAACAGGGAAATGTACAAATATCAACTGTGTGACTCAATATAACTAAAATTGTAAAATATAACATTTCCATCTTTCTCAAAAGTTTTCCCCTTCTTAGCCACTTCCTGGCTAAAAAATCACTCTAGCTATTTCTATGGTTTAATTTTCACTTATCTATTGAAGAACTTTAGATAAATTTAAGTGTCTGGCATGCACTCATTTGTAACTACAATCTTATCTATCATTCATATAATGCTTTAAAAATTCATCTTGGTGGAACTGGAGCTCAAGGTGTTAAGTAAAACAAGACAGATTCAGAAAGGCAAAGATTGTTTGCTTTCTCTCATAAGCAGAATCTAGAATTTAGTTTTATTTAGAATTTACTTTATTATCTTATGTGTATGAGTATTTTTTGCCTGCATGTATTTCTGTGCACCTTTGTGTGCCTGGCATCAGTGAATGTTGCTAGAGAGCATTGGCTTCTCTGAAACTGGAGTTAGGGACACATGGCTGTGAGCTACTATACAGGTGTTGTTGGGACTTGAACCCTATCTTCTGGGAAAGCAGCCAGTGCTCTTAACTACTAAGCCACTTCTTGGCCACTCTAAAATTAAAAAAAAAAAAAGACATGCAGAAGAGAGGCTAATGGGGAAGAGAGTGGAGAGCAGTGGGAAAGAAGAAGAGAGGGAACCAGGGACATGAATAGGACCAAAGTACATTTATAAGCGTGTGTGAAAATATTACAATGAAGCCTATTCATTTGTACAATTAATATCCAGTATAAAAACAGGATTCATTTTGGGTAAAGAGATATACTTCCATAATCCCAACACTTGGGACATGGAGGCAGGAGGATTAAAATTCAAGGCAGCCCTTGCTGCATAGGGAGACGGTGTCTCAAAGAAACTGTCTCAGAGAAACAAATGCAAGAATAAACCAGCCAAACAAAAAGACTTTGTTATCTGGAAGCTAATGGATACATGTATATAATACCAGAGCTCTGAAGGCTTATAGTCCCAGAACTTGAAGGCAGACACAGGATTGGGTATTCAAAGACAGTAAGGGCTACATATGGAGTTTGAGACAAGCCTGAGCTATGCAACAACACCCTCTATCTATCTATCTATCTATCTATCTATCTATCTATCTATCTATATTATAAAATAAATTAGTTTTTATAGTTGTGTTCATAGATAGCTTATTTTTTCTTACTATTATTTCTGCATAGTACTCCATAGTGCAAATACAGATCAGTTTGTTTTGTTTATCCATTCAGATGCTGTGGGATATATGAATTGTATCCATTTTTGTCTATTATAAATATAGTCCTTATGTATATTTCTGTAGGCCTTTTTGTCCATACACATTCTCATTTCTCTTTGGAAATATCTAGAAGAGGAATTGCTGGGTTGTAGACAAGGTGAACATTGAATTTTACGTGAAGTTGCCAGACAGTTTTCCTGAGAGATTGTACTATTTTATACTCGTACTAGCAATGTGAGAATTCCAGCTGTTTCACATCCTTATCAAAATGTCAATGCTATGAAAAAAAAAGAAACTGTGCTAGATTAAAAGAATTCAATGTGATACATGATTTGAGTAAGGTTTGTAGGTCAGATAATAGTATATCAATACCAAATTTTCTGAATGTCTCCATTATTATATTGGTTATTTAGAAGGGTGTTTGTTAAGAAAATAAAATGTAACCAGAATATATTGTATGAAAAAAATCTATTTTCAATAAAAGACAAATTTTAAAAGTGAAGTAAGATTTATATGATTTGTTCTTAGTTGTTTGGCAATGAAAAGAATGTGTGCATGTATAACGTGAAGCAATTTAAAAATAGTAATTGATGAATGTAATATAGATGGGGAAATTTACTTTATTATTCTTGAAAAATATTAAATTATCTTCATTATACTTGAAACATTGTACAAGTACATTGATCCTATATTGTCTGTTCTTAAAGGAGGGCAAGAAAACACAAAACAGGCAAAATCCTCGGACCTGATGAGACTGATGTTAAATTTCTGACTTTGAATATTTAAATAATACTTATATCTTAATATGGTTTTTGAGCTATTTTCTTTATTTTTTTTCTGTTTTCTTTTGAGACATGGTCTCATTATGTAGCTCTAGCTGTCCTAGAACTCACTTTGTAGATCAGGCTAACCTCCAACTCACAGAGATCTGCCTGCCTCTGCTGCCCAAGTTCAGGCATGTGCCATCACTACCAGTCTGAGCTAATTTCTAATGATAGCAATAAAAAGCAGAAGAGAGAAGTATTCCCAACTAATTTACATTATTCTGATAATTCTGATGTTCAAATAAGACAAGATATAATAAGAAAAAAAACTAAGATAGTATCTCTCATATTGCCAGATTAAATTTCTCAATATATTTAAAAATTTACTACATCCAAGAGAAGTTATTCTGGCTAAGTTTTTATGTCAACTTGACACAAGCTAGGGCCAGCAGGGAAGAAGATATTAATGGAGGAAAAGCCTCCACCAGATTGGCATGTAGAGCTGATTTTCTTGGCATTTTCTTGATCGATGATTGATGTGGGAGGGCCAAGCTCACTGTGGGAGGTGCCATCCCTGTGATGGTGGTCCTGGATAGTATAAGAAATCAGACTGGTGAGCAAGCCAGTAAGCAGTACTCCTCCATGGCCTGCTTTAATTCTTGTCTCTAGGTTCCTGACCTGCATTCTTGCCTTGTCTTTTCTCAGTGATGAATTGACTGTAAACTGAATAAACCATTTCTTCCCTGAGTTGTTTTTTTTTTTTTTATATGAACAGTAGAAGCTTTCCTTTTTTTGTTGCTGGGGTGTTGTAGCTCTCTCAGTGGAAAGAATTAGGCGACATTTATATGCCAATATAAGTTGCAGAATGCTTCCAAATCTAAAATCTTTCCAGTACCAATATATCACAAGTCTAATGATTCAATGTACAAAAGTTCTGTTTCGTGTAGAAATATTTTGGAAGCAATATATTTAATAACCTTCAAGTTATATATAGGAACTATATGTGAAACAAGTGAGACTTTATGTTTAGGCTTGGGTACTACCCACACAATATCTCTGAGTATACATAATTATTACCAAATCCAAAGAATTAAAAAATACAAAACATTTCTGGTCTTAAGCGTTTTGAATAAATGATACTTAGCCTTTCACACAGAGAAAGACATAGTTATTCACATGCATATATTTACACATATATACCTATATTTCCACCACTGTATACATTGAAAGCCACGACTTTGTATTGATAACTCACTGCAATCCAACACCATCGAGGAATTTAATTTTTCCTTTTCTGTATTTGTAACTCCCTTGTATGACAATGAGAACCTTGGTTCCCATTATCGTTATATAGTTCTTTACTTGATCAGTCTCCCTATACGTAAGTAACCTCTCACTTGCTGTGGTTCCTCGTCTATTTAGAAGCCCCTCCACCATCTCTCAGTCCCTAATCTACAATCCACCTTGGCAACCTGTGATGGCTGAGATATTTGCTCTAGACTCCCCTCTTCTTCACATGGCTGCTAAACATATGCCCTTCTCACATTTGCAATGGCCTTTTACGTGCACAAGCTTTGGTTTGCCTTGCTTTGTTTGTTTGTTTTGAGATAGGGCCTCACTGTGTAGCCCCATTTGGCACAGCACCCTCAATTCTCCTACCCAAGGCTTTAGAGCGTTGTGATTACAGGTGTGTACTGCCATATCCAGTTGCTATGTGCCTGATTCTTAAACTGCTCAGAACCTGAAATCTTGCTTTATTTTCCCACACACCATCTCCATGTAGACACTCTGTTCAACCAAGCGAGGATTCATTTTCCTCACTTGACTGTTTCTTGCTTAGGAGGCTTTCCTTAGAAATCTTGGATTCTGACACCTTACAATAAATCACTCTCCCAATATTGATGCCTTTCTAACCTTTATCAGGCATGATAAAGACTTGACCTTTGCTGGGCAGTGGTGGTGCACGCCTTTAATCCCAGCACTTGGGAGACAGAGTCATGTGGACCTCTGTGAGTTCAAAGCCAGCCTGGTCTACAAAGTGAGTTCTAGGACAGCCAGGGCAACACAGAGAAACCTTGTTTTGAAAAAAAAAACAAAACAAAAAACAAAAAACCCCTTGACCTTCCTCATCTGATGGTGTTGTATCTGAATTGTTCAGGAAGAAGAAGGAATGCTAGGAATGAAACGAAAGCAATGGAACAAAGCAAACAGGCAATTATGCTTTACATAAGATCCATGTGACAGTATTTTTCAACTAAAATTATAAATAATGTTAGGTTTAAATAAAACTCAAAGGCATATTTAGCTTATGTGCTATCAAATTGTTCAGAAAATAGCTGTTGACAATAAAAAGCAATTACACCACCTTCATAGCCAACTGAAGATATTCTCTGTGAAATAACTCCACTAAATGATGCTAAGGCTGCTTCTTAATACATAAAAGTGGGGCAAGCAGCAAAGAAGTCAGTAAAATCTGTGTTGTTAACTACACAGGAAAACAAAAGGTATATTCACCAGACATCAAATAGCTCCTCCGAAGCTTCTAAGATTTCTGAAGACATAATAACAACTCTAGAGAAGCCACTAAAACACAGTAAGAACAGCCACCTACCTTAGCAACTAACTTTCAAAAGAGAGCTGGGCACCCTCAAGCATAGATACAGGCAAAGAAATAGCTCCTTTGCTAAAGGATGCAAGAAGGATTGAAGACTATATATGCTGTGCATCAATGACAGGAATGAAAGATAACAGCTTCCATACACTGTGTCATCAGGGCAGCAAGGACACAGAGGGCTGGAGTGAGCAGTACATGGAACTAGGAGAAAGAGAAAGCCAAGTAAAGGAATAGGGCAGATGAACTCTGGCTCATTATTCTCCCTACTTCTAACCCTTACTGGGCCCCACCATCCCATCTGCATTATCTCTTTTCTCCATTGGTGGGTGGTGGACCCTCTGATGTTTTTGAAGGTCATAAAAAACTGGCCTAATGATACTGTGCAAGGGAGACTATTTGTGCTCATTCCCTCTCCCTTTCCCCGAGACAAACTCATTTCTCCCTAAATTTATAAGTGGGATAAAATTTGAAAACCAAATTGCAGCTGGGTGATGGTGTCGCATGCCTTTAATCCTAGCACTGGGGAGGTAGAGGCAGGTGGATCTCTGAATTTGAGGCCAGAGTAAGTTCCAGGACAGCCAGGGCTTCAAGGAGAAACCCTTTCTTGAAAAGCAAACAAACAAACAAACAAACAAACAAGAGTGCCTTACATATAAGATGAATTGCAAGCCTTTTAGTATTTATAATGCTATTCTGAAAGAGAAAACTTTACCTACTTTGGTATTATTTTTTAATCCAGATTCCATGGCAGTTGCTGTCATTTGTAAAGGGGATAAAGTGGTGGAAGATCTTGCAAAATAATTGGAATTGACGCTGATTCTGTCATCTGTAGACAACAACCCACTTCCAACCTATAAAAACGTTTGCAAGACCAAGATGTTTGAAGTTCAGAAGGAGATCTCTAGTGAGAGATACTGGTCATTGGTATCCTTTCTTGAAGTAGGAGCAGAAACTTTTTACTTCAAACTTTGGACAAAAGTTTCAAGATCGCTGGGTGGTGGTGGCACACACCTTTAATCCCAGCACTCGGGAGGCAGAGCCAGGTGGATCTCTGTGAGTTCGAGGCCAGCCTAGGCTACCAAGTGAGTTCCAGGAAAGGCGCAAAGCTACACAGAGAAACCCTGTCTTGAAAAACCAAAAAAAAAAAAAAAAGTTTCAAGATCATTCAAGGTTCCTAGAACCTGATACCATCATATTTATTTAATTATATAAATAATTGCAAAGAAATCAAGAGATTGGCTAGCCAGCTACTTTGCCATCTGAATGAAGACTGGTTGGAAGCAGCATGGACTCTGCATTTGGGAGTCTTTTTTTCCCAAAGGATGTATGCATTATTTTCAACACACAACAAAGGCTAAGAGGAGATAGAGCTATTTTAGTGCTATCATAGATCCAGGTTGTGGTCATCTTATGTAAGAGCAAGGGCACCTTTACAAAAACGACCTCAAGATACATTACTAGAAGCTTAAAGGCTAAGAATCAAATCAACGTGGGGCGCCAGATATTGGTGAACTTATTTAGGCCACTCCACGTAGTTAAAAGGAGATTTATTTAATGGCGTAACTTACAAATTAAGGGATAGGTAGGTCGCGGGGTCTGGGGAAGGTGTATCACAGTCCAGCGGTGTTCTCTGGAGCTCTGCTTTGTCCACCTCCACCATCCAGGGTCCTGGAACCAAGAGAGTGTTCGCCGATCCAGATCTCGGGTCCTCAGGCGCCTCCCTTGGCCCCGCCTTGTAGGCGTGACAGTTGCCGAAGTCTCAATGGGGGTTGGAACTTCCAGAACAAAGGTGGAATGGCTACCCACTACAATCTAGTTACTTTAATTTATGTCACCAATGTCTTAGTAGACAGAATAGTTCTAAATGGGAGAACTCTGTTATTTGCTGACTGGTGCTATGATTTTCTGGCAGAAACAGGTCTCATGTTAACTAAATTCTGTTAGATTTTTCTCCTGGATTCCTGCTCGCGAGTTGCTTTTCCTAGGCTGCATTACAGTTAGGTGACTGATTTCTGGCTTTTGAACTCTGAGCAAAATTGGGTACCAGTTTCATATCTCCCACACAAAACTTCATCATAATCTCTCAGAAGCCCTCTTTCTTCCTCTAGATTCTAGTTACATATAAACACCAAACAAAATCTTGATAGTTGGATGTTAAAAATGATGGGTCTTCTTGCCCCTTTGGTTATCAAAGGATTGTGTGGAGCAGATCCCACCTCTTCTTATCTGCATTGAACAAAATCATATCTGAGTCATAATTATAGTTTTATTCTGTTAAATGTCTAAGATTGCAAAAAGTTTTAGAGAAGTTAGCCTACTTTGACATGTACTTATTACTACTAAAGAAATGGATAGGTTGACCACTGATTTCATATTTGCTTTAGGCTATTGAAAACTCTTGGTTATGAAAAACAAAGGCGAGATATGAGCCACTAGCTGTTAGTATAGATTCTCTCTTAATTTTAAAACCTGAATAAGTTTCAATATTATGTTCAAATTCCTTTGATGAAGGACCTTACTATAACACAAAATATCAAGTACTGTGAATGTTTTCCTCACACTGATAGCCACAGCTAAATGTTATGGGCCCCAAATGATAAATGCAAAACCTGAGTCTCAGAAAATTACCCAAGAGCATACACCTAAAAACATACCTGGGAATCTAGCTTATATTCTTAACTCACAGATAAGACTGGGTTGTACAATTTTTGCTGTATCATGCTCATGCTCTGCCATTCGTAAGTTGGAATTCATTTATCAACATCTCTTAATACAATGGGATGTTGGAAATTAATGTCTGGTTCTAGGAGATTCATTAGTTGACTGATGCATTAGTTGACTGGTTCTAGGAGATGCGTTAGTTAACTGATCCTCAAATCAGCATAATGTAGGACAAGAAGACAATCTGTTGAATAGCTCAGTTTTTCTTTTTGATTTGAAAAATAAATTTTATCATATATCAAAAGACTTTTGTGAGCTGGGCGGTGGTGGTGCACACCTTTAATCCCAGCACACGGGAGGCAGAGGCAGGTGGATCTCTGTGAGTTCGAGGCCAGCCTGGGCTACAGAGTGAGTTCCAGGAAAGGTACCAAAGCTACACAGAGAAACACTGTCTCAATCCCCCCCCCCAAAGACTTTTGTGTTTGTGTATATGTGGTAGTGTGTGGGATCTGGGTTTGGATGTGTGTATGTAAGTGTGTACATGTAAATGTGCTGGTGTGTGCTCACCCAGATGAGTATAGCCAGAGGAGGACAGGAAGACATTGGATGTTTTCACCACTCTGCCGTATTCCTGTGAGACAAGATCTTTCACTGAAGTAGAAGGTTGGCCTGGAGGCTAAACTGAGGAGCCAGTGATCTCCCAAGATTTCTGTCTCTACCACCCAATGGAGGGTTATAGTCGTGTGCAGCCCTGCCTGGCTTTTTATGTGGGTGCTGGGGATTCAAATTTAGGTTTTGCTTTCACAGCAAGCCCTCTTACCCACTGAGCCATCTCTTGTTTATATATGAAAGGCTTTACAGCTGGGCGTGGTGGCGCACACCTTTAATCCCAGCACTCTGGGGGCAGAAGCAAGTGGATCTCTGAGTTCGAGGCCAGCCTGATCTACAGAGCGAGTTCCAGGACAGCTAGGGCTGTTACACAGAGAAACCCTGTCTCAAAAAGCCAAAACAACAAAACAAAAACGGCTTTACACATGTTTAATTTAATTAATTTATTTTGCGTGTTGTGGAGGTGGGTGTGCATGCCTTGGTATGGTGTGGAGATCAGAGGACAACTTGTGGTAGTCCATTCTCTCCTTCCACTACACGGATAACAGAGATAGAACTCAGATCTTCAAGTTTGGTGGCCGGTGTCTTTACCTGCTGAGCCATCTCACAGGCCCCAAAAGACTTTTTGTACACAAATGGGCCTGTGTTACACATTCTACTTCTTATTCATTTTTTAATCATTGTGAGAGAAGCAAACTGATATTTTTGTTTGTTTGTTTGTTTGTTTGTTTTGTTTTTGTTTTCAAGACAGGGTTTCTCTGTGTAGCCCTGGCTGTCTTGAAACTTGAGCTGTAGACCAGGCTGGCCTCGAACTCACAGAGATCTGCCTGCCTCTGCCTTCCGAGTGCTGGGATTAAATGTGTGTGCCACCACCACCAGGCCGAAGAACTGTTTTATTTATACTAAATTGTTCTTCTGGCTATCAAATGCTGCCCCTTTGGTATGTTATTTTTAATTACAGTTATAAGAGGATAATTCATGTACAATAAAGATCACCCCCTGAAGGTGCATACTTGTTAGTTTTAGAATATTTACAAAAGTATACCACTCAACTACCTGGTTTCAGAATATTTTTATTACCCCAAGAGGAAACTTCATACTCATTAGTAGTTACTCTTCATACCTGTTTGGCTCAGCCGCTACCTGCCACTCCTATTTTTCCATCATAACAGTCCTGTCTGTACTAGGCATTCTAGATACACAGAATTCTAGATGCAATTGTGTAGCCTTTTTTGTCTGGCTTTCTCCCTTAACATAATATTGACAAAGTTTATCCATGCTAGAGTGTTTATTATTACTCTATTTGTCTTCTTGCTGAGTAATGGATTGTATGGCTATGACATGTTTTATTTACTAGTTTTTTTGTTAAATGGTGTTTGGGTAATTAGTACTTTTTGGCTATTATAAGAAATAATATGATGAACATTAATATAGAAACTTTGAACACGTGTTTTTAATTCTTTTGGTATCTTAAATTTATAGGGTAGTTCTGTGTATAATTTTTTGTTTTGTTTTGTTTTTCGAGACAGGGTTTCTCTGTGTAGCTTTGCGCCTTTCCTGGAACTCGCTTTGGAGACCAGGCTGGCCTCGAACTCACAGAGATCCACCTGGCTCTGCCTCCCGAGTGCTGGGATTAAAGGCATGCGCCACCACTGCTCGGCAAACGCTACTATGTGTATAATTTTTGGGAGGGCATTCAAACTGTTTTCTACAGCAATCGCATGATTATACATTCTCACCAGCAAAGTATGATGGTTACCCTATCCCCACACTCTCATCCACATTTATTTTGAGAACCACCCAGAATGTCAAACTTCAGATAGTTGAAAGTAAGCCAAGTATCAGCGTTTGTCACTCCCTGTTTCTTCCTGATGGCAGACAGAATATCATTAACTGCCTCGAGGTTCTGCCACCATGACTGCCTACCATGATGGATTCATAGCCTTGAAGTATGAGCCCAAGTAAATCCTTTGTTCCTACCTTCCTTCTTTCTGCTGGTTTTATCAGGCATTTTGTTACGGCAACAAGGCACATACTAATACAACTGCTTTGTTATGTAGGCTTGTCTCTCCTCTTTTGGAAAATTTCCTCACACTTTCTCTCATTAATTATTGGGCTTTTATCAAGTCTTGATCCACAATATAAAAGCATGCACATTTCCTTAGGAAACCCAAATCTACAAAATGAACACAAAAAAGACTGATAGGGATGTTTGATGATATTTTGTTGCATTTTTATTGGTTTCATAAAATATTTGTGTTCTTTTCAAAGACTGTTATTAGAGACAGTTGCTGATATCTATTTGTCACTTTCAAAAGACAGAGTATATCACCAACCAATATCAAAGAATTCTGACCCTCAAATAAGATGTATAAATTAATTGAACTACTCACTGGGACAACCCAGCTCTCTTTCAGTAGCATTCTAATCTGGCTTTTCTTAGCTTTTTTTCCCCAGAAAATCCTTGTCCTCCACCTTCACAGAAACCCTTAGAAATGAAGCTTCCTTTAAGTTTAAACAATGACATCATAGATCTTGAACTTTGCTTTTAGATATTTTTTGTTTTTAACACCAAACAAAGTAGCAGGAGATAGGTTATTGTGTGTGTGTGTGTGTGTGTGTGTGTGTGTGTGTGTGTGTGTGTGTAGTATTGTGAGGTGACTAAAGGGTCTTCCAAGTGTTAAACTAAGCACTCTACTCCTCCAACCCAAGAGGGGGCTTTCATCTAGTTCAAAGCCAAGAGCACAGTGGACCTATTCCCTGACCTTTACTGCTTCGAGAACATTATGTCCTTATTCCATTAAAGGGGCAAGGATCTTTGAAGTATTGAACAAAGCATATTTTGAATCCAAACATTGGGTTTTTTTTCCTTCCAGAATCTCTGAACTCATCCCTTACCCTTTCCACAACCCCGATGAAGGGGCTTCTGTTTTCCTTCCCTGGATGGAATCATGTTCTGAGTCCTCCCACATTCTTAGCTTTAAAAAAAGAACAGGTTAAGTGGGGGTGATAAAGGCTTGCTGATTGGTGAGACAGGCTCAAGTACTAGTTTTCAAAAGTACTAAAGGGATATTCATGAACTTCAATCTGCAAACCTTTGCTAATTACCCATAGTTTATGACTGTGTGTTTTCTGACCAGACTATCATCTCCTTCCTCTAGGCAGATTATAGCTCTAAAATGATATAGGCAGGGAGTTGGCCTTAAGCATGTTTTGATTCAGAAAGTAGCAACTTTGATGACTGAATTGTACGAGCAACAATGATTGTATACAAGTGTGCATGATCATTCATTCACAACTATTGGCAATCAGTATATGCTGTAAAAATTTTTTCAAACAATGCTCTGTGTAGCCACTGGAGTGAGAAGACAAGCCCCCTTAACCGGGAATTGGTATGATGAAGGCTGTGGACACAGCTCTTCCACAAACCGGTTGTACGGCTGTAGGTAAATTATTTTCCTGTCCAGTTTCTTTATCTGTGAAATCAAAGTTTGAACTGATAACATCCCTGGAAGACCTGAAGCACAGAGAAACCACTTGAAGATCCCAGGCAAAGGTTTACTGAAGAGGACATCAAAAGCCCAAAAGTAATACAAATGGGACCGCTTTAAATTAGTTTCTGTGCTGTAAAAGAAACAACAGAGTCCAGGGAAAAGCACGGAGGAAGTATTTGCCAGCTAATCATCTAACAGGACATTAATGGCTAGAACATATAAAGAGCTAAAAAAAGTTGCTGGGCTTGGCGGCACAGTCCTTTAACACCCGGTACTTCCATAGGAGGAGCCTAAGTTCGAGCCTTATTTGGGCTACAGAGTGAAGTCAATGCCACCATGAGCAGCTTAGTGATAACCTGTCTCAAAATTAAAAATAGAATGAGGTCTGGAGATCTAGCTCTGCAGTAAAGCATTTGTGCAGCATGCATAAGACCCTAGGTTCTGTTTTTCTCTGTGTCTCTTTTTCTCCTCTCTCTCTCTCTCTCTCTCTCTCTCTCTCAATGAAAAAGGAGCAAAAAAGAAAGTAGAAGGTTATGGGGGGGTGAGAAACGAATAGCATGAAGTGGGAAGGGATGAGAGATAAGCATGTGTGATGTACAGGTATGAAACCCATTATTTGTAAAATAAATATACACTAATAAAAATAAGCTTTTCTGTACCCTAGTTAGAATTCTTTGAAGTGCTGGGGAGTGAAGTCAAGGACTTATGCATGCTAGAAAATGCTATACCCCTGAGCTGTATTGCCAGCCCTTAGAAATACATTTGAAGGGGCTGGGGAAATGGGTTAGTAGTTAAGAGCACTTACAGCTTTTGCAGAAGACCTGGGTTCGATTTCCAGCACCTACATGTGGCTCAGAACCATCTGAACTCCATCCAATACCTTTTTTTAACTTTCACAAGCACAGGCACATACCCAGTGCACATACATATACGCAGGCGAAAAGGTCACACACATAAAGAAAACTTTTTTTTTAATTTAAAAAGAAACATATTGTAAGAAGTGTTTTTCTGCAGATAAAACTGTTTGTCCAAACAATTATTTACACTAATGGGAGCCGGACTTCATTTTGTGATGTTTGAAGTTAACCCCAGGGCTTTGCACATATCAGGCAGGAGAGTTTGACCACTAGATAAAACCTCACATACCCAGACTCTGATTTTAACTGCTTTTGATGATGCATAAACTTTTTTCATGAGTCACAATGGGCGGTAATTCTTACTTTGAATAATACTGAAGAGTCTTTTAAGATTTTATTAAAAACTTTAAAATCTTATGTTAACTCCCTCCTTCCTGTCTTCTAACCCTTGCACCCATACCCCTCCTTTCCAAATCGATAGCCTTTTTCATTATTATTGTAATATATTTTATGGCCCAGTGTTTTATTAAAGTGTCTGTTGGAGATATAAAGAGAAATGTAGGTTCATTTTGATTCTTTGATTTCCTCAGCTTGTGTCAATTACAAATTAAATATTCTGCATCTCAAAGAGAGGGTGCCATACAAAATGTCCCAGGCTAAATCCACCCAGTAGGTTATACAGCATGAGGGTAGCCCAGGAGTTAGCTTCTCTCAACTCCAGGGCTCTCGTGTATAAAGAGGAAGTATCAGACTGTATGGGATGTAGTAAGGATAAAAAGTGAGACCTAAGATGTTAAAAGTACTGATAAGGGTGAAGAACTATAGGTCATTCAAGATGGACGTTTCCCTCAGCCATAGTTGGGCTCACACAGTGACTACCCTCCAGTTTGTCATAACCCCTACTATTATTGTGATTAATGTAAGGCCTTGTACTTTTTAATAGTTCTTACTAAAATTAGATATTCATCCTGCTTTTGTCTGTGCTTAATCTATGATATATACATACTTATGTATACACACACACCAATAGCACTTTGGAATACCTCAAAATTACCAAAGGATCTTGTTAAAATGAAGGTTTTGGAAGTCTACATTATGAATGTGGGGAAGGGTCAGAGGTCTTATATAAAAACACCTTCCCAAGGAGTTTTCATAAAGATACTAGGCTCACACTCTTTGAAAAACACTAGACGTACATTATTGGAATATTAGATCATCAATCAAAGGTATGCCTGTTCCTTGTTAATTGGAAACATGAAAAAAAGAATTATCAGTGACAATAGATTTGAGTCCAAGTAGTTGGGAGAGTTAAGACACTATGAAGGAAATGTAAGGGCCGGAGTAAAAGAAAATGACTGATCATATACTGCCTTTTAAATTGCTTTATTAATTTCAAATCATGAAAAAAGATTTCCTTCTAAAATGGATTGAATTGCCATGCTGATAGGAATGTTTAGAATTAAATGCAACAGTAAAACAATCTTTAAGTAGAAAGTGTTAAGTGGAAACACCAGAAGTTTACAGAAAAAGAACTTCACTAAATACAAGCTTGTAAAAGAGTAGCCACTTTATGAGCTCAGAGAAAACCTTCAATTTTTAAGGTATGAGGCAAAAGTCATAGTGATTGTCAGGTTCTGGTGTCTGGAAACGCCCATAAGGCCTCATCTGTTGCTCCCTAGTCTTTCTCTTGACTTCCATCACTTGCCCTACAAACTTCCCCACATCCTCTCCCCCTTCATTGTGATCAACGTGTCTGTTTGGTATGGCCCATCGAAAATTAGGCACAAGTCGCCTGACTCGACCCCTTCTGACATTTTCCCCAGGCTTCTTGTTTTCAACTTCTTCCAGGTGGTGGGATTCTTCTTCACTTTGCTTGGAGGCCTTCCCTTTTTCGTTTTCTTTTTCTTCATTCTGCACTGCGAGATCTTTTACGACTTGTTGCTCTTTGGACGCCATTATTCCTAAGAAACAAGAGATAGGATTTTTTTCTTCGTAGACTGATCAACAGGTAGAACAGAAGCACAGTCTGGGCCTGAACCCTGCCCACCCCAAAGTCTATCATTTCCCCTATGAACCCATTTTCAAGGCCCCTACACGTACAAAAACAGAAGCCGAGAATGAGAGAAGAGGATAAAAGTAGAGAGAAAAGTTGGGCCCTGGGATGTGGGCCTCGGCTTTGCAAATGTTCCCTTTTCCCCTGTCCGGCCTCCAGTCCCGCGCCAGCACCCACCTGGGCCTCTCCTCGCCTTCTCCTCCTCCGGCGATGCTCACCGCCAGGTGCGCTGAGGAGCCCGACTCCTGGGACCTGCGAACAAGCCGGGCGGGAGGGTGGTGGGTGGACGGGATGGTGAGATGGAGGGGAGGGAGGGGGGGGACCTGCGGCGCTGCCTTGGGCGCCCCCGCCCCGGCTCTCCCGCCCCCGCCCCGCCGACCCCCCTGGGCAGCCGGGATGCAGGGGAGCTGGGGCTGCGGGAAGCTGTCTCGGGGCGCAGGCTCCCGCTCCCCGAGGGTCTCCGCCGGGGCCCGCCCCGGGACGGCCGGCCGCGCCGCTGCGCACCCCGGGACGGCCACCTGCTGCCTCGGCCTGCGCGGCGACAGCGGGGCCGGGGACCGCCGCCCCCCGACCACGGGCCCCCCGGACCCGGGCCGCCGCCCCCGTCACCTGCTCCGCCCCCGCTCTCCGCGCCGCCCGGGCCGCGCGCTCTGCGCCACCACGAACAGGTGCCTGGGCCGGGGATGGCGGGCCGGAGGGAGTGAGCCAGGGCAGGTCCGGAGCCCCCAGAGGGGTGTGAGCCTGCGTGGTGGGCTAGTCACGTGAGCCTGCGTCACAGACAGAGCCCCGCCCCCGCCCGGCCCCTCCTCGGGCCGAGGGTCCCGCCAAGTCCAGGCCCCCTCCTCACCTCTGGGTCACTGTGACATCTCCAGGCTGGGCCCTGTCGCTCTGAGCCCTGAGCATGTGCTTGTCGGAAGGAGAGGGGCAGTGTGTTCTCGGTGGGCTGTTAGCCATTGCCAGTGTTCTGGGGGATTGATTTTCCCTCTCCTCTGTTTTCAGGATGCCCCTCCTGGGTGCCCTCTCTGCTCCAAAACCTGGATTCTTGTCTCAGAATTCAAATTGAGTTAAGGGCTGGTGAGATAGCTCAGTGGTTAAAGTACATATTATTTAAGCGTGAGGATCCCCAGAACTCGTGTAAACACAGAACACGTGCAAATGTCTTGTGGGAAGCCTGTAATTCCAACTTCAGGAGGCAGAGAGGGATCCCGAGAGCAAGCCTGCTAGCTAGACTATATGGGAGCTCTGGCTTTGACTGAGACATCCTACCTCAATGAATAATGGAGAAGAGCAACGGAAGATGGTTTGCCCCAGCACACAGGCACACCCCCCATGTGTATTAATGTGCATACACGGAAGCACGCCACACACATGAAAAGTGAAGGAAAAATAATTTAAATGGAGTCAAGAACAATAGTAAAGAATCAATAAAGAAAAATAAAATTGGCTTAGAAGTATTTATGATGAGCAAGATGTCAAAAACTTAAACACATACAACATCTGCTCCACCTACTCCACTTCAAATTGTAGTTCTTCCTGCCACCATATAGAAATGCAGGGGATAATGAGAAAATGAAACAAAGGTGGATTTTTTTTTCTAATTTTTCCTTTCTTTTTTATTTGGTTTTTCCAAGACCTAATTTTTTTTTTTTTTTTTTTTTTTAGATTTATTTATTTTATTATGTATACAGTGTTCTGTCTGCACATATCCCTGCAGGCCAGAAGAGGGTGCCAGATCTCATTACAGATGGTTGTGAGCCACCATGTGGTTGCTGGGAATTGAACTCAGGACCTCTGGAAGAACAAACAGTGCTCTCAACCTCTGAGCCATCTCTCCAGCCCCCTAATTTTTTTTTTTTTTTTTTTTAGCTGAGGACCAAACCCAGGGCCTTGTGCTCTACCACTGAGCTAAATCCCCAACCCCCTAATTTGTCTTAATACTTTGTGTGTCTTATTCCTTTTCTGAAATAAAGTTTTAGTTATTTGGTTTTCGTTTTATTTTTGAGACAGGGTTTCTCTGTGTAACAGCCCTGACTGTCCTGGATCTCACTCTGTAGACCAGGTTAGTCTCGAATTCACAGAGATCAACTGGCCTATGCCTCCCTAGTGCTGGGATTAAAGGCGTGTGGCACCACCGCCAGGCAGTAACATTTGGTTTTACATTAACTTTGATTTTCTACTATGGCAAATTTCCAATATATTAAAAAAAAAACCCAGAAGAATAGTGTAGAAACAAGGACTTATCACCTAGCTTCCACAGTTAAGCCCTGGCCAAATTTTTCTTTATCCTTACCTACTTAGACATATTTCAAAGTCAAGAGCATATTTCTAAGATAAGGACTCTCCACATATATTCACAGTTCCTTTAGACACACACACACACACACACACACACACACACACACACACACATGCACACATGCACGCACACATATATTTATAAACATATATATATTCCATAATTCAAATTCCTAGTTGTTTTTATGTGATTTAAAGCTTTGGTTTAGAAACTAAATAAGTCCTGCACATTTTGATTGGTTGCTGTATGTCCTAAATTTCTTTTAGTCGATACATTCATACATTTCAATTTCCTCTTCAATTTAACTTTTGATGAAAGAGTCATTTGTAGGATATATCTCCACCATTTGCATCTTCCTGTTACCATCATTAACATTTTTTTCTATCAAATGGAAGCTAATTGGAGAATAGATTAAATTTAGGTTTACTTTCTACTCAGGTTTTTTCAGGGGAGCATCTTTGACTCCTCGTTTGTTGTTTGACAAAATAAATATCAGTTATTGCTTGTTTTCTGTTTTCCTCTTCTTGTGGTTTTTAGCTGGAATACTGCTGTGGAGACTTCCTGTTTTAGGTTGATCTCCCCACAAAGACAGCCTTGTGAAAGGAGTTTACTGAGGTGACATTCACATGTCAAAGTAGGGAAAGGAAGAAGGATGGGGCAGGAAGAATGAGAACTAACTGGCGATCAAGGGTAGTTAATAGCACCTGGAGACTCTGAAGACGAGCACTCTGAGGGAAAGGCACTGACTCTGGACTCCAGTGCCAGTCTGCCTCAACTCAGATATCACAGGTGGAACAGAGTCTAATCTCTGGAGAAGGTGCTCCCACTTGACTGATAACAATGGTCAGAGAAGGAGCAGCATTAGAGTTTTTCACAGCTAATACTCAAGGCCAGGACAGGCTTCCGTGGGTATGGCCCATGGTATATGACACAGTGCTGTAATCAGAAGTCTCCTCTGCTTGCCTTAATGCTCTGTTGAAATTCTGAAGGGTTTTTCTTTCTTTTTCTTTTTTTTCGGGTGTGGGGGGGGGCTTTTTCTGAGACAGGGTTTCTCTGTGTAAAAGTCCTGGCTGTCCTGGAACTCGTTCTGTAGACCAGGCTGACCTCAAACTCAGAGACCCATCTGCCTCTGCCTCTTAAGTGCTGGGATTAAAGGTATGTGTCACCGGATTTTATCCCCTCACCCCTTTTTTTGATTTTAGAAACAAGGTTTTTCTGTGTAGTCGTGGCTGTCCTGGAACTCAAATGTAGACCAGGCTGGCCTCGAACCCAGAGATCTGCCTGCCTCTGCCTCCCAAGTGCTGGGATTAAAGATGTGCCCCCTCCCACCAACTCGCTTGGGTTTTATTAACACTGCAGTAAAAGACCCATAATTGTCCATTGTAGCATGAATCTTAAGTGTTCTTATTAATAAAATCAAACCTGAGCCAGGTATTGGGGTGAATGCTGGAAGATCAGAGAGACAGAACAAACCACAGCTAACCTCACCTGGCCAACTTCTCGGCTGGTCTTGTTTCCTCAGACTGGAAGCCTCTGTGTCCTCATCCCAATGGCTCTCAGCTGAACTGCTGCTAGAAAGCCTGAAAGCTTAACCAGCCAAATGCTTCCAGTTTCTGGTCTTCACGCCTTATATATCTTTCCTTTCTACCACCACTCCCTGGGATTAAAGGCTGCTTTCTGGGATTAAGGGCATGTGTCACCATGCCTGGCTGTTTCCAATGTGGCCTTGAACTCACAGAGATCCAGAGGGATCTCTGCCTTAGGAGTGCTAGGATTAAAGGTGTGAGTGCCACCATTTTCTAGCCTTTGTATCTAGTGGCTGTCTGTTCTCTGACCCCAGATATGTTTATTAGGGTGCACAATATTTTGGGGAACACAATACCACCACAGTCCATAGGGTATACAAACTGTATACAGGAAGTTCAGTTAGCTGGCAGGGTCCTCCAATCTATTCCTTCCCTAGCTTCCGTCTTCCGAAGGTGTTTTTATGTGGACTAGGTGCTACTGTCCTTATGCAGCACTCTTTTCTTCTGCTGAGTGGATTGCCAAGTTTCACAGTTCCACTCATTTATCTGAACTACCATAGGGCCAGGGTCTGAGTCCATTTCTAAGGAACTGAGGAAAAGTTCTTCTCACCCATCACTTTACACTTTTAGACTTACCCAGATGAATAGTGCTCCAATGCTGCTTGGGCCCCGATACCAAACAGAAATTTTAAGGTAGTATTCTATGAGGGGGGAGAGAGAGGGGGAAGGGTAGAGAGGGAGGGAGGGAGGGAAGGAGGGAGAGAAAGGGAGAGAGAGGGGGATGGGGGCATGGGGAGATGGGGGGAGAGAGGGAGAGGGAGGGGGGAGAGGGGAGGAGGGGAGAGGGGATGAGGAGGGGAGGGGAGGAGCGGAGGGGAGGGGAGGAGGGGAGGGGAGAGGGGAGGGGAGGAGGGGAGAGGGGAGAGGGGAGGAGGGGAGGAGAGGGGAGGGGAGGAGGGGAGAGGGGAGGGGAGAGGAGGAGGGGAGAGGGGAGAGGGGAGGAGGGGAGGGGAGGGGAGAGGGGAGGAGGAGGGGAGGGGAGGAGGGGGAGGAGAGGGGAGGAGGGGGAGGAGAGGGGAGGAGGGGAGGGGAGGAGGGGAGAGGGGAGGAGGGGAGGGGAGGAGGGGAGAGGGGAGAGGGGAGGAGGGGAGGGGAGAGGAGGAGAGGAGGGGAGAGGGGAGGAGGAGGGGAGGGGAGGAGTGGAGGGGAGGGGAGGAGGGGAGGGGAGAGGGGAGGGGAGGAGGGGAGGGGAGGAGGGGAGAGGGGAGGAGGAGGGGAGGGGAGGAGTGGAGGGGAGGGGAGGAGGGGAGGGGAGAGGGGAGGGGAGGAGGGGAGGGGAGGAGGGGAGAGGGGAGGAGGGGAGGGGAGGAGGGGAGGGGAGGGGAGGAGGGGAGAGGGGAGGGGAGGGGAGGAGGGGAGAGGGGAGGGGAGGGGAGGAGGGGAGAGGGGAGAGGGGAGGAGGGGAGGGGAGGAGAGGAGGGGAGAGGGGAGGAGGAGGGGAGGGGAGGAGGGGGAGGAGAGGGGAGGAGGGGGAGGAGAGGGGAGGAGGGGAGGGGAGGGGAGGAGGGGAGAGGGGAGGAGGGGAGGGGAGGGGAGGAGGGGAGGGGAGGAGGGGAGAGGGGAGGAGGGGAGGGGAGGAGAGGAGGGGAGAGGGGAGGAGGAGGGGAGGGGAGGAGGGGGAGGAGAGGGGAGGAGGGGGAGGAGAGGGGAGGAGGGGAGGGGAGGAGGGGAGAGGGGAGGAGGGGAGGGGAGGGGAGGAGGGGAGAGGGGAGAGGGGAGAGGGGAGGAGGGGAGGGGAGAGGAGGAGAGGAGGGGAGAGGGGAGGAGGAGGGGAGGGGAGGAGCAGAGGGGAGGGGAGGAGGGGAGGGGAGAGGGGAGGGGAGAGGGGAGGGGAGGAGGGGAGGGG